>NC_088202.1:89052110-89369610 GCF_037126465.1 Ornithodoros turicata
TAATACGTTTCCGGGAATTTTGAATGGCCGAAAAGAAAATCCCTGTTTCTTTCACGTTTCCATATTTTCTTTTCAAAAAAGTGATTTTTTTTTTAAAAAGGAAAAGTAAGCGTGCCTCGCCCATACTTATTCCTATGAGAAGTGCAGCATTTCATGAAGTTCAGGGCGACAGACAGGAAACCAGCAACGAAGCAAATGTTCATTGCTGGTTTTGAGTGTGTGCTGTCCTTCCGCGTCTCCTCACAGTCAATGAAATATGCCCTTCTCGGCTGTACGCCAGCCAGCTTGCATTCACCTACATTCTTGCACTTTGTTCACAATTTATTCCGTAACACTGCACATTTTTAAAAAGAAAAGCTTAGTTCTCGCACAGTTTCTTGAAACGCTGTCTGACTGTGAGTTGTTCTCACGTAGCGAGGAAACGTTTCCCTGTATATCACTCGATGCTTTTTCCCAAATCGGGGTCGTGGAGCACGTATAGCCTAACCTTCGCTCGCTTTCCCCCGAGACCACTTTGCGTAACACGGTAAGGACATTTACAAAGCGAGCTGAGTTTCGTAGCATGACGCATATGCCTGCCAGGACAACGGAGTAAAACGTGCCACACTGTACAGTGCTTGCAGATTGCTCGTCTTCTGCCTGGAGTCGATTATTCGCGCATGGTGCTACATGTGTCCAAGTGTCCATAGGCCCCGCGCACGAACCGCTTTGCAAAAGTCCACTACAATCGAAGTGCAATCCGAAATTGATCTTTCTCTGCTTCACCTTGAGGTCATTGTTGGCTTTTGAAGACGATGGTCTGCTAGTAAGCATCTAGCGTCCGTCAAATATGGTTTGCTTTACAGGTGATTCGCACCATGGCGTATACACATAACGCAGCCATTAACTTGGCTTTGGCTCAAAGACGCTCGTCTTTATTCACCGAAGCTGAATCGCAGAACTTGCGATCGTAGCCCTCGTGCGTGGTTGCTCAACGCGACACACACACACACACACGTGTAAATGGCATGATGATGTGGTGGGTCATTCTCCGCCGTTATGGCGATACACTGCCTCATTGCGCTTGTGGAACGAATGAGAAAGTGATGATGATGGAAAGGTGTCCTGTTAGAGTCCGTCCATTAGTCCAGTACTGGAGAGGAACTCAGCCACAGCTCGTAGGCCTTGCATCAGATGTAAGGGGTCCGACCATGGCCCGAGAATTTTGGCTAAGTCGAACTGGCGTTGGTCGACGCGTTGGAGAGAAGTTTCCATGAGGGCGGCTCGCGATCGTACTGTCCGCAGTTCAGGAGGACGTGATGGAGGTCACCGCGCACACCACACGTGGAACAGAGTATGGACGCGTGACACGCGACAACGCGACAATAGAGGGTATTAGTATACTGTTTTTGCATCTCCGATGGGATACCCGCTACGGCGTGGTCTCATGGCGCACGCGATGGGTAAATGAAGAACGTGTTCTCGTGATAGAAATGGTAGGTGATATTCTCACTTTAAGTCCAGTTATTAAAAGGTTATAATGGTTTATTGATTTGGTGGTTTATTCATATAATGGTTTATTTATTAAAGGTTATAAGGTTGTATCATGGCACATGCATCTGTTACTAAGTGCACATATTGCTACCGCGTGCATGTATTGCGCGCCCTTAGCGACAACAACAACTTTATTTTTGACCTTGGAGAGTGGGGAGTTTCATCGCCACAGGCGATACTCTACCCCATTCCTGGTGGGAATGTGGGGAATAAAATAACGAGCCCCTTCACAATAACGATCGAAGTCTGAGTCCGATGGTGTCCAGAAATGTCAGAAGAGCTTTGAGCGCAGAGCGTTGCTGGGCTGGATTGGGCCAGGGACCAAGCAATTTCGATAGGGAGGAGGGGCGAGAGTCCAGCTGACGAAGAGACTCGGAGAGTGTGGTTCGGGAAGGTTGGTAGTGAGGGCAATGAAGAAGAATATGCTCCAGATCCTCAAGCAGACCACAGTGGCAGCAGGTGGGGGAGTCAACTTGTCTCAAGCGGTAACACCACTGAGCTGTAAAGGCCACATCGAGGCGCATTCGGTAGATTAATGCAGCATCTTGACGAGAGGTGTTTCGTGGCATGCGGAAAGCGAGCGTTGGATCAACTCTGCTCAACATAGAGGGGGGAAGAATGTCGGTTGTCCGTTGGCGGGAAGCCAGGGGTGTCACTAGGCGTCGCAGAATTGAACGGCAGTCTCCTCTCAGCAGAACAATACTTGTCCGTTTCCGATACGAGAGTGCTGCTTCTGCGGCGCTGTCGGCCTGCTCGTTTCCTACGTCACCACAATCGGCTGGAACCCACTGGAGAACTAGCCTGTGGCCTGCTGCGTATATAGTGTGGCAATCCATTAACACATCTGTGACTACGGGTGCGGATGGGCCTCGTATGCCGGAATTTTCAATTGCTTGAAGTGCAGATTTGGAGTCTGTAAAGACTGCCCATTTCCGGGGTGTAAAATCAGCGATGTGTTGTAGAAAGAAAAGGATGGCATAGAGTCCCGCAGCTGTGGAGGAGGTTGGATGTGAAAGGCGTCTTCCGTGCACTGCGCCTTCGGATGGTATGACGAATGCTGAGGCTTCATAACTAAGGACACTATACCGCCGGAAGCCCCCTGGTCTCTACCGGTACCGCCCACTTTTGTACGCCTCCCAAACCTTCTGGAAAGAAGAGATCAGGTCCCCCCCTCAAGTTCTCCGAGCCCATTTTCATGCTCTGGTAGACGAGAAGCTTTCTGCGTTTACGGCAGCATATACCGATGGCGTCCTTAGCGAGTCGGTAACGTTGGGGCCCAATCTTGAACTCGCACGTAACGAAAGTTACCGTTATTTTTTTATATTTTTAAAGTTGGTACCCTCCCCACGTCACGCTGCGGAGCGTGAAAACCGTTTTGACACACTGGGCTTCTAAATAAACGTTCCGATTGGACTTCTCGCGAGAGCTCGTTGCGAATCAGGGAGGAAATGACTCATTCAACGCTTGCTACTAAATGTCGACAAGGTGAAGATTTGGGTCTACCGTATCTTATTTAAGGTGGTCTCTCTTCTTAAGAAAGTGTATGGGGAATTTTTGTTCGCAGGGTCCCCGTAAACCTCACGAAATTTCTGGACGAAACAAGTACAGGCGTGTTCTCCTTGAGTTTATCTAGTGAATGTCACATTTTTGAAGGCCTGACGCGATCTACTGATTTTTAGCGAATTAAAATTTCTAAAATTTTCAATACATGAGAGTCTATGGGAGATGCAACAAAAGCGCTTCTCTCTGCCCGCCCGCCTGTGATGTTTGGGCCAAAATTATGTCATTCCCTATAGTAACAGTCTGGGAATTGATTGCAATCAACAAATTCGACAAGCTTGCTGCAGTTTTCCAGATCCCTGCGAATGAAAATAATGGCTTTGTCGTTTCCTAGCATGTTCTGCACACTGGCGCCGGTTATACAGGGTGTTCAAAATTAAGCTTTCACGAGCGCTACGCAAACACAGCGATGATAGGAAACCGGATGATAACTTTAGGCTACTTGTGTAAGAAACAGGTGCTGCTAATTACGTAGCACCTGTTTCTTACTCAAGGAACAGAAAAAATAGCACCAGTTTTCTTTTGTTCGCCTATTTATAAAGTGCTAGTGAAAGCTTAATTTTGAACACCCTGTATTACCACCTTAGAGCGCGCGAGAAAAGCAAGCGAAGAAAACAATTTTGGGACGGTGCAGCCAACCCCCGTCCGGAAACGAACGTTAACTAGATCGCATGCGCCCGCCTTAATGGGTTACAGTTGTGATCATCGTGTAGTGTATGCAACTCCTTTCTCTCTGCGACAGCTATCATCACAAGCGTTCCGTTTTCAGATATGTTTCGTATCTGACGACCGACTATAACGCGAGAGGCAAGTTTTTTTCTGAATCAGCCTGCCTTTTGAGGAACGCGGTACGGTGTGACCAGGCACAAAGATCACTGCGTGTACGAGACCTGCTAGATTTGCCCAATCACTTTCTCGGGGTGCCGGTGACGAATAGGTGTAAGCCATCTCTAATGGTGGGCGGCGAAACTTTGCACTAAAACGTTCACGGCAGCTTTCCTGCACTTCAATGACCAATAAGAATTCGTTGTAAGTATACTGTTAAATATTAAGTGACTAACATAGACTATACATCACTGGTGCTGCATATGCTACTGTGCTCAATATTAGTAACCCATGTGTATCTAGAAATTGTAGCTTGTCCATGATTAATGTTTTCCATTCAAGCATTCACCATGCTGGAATGGCAAACTTGATGTCTCACATAGCAGCGTAGAGGCGATCATCGTGAGACAAAGCTTAGATATGGGACATATAGACCCTTTTCACTGACCTCATTCCGTCCGCCATACTTTTGTTTTCGCACGCGCTCTCACCACAGTTAAAGCTGGTAGTGTGCACGCGCCATGCACAAAAGTATGGCTGCCACAAGCAGGGGGAAAGGCTATGCCGTCTGCGACAGTGACGTCAGATGAAAAGAGTCTATTGTGCAAGAGAGGGAGAGAGAGAACCGATCTCCGTACGCCAATAGTTAGACGATAGAATACTACACTGATATCATGGTTGCGGTCGATTCCCGGTTGAGGACGCCGTCGGTCTGTGGCGCCACGATATAAATTTCTTATGAGTGTCCCGTCTTTTTTTTAGGGATGTTCAACACTGAGTGTTGTTTACTGAACTTCCGACCAGCGGAACCCACGCATGGACAAAATTACAGATACATTGTTCTTCGTGCAATCGCTGGTGTGAAGTTTCGTGTATTGTTTATGACACTGAACAGCAACGATGCTGCAATAACGGTAATTAGACTTGTGCAGTAAGTTGGGTAGAGTATTTCAGTTACGCAGCTTAAATACTTTGGCGAGTAACTTGGTATCTTGCAAGTGCTTTTAAAGTCTGTATCTAGTAATCTCACACAGATACATTTTTCAATAACTTCTAGTCATTTTGGCAGTTACGTCGAAGAACTACTCTGCGCGTGAGTGAAAGATTTTCTTTTGTCTGTTGTCTTGGCAATGTGCTTTATGCTGTATATTTGCTTTAGTGTCTGGAGTAGGTTTACCCGTAAGGTGTGTCAGCCGAGTGCGAAGACATGCTGCACACACAAGGTAGGACTTTGGATAATTTCGACCACATGCGGCTCTTTTGCGACGTACTGTGCTGGAAGCAATGTTTTCGTCCCCTCACATACCGTCCTCGGCAAGTACTGAACCCGCGATGGTGGGTTTCTGCAATCTAACACGCTACCGACTGAGCTACCGAGGTCAGCACTGTAGCGTCTGGGATATTGGGAACATCCACGTCCCTCTTGGAAAGCAGTAGCGTGCAGCGCCTCGGCTTTGGGAGTGTGCATGAGACGGTGTGTTGTCATGAAGGATATGACGGTAAATCATTGAGACCCCTATCAGGCAGGATAAAAGACCCGTGGCGAAAGCCTTAGCGAGAGAGGGCTCGTAAAATATAAACAGCTCTTGATGAGCAACAATAAGGAGAAAACACGACAGTAAATTCTGTCGTTTCTGTAGAGCATTCGTCTGCATCTATAGAGCGCCTGTTCAATATAGGTGCTAATGTGTTCAAAAGAGAACGAGGCATGCTATCGAATAGTATAACTTTGAAAATCAGTTAATCCTTCGAGATAACAAAGCTTTTTGGCAATGCCATTTTCAAAGTAATTGGAGTAGATTTACGCGTAAGTTGTGTCAATGCCATTTTCAGCTTCACGCTCTTCGTATTTGTTTGATAGCGAATTCCAACTGTGACGTCAAAGTAACTTGCAAGCAACGAGTTACTTTTAAGAGTATTGGATACTCTATCTTAAATACTTTTCAACGTTTTATACTTAGTACCCTACTCAGTTACTTTTTTGCCCGGTACTCGATAACTTAACTTAAATATTTTTTGTGTGTATCTTGTACAAGCCTGAGACGGATACATATGCGGAAGCTAAAATGTGCACCTAACACGTCACACTTCTATCGAATTCATCAATGCAACTATAAATGAGCAACATACTGCGATGCACTTCGCAGATAGCCTATAATGTAAGCAAGTGCGCATTGCAGAACATATCAACGCGCTCAATTTGTCGATTTCGTGCGTGTGTACAATTTCATATACTATTCTGTTCTGGGTTTTCCTCAGATGTCTTTCAGACATATGTCGGCACAGTTCCCTTAGAAGTCGGCAAAGGACGCACATTCCCCCAGGGCGTAAGTCGTGACGTTGCCCACCTCTGTGAGGCCGACAACGGAGAACCCTTTCACCATCACCACCACCACCACCACCACCACCACCACCACCATATATTCTGTTCTGCTATATTGCTATCAAAAATGGCGGTTATTCTCTGACAACTAGCCACTGGAGTCAGGGTCATCAGAAATCAAGAAGACGCTGCTCTTGCGGGTAATCCAGAGGGGAAATGCGGGGAAGAACACTGTTTTCGTTCAATGGCACATGCGTTGTGTGGCATTGGGAAACAAAACGCAACAGCAGCAAGGAAGGAAGCTTGCGCTGGGGTCGCTATGCACGTGTGAGATAGCGAATAAATAGTGACAGGAGGGAACTCGCCGATAATGGGATTCGTGCCAACCACAGGGACCTTGATCCGGTGGACGTGTTTCGTAGGTTCGCTAACAAGGGGATTTCCTACAGGAAACGTGCATCTCTTAGTTTTTGACACGTGACACTGTTCGTCAGGTCAGTTACACACTGGAACAGGAATCTGTTGCTGATGAAGTTGATTTCTCGTGAAGATATTTCCTTTGAACAAATTCCTATTCTTTTTTTCGTCGTTCACTGAATAATTATGCTTTGAGAATCGTCAAATAATATCGAGCTTCAAAAAATTGTCAAGCGAAGGAATCTTTTATTGTGATATTTAACTAGCACACGTTCATTCCAGCGGCGTAAGCAGGAAGTCATGGTCACCCGAAACTCACCAGGCGAAGCTGCGGCTACCTAACGTGCAGCATCAATGCAACTCGTACCCAGAACGTTAATGGAGACACAAAGAAAGTGTACGACGTGAGTATTTAATTGCGTTCTTCTATTCAGTTCACCGTACAAAAATGTCCGCTGTCCGAATAGCCTCTGCGGATGAAGGCAGGACCATAATAATGTTCTACCAAAACTGTACAATAGATGAATGAGTAATGAATACTGAGCATGGTATTTGACTATCACGGCTTCAGGTAGGTTTTCCAGAAGTTGCAACTCTTTTCGTGAGGGCCTCTTCCGTAGCCGTATTTTTTGGGATTCAGCTCCATGTACACTTGATTCTTTCCGTTGTATTCGGGCCATGGGTTTCCGGCAATGTCTGGAACTTTCCTGAAAATAAGTTGGTACTTTTGTTAATGTACCGACTACACACACAAAGAATAATGTACAAACTCTCATGTACGAACGCGCTATCCGAGCTTGATTGGCAAGTTTCGCCATATACACAGCAGTCTCCAGGTGAAGCAAACGTGAACTCTTGTCTTTCGTGAACATAACATACCACATTTCTAGACGCCGACGTTGTCTTGTTCATTCATTCATTGTTTCCGGCAATGACCAACCAGGATCACAAGCAACCGAGGTGCACATGTTGTGTACAAGGAGACCAACTAGCGAAGTTTAAAATGGAACAAGTAGGGTGTAGGTGCCAATGAAAGAGCTCGCCGTTGTCGGCATCACAGAGGTGGGCAACGTTACGACTAACGCTCTGGGGAAACGTGCGTCCTGGGCGATTTCTAAGGGAACCGTACCGACATATGTCTGACAACGCCTGAGGAAAATCCAGGAAAAACCCCAGACACCACAGTCGGCACCGGGATTCGAACCCGGGTACCTCCCAGTCTGGACGTGACATGGCCAGCAGGCTAACCACTCAGCCACGCGAGCTTGTGGAACGAGTAGTCTTTTCTTGATGTACCAACATCGACAACCGAGGAATGTACACTTTCTGTATATTTCTGTCTATATTTGAATGTATGCTTATGTATATTTCTGTGCACTTTTCTTGGCATTTGCATTTATTTAGCATTTTAAAAACACACACAGGATGTGTTGTCTCTCCGGAGGTCACACGGAAATTCTGTGGTAATGGGGGAGTTGGTATTTTTGGGGCAGTCTAGTTTGGGAAGGTTCGATCCTGCCGTCCTGTTCTTTTAGCTCAGCGAAGCAAAATGCCCCATTTTTGCGGATGACGAATAGTTTCGGAATCGCTACGGCGTGGAAAGCGAAACCTGCATACAATGTTTACTCATGTGTTTGAAGAAAATGCACATGTGGTATGAAGAAAAATATGTAGTATAAGTACAAGAGAAAAGAAGTACATGTAGTATAAGTATCTTAATAAAGGTTGCGTTGTTGTATCCATAAGTGCCTCATTTTGGCAAGGCGACGGGTGCGCGGAAACGCTTCTGTTGCTAAATTTGGCGTGTGTGGAATGCCGTCTGGCAACCGTGCCATTGTTTTGAAATTGTGTGAACGCTCGCGTGCGTGCTCCAAGCCTCCAACAAAGTTCACCAAAAAGAATGAGGTTACGTTCAGTTCAATCAGCAACGTACAGCTTTTCTCTGGACAATTCTAGCGCGAGAGTTGTTCGTCAAACGTGTGGCTCATTGTTTTCTGTTGTTCATCGAGGCCACAGTGACAGCTTTCAGCCTATCACGAGTCAGAAGCGTACGATCCCGGATACAGAACAAAGCATAACCTGTGAGTCCCACCGTTTCTTCGTTCTTGTTTACAGACACCGATGCTAACAGTGTAGCCACAGCATGAGCGTTATTTGCCTACCACGACACAACCCGCAACCAGGGGTATTTCTAGTTTTTGATCTCGGGGGAGGTGTCCCGTAGTGGGTGTGCGCCATTATATGCTGCTTTTGTGGAGTTTTTGGCTTTTCTGGCCTGGATTTTCAGGGGAGTTACAATGTTCTTTTTTGGGGGTTACGGGGGTGCTGGGAAAATCCCTGCTCGCAACACATTGCTTTGAGTTCTATGACACCGTCTGCATGGGATAAGCCTTGCTTCCGGTCTTCGGCACAAGGAGAAACACGCAGCAGGGCCACCGCCTGATTCCGCAAAGGAACTACGGTTGTGCCCTAAAGAAAATTATACTGTGTTCCTGTATGAAACACACACAAAATCAGTAGGTCCCGTTTTCTACATGAGGAATATCGTTGCCTTACTCATGGGAAAACTGGTTCATCAGACCCGCTTTATCAGCATCTACATATTCGGTCCTGCACCCAATAACAGATAGTACCATGCGAATACACATAATACGAACAGATAATACGAATACTGTACGAAAGGAAATAGTACGAAAGAGTACGAAAAATACACATTAAACAAGCTACATATTCGGAAGTCAAAGCCCAGTTTGTCATTTGGAAGTGTAATAGCAGATAGACCCGCCTGGAAAGGGGGGTGCTGGCAGGTGGTGTGGGCAGCAGCAGAATGTCACATATCAGGAGTTGCATTATCAATGTCAACGCTTGCTCGATGCGGCGTGATACCTTCACTTTTGTATAAGGAGTTTAACACTATGTCCATGTGTCTTAAGCGAAATTCGTGCCAACGTGTTAAACCTGTCACTTTCAATGCTTGTTTAAGCATGTTCTAGCCTACCAGCGGCATGGCTGAGAGTGTAAAAGCATTCGCTCGCTGGTAGTAGCTGAGGTCGCGTTGAGACCGGGGCGGGGTGGTCGGTTCGAATCCTGCCGCCAGCTGTGTTGTCTGTGACGGTTTGCGGCAGATTTTCGTAGCCTAGTAACACGCACGAGAACGCTACATGAGCCATTCCCTACAACGTAATATACAGAGTGTTTGCTCTAACGTGTCCAGAAATTTTATTTAAAGCGAGCGGTAAAAGAGAAACGAGCGCTGCTGTTCAGCTACTTGACTAAGAAACAGGTGCTACTAGTGAAGCAGTACCTGTTTCTTACTCAAGTGGCAGAAAAGTACCACTTGCTTTTCTTTTATCGCTCGCCTTAAATATAATTTCTGGACACGTTAGAGCAATTACCCTGTATATTAATGATAATAATGAGATATATAAAGCGGCGCTTCATGTGTAGGTAAGCCATTTAGTTCGTGATATGTAATGATGAGCGGGACATACTGTTGCCACCGGTTATTTGGTTGTCGTACCGGCTGCCGGTTTAAAGGCAATACCAGAAGCGTTTTGCCGGTATTTTACCACAGAAGGCGTCTCACGGAGATATGCTGTATTAGTGGAACAAGCTGGTGTAGTTGGCACATACTTAAAAATATTCAGCAGAAGAACAGACGACGGCAACAGTTGAGAGTTCGCAGTCATCCGCGTCACTACGTTTGCTCGTCATAGCCACCTTCTTGTCTTAGTCTGTTCTGATGCCAAGTATTTCTAACTCTCACGGATAACTTTCAGCAAATTTCGTGAGCCCATGGAAGGAATTTCGAACTGGCCCAATGCCGCTGTGGTGGTGGTAGTACTTTCTCTTGTTTCCAATATGAGTCTGGCTTTCAATCGATGTTGCGTGCGTTGCCTACAGCACAAACGGGGACAAACAGTTCTCTCTTTTTTTTTTTCTTTTGCTCGCGACGTGGAATGAATGGTTTGTCTCCTGATGCGCTTCTCTTTCGCCCTCTCCTATTCTCTTTCTCCCTGTCTTATGTATCAGTCTCAAATTCCATCTCCAATTCCTGTACCCATTCTCCTCTCCCTCTCACTCACTCGTCCAATGTTTTTCATTGCCAAAGACGGCAACCCTCGATGAATGTCATTCGCGCGCTTTTCGTGTTTTGACGAGCACAATAACAGCAATCCTAAATTAGTTCAAAATTTTGTATCATGTACGCAGTTTAGTCCTATAGTTCTAGACACACACGTTTATAGCGCATGTGCATTACTTTTGATAGAAGAGTTTCAGGTAAAAGTATGCAAGACCTTATCGTAAGGTAGAAGTTCCTTACCCTGTCTTTGCGAAAGTTGTCCACGTGTTGATCATTAGTTTTGAGAGTTCCCTCTCTTCATCTGTAGCAGTTGTGGGCCGACTGAATGGCTCTCCAAGGACGAATGGCACCTCGTCCCCATGTGTCGATCCAACCCATCCGGGCCACGTGCTGAACGTTGAACGATGTGTGAAGTGGTAGTAATGGACCCTGTTATTTGCTGATGCAAATTTTTCAGCGAAGTATTTTGTTGGGCACAGAATTGCGAAGTCTCCTACAGCCTCAGCAGCCTTCTGAAGGGCTTTGATGTTCTCTCTTTCCGGAACATGTTCCAGGTAGTAGTTTCTGATTGGCCGAACGTTCTTTCGGAGGAGAAGCGACAAGCCGTACGTAATGTACAGGTCGATCTCGTACTTTGTAATCCTGTCAGCTTGTTCGAGTGCTAGCACCCGACCAAAAAGGTAGAATAAGAAGTAGCCACCTTCATCCTTGTTTGTTCCAATCAGCATATCCGCTTTGTGGAACTTCTTTTGTTCCATCAGCTTGTACGGATTGTCGGGAACGAACTCATCTCCGTGTATAGGGAAGAAGGTGTGAGCGTGGACGCCGAAAATGGTGACGGCCATATCGAGTAATTCCTTTCCATCCTTTTTACGAAGACATTCTACCATTTCTGACATGTGTCCGGTAAGCGTCATGTTGACGGTAGCACAAGACAGTGCACGCGCTAGTTTCTCAACTTTGTGAGGTCCATCTCTCGTATTATCAGACACCTTGAAGTAAGGGCTACCACTTTCCATAATGACTCTCTTAAAGAGCCCTTTGCTCAAAGGCGAAACTAAATGAAGCCCTATCGAAATGGCTCCAGCACTTTGACCAAATAGTGTAACGTCATCCGGATTTCCGCCGAATGCACGAATGTTGCTTTTTACCCACTTCATGGCAAGGAGTTGGTCATAGAGCCCAGCATTGCCAACGGTTCCTGACATGCCGCTGTTCAGGAACCCCATGGGGCCGACTCTGTAGTTCATGCTGACCATAATAACGTCTCCCCGAGATGAGAACTCCTTTCCATCGTACCAGTCCCATCCGGTCCCACCGAAGCTGAACGTTCCACCGTAAATATACACCATAACTGACTTTAGTTGACAGTTAGACTTCCCAAGGACGCAGCTCTTCGCAGGTGTCCACACGTTGAGGTAGAGACAGTCTTCCGTGGAATTCGTTGATATGACGGTGACGTTATTATTCACATAGAAATCCGACTGCAGGCAAGGGAAAGGCTTATGCGTGGCTTGGTAAACTTTGGTCCACGGTTTGACAGGAACTGGTTTTCGGAACCTCAGTTCCCCGAGAGGAGGCTCGGCGAATGGAATTCCTAGGAAGGCGTAGATGTCTTGAGCTTGAGGCTGGAGCCTCATACCTTGGATTGGGCCAGTCTGTGTCTCCACAATCGGCGAATCTTCCGTTGATGTCGGTAATGTAGTTGTGGTTGGTTCTGGTACTACGTCTGGAGGTGATGTTAACGACAGTTGTTCGCGGGTAGTGGATCCTGGTTGAGCTGTTGTGGGTAGTGTGAAATCAGTTGCCCTTGTAACGTTTTGAGGTGCGGAGAGCACTTGCTTCTCTTCTGTGATTTGAACGCCGACGTCATCAGGTTGGTAAATGTAACACCGCGCGAACGTACTCTGAATTGCATAGCTGCTAAACAGCAATATAAGCAGCCTCCTAGTCTTCATGGCGTCTGTTGCCACCTGCAAATACAAAATTCCAGAAGTGTAATATATGGATTGTGTAACATACCAAACATCCAACGGTAGTAAAGACGTAGGACCTTCCACGCCTACGGAACTACGCTCTTCTTTAAAGTCAGCAAAAAGCCAATGAGTGACTCTTGCTTAAATGAGTGACTAAAAACATGTAAGAGTGAATGGATAGATCTTTCTTTCAGAGACCTCTTCTTGTGTGAGGCATCACATCACACGAGAGCGACTTGGTGGTGTCGTGTAGTCTGAAACATACCGAAGCTTCGAGCGCAAGCAGTAATTAGTTATTTCGTGAAATAGAATAATTACGAGGATGCTTACAACGGACTTTACACGTACATCATAATGGAAGTCACAGGCAGAATTGCAACAAATATGTACATTAATATATACGGAAAATATTATAATATGTATATATGAGACTCGCATCCCTTTTTTTTTTTCTTCTATCCATCATGTAATATTGCACACTCTTCTGTGCATGGATAGCTGGAGAGAGAATGTGAGCTAGGAGTTAATACGAGTGTGACATTGCACGTTGAAAACACACGCCGCGAAGAAAGATGATGATGATGGAGTTTTTATGGCGGAGAAGCAACCGAGGCCATAGCGCGCCAACACTATGATGAGGGATGTGACTAGCTAAGTGTAAACGCAGAAAGATGAAAAGCTACATGAAGAGATAGGTGAAACACACGCACTCCAGAGCAAGTCGTAGAAGCGACTTACCAGTTGGGTGCTATTGCAACGGTGTGTTGTATTTTTGAAGTAAACACAAAGCCAAGCCCATGTGTAAATTATGAATAGGGTGGATTATTTCCAGCAGGCAACGTTTCCTATCGAATTCTGTTTTCTTCGTTTCCTGTGCTGACCTGGTGACATACTTCGATACGGTATATGATAATGTGCTGTACAAATTTCTTCTGGTTCGACGCATCCGAGCTAAAATTAGATTCTAACACAAATGTGCCTGCACTTTTACGTCGCCCAGGACGTTATCGGCTGAAAGCACGATGTTGTGACCTTCATTTCATCAAAGTGATGCATGTCTCCAGGGGGCCACAGGAGCAGGATGCTTCTACCTTCGCCTGCTGGATAAGTGTTAAGAATTTACCGACCTTTTTGCTTTTAGCGGTCAGAATTCACTCACGGGTTGGATGGTGTCACGCTGAACTGCAGTTTTTCTGGCTTTCGGCGTAATATTATTATTCCGAGATGTGGTTTTCGATGGCTATCACAATTGCAAGTTCACGAAAATACAAGCGCTAAAGTTAAAGCGATTTATTGTATATAAGTGCCCTTCGTGGTTATTTCAAATACATATCCGCATGCATGAGAGGTGGGTTAAGATACACCGACGTCTGTATGGTTTATCTCATGTACTTTCTATTAATGAGTACTTCGCGCCGCTAACTGCTGCCTGTATTTTCCTGGCTAACACAAAAAAGCATAAGTGAATGATTTCAAAATTTGTCTTAGACGTTTGGATAAAACGGTTCGATGCCTTTAGAGCGAATAAGTCACCAGTTACGGCACTGTGCTGAGGCTCCGTAACTTTGGGATTCGCGAAACATTGTGCCGCGGTGTTTACCTTCGAGAGGATAAGAGCAGTTTGTTTCGAAATTCGCCCTTCACGCAATACTATAGGGAACGAAAACAAACTCATCTCTCCTTTATAATTGTGCACGCTTTAGTGGCATCTGTCCAATCAAGCTGCCTATAGTGACATGCCTTGGGGCCCCGTATCCTATTCATGCACCACAATTATCCACGAAGTGTCATCAGTCTGTAAGAGTTGCAGGTAGTGTACTAACGTGGAAGTGTCCTTTGTTCAACATGAATTGCTGGTTGAGTTTGTAGAGAGAAATAAACAGAGGTTCTCCTCCTGAAGACCAGACCCAACAACACGCTGGTGTATATATAGGAACTAATGCAGTCAAATTATGTAGGTGTCTGCAAGTGTCTTTTCTCCTTTCTCATGGCCAAACTGCTTTCCATTTGATAAGCTATATACCACAAGAGAATTGACGCGCTAACCCCATTTACGTGTATTTATAGAAAATCACCTTAAATCGCAATTATTCCCCTGGTGCACGTTAACAACAGCTAATGATACATGGTTTGTAGACAAGGTTGGGATTCCAGAAGCGACTTACCTCGCAGGTCCCTGGCTGCGAGTGATATTCCGAGATGCTCCTTTCGCAGTGAGTGACCGTGCAGGGACTGAGCGACCGAATGCCGAATTGACTTTCACCGCCATCCTAAGTAGGTCGCGCACTATTTAGAGCCCGCAGTCCTCTGGTAGTTTGTGCGGTCACCGGCTTCCTGGTGTGAGAGCGAATCGGGGAGCGGCCAATGACTCCTTCCTCTACCGCTCTGTGTCGCCCGTGTGTGCAGCAAGCGGGTGTACAGGGAAACGCATTCTGAACTGATTCTACGGGGCTCCTAGCAACCTGTATAGGAAAGCGCTATGTTTAGAAAACACGATGCAATCCGTTCGCCCTTCTGACCCCAACTTCATGACGCTTTCTTGCATTGACTGGGAGGTAAATCAGATGCTGGTATGCAGAGCTTCCGCGGCTTCTTTGCAGGTCGTGAAGAAAGTGAAAGCTGAGCATGTTTGTTTCTCCTTCTGCTCGTAATTGACTGTTTCCCGTATATCGAAGGACGCACAAGGTGATAAAGCGATAGCTCGTTTCACGGGCAGAATAAATGCTGAGCTGTAAAATGTACAGCAGGCGATGCTTCTAACAACACGCGTATTTTGTAGATGGTGATACGGGTGTTTTGTCGCGAGAGGCGATACTCTACCTCAAGGCTTGTGGTGATTTGGTGAAAATTGAATGAGAAGCCTCACAATCAGGACTGAAGTCCTATATTGTTCAGAAAGGTTGTGCCGTGGCTTCAGCGCATCATTTCATTTTCATTTGTCTTTCCCCGGCATTGGGCTCTCCAGGTTAGCGTCCTTCTAGAGGTGTAACACTGTGACCAGAAATGTCTTTACCAGCTTCCGCAGCAGAGTGACTAGATGTAGGAGTGGCTGGCGCACCAATTGAGACCGACAAGTGACTTGGGTTTCAATCTCGTCACTTGTCTGAACGCTTTCCCTGGGATCTCTTCAGGCGCCCTAAGGCCATACCTCGGCAAAACTCGCCCATGAGCATGCTCGGTGTGGCGAATGAGCTGAGCATGAGTGAGCAAACGGAAAGCTGAGCGCGAGATGAGTGAGCAAAGGAGAATAGCACAAAAGCAAAACTCACTCATGAGCTAACGAGGAGATCAGCATGAGGAAAGCTCAGAATAGTCATTCAGGGTGTGGCGAATGAGCTGGACATGAGTGAGCTGGAATTATACTCAAAATTAAGGGAACTGAGCATGAGCGAACTTGAGTAACGCCCTCGCACCGTGAACTGAGCAGTCTGATGCCTCCCCCCCCCCCCCCTCCCCGTAGCTGCGATTCCGGATAAAGCACAGCCTTTTACATCTTGCATCACAACCTTTCAGTTTTACTTCACTTGACCTTACCCCCCTCTCCCAACCTATTTCACCCTCACATTATCCACATCACATGAACTCAACTCTCTCTATATAATGCTTTACACGCTCTTTATAACTTAGTGACGTGTGAGATGAGACAGCAAACCAGGATCGTATAGACAACTCCTTGCGCGCGAGCGTGAGCATCTACGGAACTGTGTGACGCCTCCCGGCTTTGGAATTAGACGGAGCACGGCTGAATCCCGGCGAATCCCGGTGCCGGCTGTGCTGTCGTGGGTTTTTCCTGGGTTTTCCTGAGACATTTTCAGACATATGCCGGCACAGTTCCCTTAGAAGTCGGCCCTGGACACACATTCCCCCAGGGCGTCAGTCGTGACGTTGCCCACCTCTGTGAGGCCGACAACGGCTGCCCTTTCACCACCCACCACCACCACCACAGAAGCGCATCACCGCTGGCACATTATGCTGTTGGTTAGCACGGGAAAAGAAATTGCACTATCGTTAAAATAATAATAATAATAATAATTTCTTATTAAAACATTTGTCGTGTTTTTGGTATGCATTTCTGAGTGATTTTGAGATCTGATCGAGTGCAGCATCTGGTTTTTCTGCCGACCAGATATCAAGAAAAAAAAGTACATGTATAGGAAAACGCAAACACGGACGAACTGTTCCGTTATTATGAAGCCGTTGTCGTGCAGAACTCATGCGTACAATGGGCTACTACTTATGTGTCTTGTCTGAATGTCTTTTTGTATGGTCACGTTCATTTCAACAGGGATGTATACAGAGGATACTCTGCTGCGCCTATGCCATGCCACCAGGAAAGGAACACAATGGAAGTGTGTATTATTCTGCAGCGAATCAACTAAATGACGGGTACTGCATATTCCCAAACGCCAGCGTTGAACATTTCGTGTGTCACGCTGTATTGTAAGAACGTAAACGAAGCCAATGTGACGATTTTTGACATGGTGCTCTCCTCTGCCTGGAAGGCGTACATTTCAGCTCACAAATATCCGACAGCCCAGCGGTGATACACAATGCGATGGGAGAGAAGGATGAAATGTAGTGATTCTTTCCGTTGTGATAACAAACGCGGCTTACATGGCGCTGACGTTGATCACAAAAGCAAATCTATTGTGAGCGAGCCCGGTTTGCTTTGCAGTACTAGGGAAGCTTTGCAACATATTTTGTGGCTACCAGAACCCAGCGCTGAAACGTTACTCCGCGTATTCTTAAACATACACTCTGAGAAAAAAGGAGTAGCGGAGAAGAAACTTACTCCATTTTCACTCCCCTATCAGTTACTTACACTCCCGTTCTTGCTGCATTTGCCGTGTAACTCCATCACTGGCAACTAGTTACTCCCTCTTGCTGTCCAACTACTGTCCAAATTTTAATCAACAAGTGATATGTAACACCACTCGCCTTCTTGTACCGTAACCTTTATAGACTTGTGTAGTACAGTGCAGCCATTCAGATATCTCGTTGTTTTTGTTATATATTCGTCGGCTTTGCATAGGACCCTCAGTTGGTGAAGTTCTCACGCTTACGTGAGTACATATCGTGACGTGTGACATCCTGACACAGTGATGCTTTTCCCAAACTTCACCGCGTTCGAGGGCGCTTCCCAGTGAAGGTTGTTTGAAGGGAGGGTTGCTAAGGGAAGCTCGGATGCTTCCTCTGATGAGTAGTGTGGACTCAAATTTCAGACAAAAATTGTATTGTATTGCACCCCCTATCTCCTCCGCACCGCCATAATACTTCCCTTCGTCTTTCGCGCACAACGTTTCGCATCCACATCAAGCCTTGCAGCCATTAAGCTTCGGCTTTGACTTTATTATATGCGGATACACAGAGAATTCCAAGGTCGGAAATGTCATTCAGGGTTCCAAAGCAGCTGGAGAGGTACCTGTCTCACGGTGTCAGGATGACACCTATAGCTGGTGTCATGGTTACTCCTGGAAATGAAGTAAGTTTTACTCAAAAAGGGAGTGTTCTTAGGGACAAGCTACTTACTCCCTGAAAGGAGTTGTGGCGGTACCTTTTCTTCTTCTTTTTTTCTTTTTTTTCAGAGTGTAACTTAAGTTGTTATAATACCCTTGTCACCAGAGGTGGGCAGTAAATACCTTTTTCGTAGTTTAACTACGTGGCTACTACTTGAAATTGTAGCTTAATTACGGGTTCAACTACATATTAGCAGGTGTAGTACAAAATGATCTTTGTAAACTGTAATGTTGTGTATAGCTACATTTTTAACTCCTGTGGCCCATTTTCCATTCTATTTGCATTTCAGTTGCATCTGCCATTTTTATTTCCATTCTGTCCTTTACACGCACATAGACGCAGCACCAAGGAGCCTGAGGAGCGGCAAAAAGTGTAGCCGTCAGGATATCAGGAAAAAGTCTTGCGGGTGCAGAGCTGGGTAGGGCCGAAATCTTGGAACTCCACATAGCAAGCGTTATCGTTATATTTAAAGTTCGCGCACTCCAAAGCCGTTTTGGTTGGCTCGCGCAAGAGTCTTGACGTTGCCCACCTCTGTGAGGCCGACAACGGCGAGTCCTTTCACCACCATCACCACCACCATCGCGGGCGAAGTGATCCATCTATAACTCGCGTTTTGGGATAACGACATGTAGTAGATCAAGTCACGGACGTGGAAGGTGACTGGTCCTGTGTCACATTGGGCGACGAACTTCGGCATAAGCTCTGGTGACAGTCCTTGCTTCTGGAGGGTCGTCTTCGAGGACATGTCGCCAACTTGAATTGGGGCTGGAGAAATGCTGGAGGCTGGGGCATATCCAGATCCTCGATGAAGGATGGAAGTCACTGAAAAGGCTAGCCAGCTGTAGGACTCGAACCCACATCTTCTGGGTTACCAGTCCAGGGCTCTACCAATTGAGCTAAGCTAAATGTGGGTTCGAATCCTACAGCTTGGTATAGCCTTTTCAGTGAATTCCATCTTTCATCACTAATTTCTTAGGCACTTGAGGCTTTGTATGCATTTGTCCTTTCTATGTGTTCCAGCCTCAGAACATCAATTGTCTCATGTTCAAATGATGCCGCATGCGTGTGTATGAATGTGCGTATGAGCGAGAAAACTGTAAGAGTGAAAGGGGGATGAGAGAGAGAGTGGTTGGTTTGTCCTTTCAAATGACGCACTCTTGGAAGTCGCTGGGGAGATGAGTTAGCTTAGCTCAATTGGTAGAGCCCTGGACCGGTAATCCAGCAGATGTGGGTTCGAGTCCTACAGCTGACTAGCCTTTTCAGTGACTTCCATCTTTCATCATTAATTTCTTAGGCACTTGAGGCTTTGTATGTATTTGTCCTTTCTATGTGTTCGAGCCTCAGAACATCAGTTATCCCAGATCCTCATTTTTGTGGTGGTGGTGGTGGTGGTGGTGGGGAGGGGTTCTTTGTCAAAGCGTGTAGCGGGGAAGGGGAGAGGAGGATACCTAATGTGTAGCTCGATGTTGTGAGGACGATCGCACAACCACCTCCATCCACGCCCCCCCTGTGTCCGCCACCTTGTGGAGGACGCAATACAGCGAAGGTGGTGATGCAGAATGACGAGTCATGCTTGATTCACAGCTTCGACGACGTGGTGTGGAAGCTGACGCAAGAACGGTGCATTGTGGTCTAGTGCCAGCTGTCTGTGCAAAACGGCAGGGCGACCGTACACCAAATAAAACGGTGTCGAACCAGTGGTACCTTGCTGGGCAGCAATGATGGCAAATGCGTCGTATGGCATATACGCATCCTAGTCAGTGTGGTCCCTGTTGACGTACGCTTAGAGGACGTCAACGAGAATGCGGTTGATTCTTTCGATGCAACCGTTCGTCTGAGGGCGGTGAAGGGAAGCCTTTTCATGAGTAATGCCTCGTTGGTGAACGTACGAGATGTGAATGGGTGTGCCGCGGTCCGTGATGGTCATTCACGTCACACTATGTCGGTGAATAATTTTTTCTCGCAAGAATGTGGCGATGTGGTGAGCTGCTGTAAAGGGAATGTAACGATCTGCAACGGTCCAGGAGGTGGCAACGAAGACTAAGGAACCGTAGGACAGCTCAGAGAACTTGGGACCGTGCGCTACCGGCATCGAACTCCGGATCACTTCGTCGCTCGTGCCTTGCACACGTGCGCCCTGTTTTATTTCTTCTGTGGCAACACATCGCACAACATTACATCCCTTCCCCCCATACCCAAACACATAGATAGGTTCAAACACAAAATGAAAACTACCCAACAATGAACAGTCAAGTCTTTACGGCTGATACCGGTCAACTGGTCGTCGTGGACGAGTAGACCGCCGCAGAACGGGCTGTGATGGTGCCGCCATAGCCACTTGCGATGGTTCAGCATTAGCAATTGCGTCTGGGAGTGGACGGACGTTATCCCGCCCAAGACTCAACGCAGCAGGTGCCGCAGGAGGGGGAATCAGGTCCGCGGTTGGTGACGCAGGCATGGATGGCGCCGCCCGGACAGGACTTCCAGGAGGACTCTGCGAAGTGCTGTTGTTTTGTGGTCCCCTTACGAAGTCGGAATGTCTATGCCAGGTGCTACCATCGGAGAGCCACAGGTTCACAGACGACGAACTTGCCCTGTGGGAAACTTCACCTGGAACCCAGTTTGGTCCTGGTCTGAAATTCCGAGCATAGACTGTATCCCCTGGCAACAACTCTGGCTATTCCTAGCATGCTGATCGTGCCATATCTTCTGTTTCAGCTGGTGATAGGCCACGTTTTGCCGCAAGGCGGGGCGAAGACAGTCCAACGCCGTTTTTAGCTTCCTCCCCATGAGCAGTTCGGCTGGTGTCCGTCCAGTAACCGCATGTGGTTGGGTGCGGTAGTGCAACAAAAACCTGGCGACCTGCGTCTTGAAATCCCCCGTAGTACGTTTCTTCAGCTTGGCCTTTGCCGTCTGCACTACCCTTTCCGCCGCGCCATTTGATGCAGGGTGATATGGTGGAATGAGCAGCTGTCTGATGTTGTTCCGCTTAAGGAAAGCCCTGTACTCACTGCTCACAAATGCAGGCCCGTTGTCTGAGACCAAGGTATCCGGCAGGCCATGCGTCGCAAAGATGTCGCGTAAACACGCGATCGTTGTGGTCGCCGATGGTGACGTCACTGGTATGACCTCAACTCACTTGGAAAAAGCATCGACCAACACCAAGAAATAGTGTCCCTTGAACGGTCCTCCGAAGTCGATGTGGAGTCTGCACCACGGCTTTTCTGGGTACGGCCACGAAGTCATCACGACGCGCCTAGGCATGTTCTGCTGTTGCTGGCACACGCTACAACCTCGGACGGTTTCGGCTACGTCACTGTCCAGTCCCGGCCACCATACATGACTTCTCGCAACAGCTTTCGCCTTTTCAATTCCGGGGTGTCCTTCATGTAGGACTTGCAGTACCGCCGCGCGGAGTTCCTTGGGAATGACCACTCTGGCTCCAAATAGTAGGCATCCATCATGCAAGCTGAGATCCTGGGAACGAGCTCTATATGGAATGAAACATGCGTCCATTGGGAGCGAGATCCCATGCCTTACGGTTTCTCGCACGCTGTGAAGAATGGTGTCCCTCGTTGTCGCTTCCCGCACAACGGTTGGTGACAGAATGTCCGAATATGCCCTTTCCAACATGAATATTTCCGCTGGGCGGTCAATTTCCTGGGGCTTGGTTTCCAAGGGAATGCGACTCAGCTCGTCCGCGTGGGCGATTCGGTCCCGGCCCTATGAACCAGCTCGTACTGATACGATGACAGGAGTAGTGCCCACCGCAGGAGTCTCGGCGACCCGTGCAAAGGTATCGGCTTCTCTGGCCCGAGAAGACCCAGCAGCGGCTTATGGTCAGTGACAATCTCGAACGCTCTTCCCCAGAGGTACTGGCGGAACTTTGTAACGCCAAAAACGACACCCAGGGCTTCCTTGTCGAGCTGGCTGTAATTAACTTCTGCCGGTGCCAAACGTCTCGATGCAAACGCAATCGGACGTTCTTCTCCAGATTTGTATCGGTGGCTCAGTACCGCGCCAACGCCATGAGGCGAGGCGTCACAGCAAAGGATAAGCGGAAGGTCCGCATTATAGTGTACACAGACCTTAGCTGACGTCAGTAGTTCTTTGCATTTGATGAAGACAATTTCATGCTTGCTTGTCCATTCCCACGGCACGTCTGCACCAAGGAGTTGATTGAGTGGGTGTAGCAGAGCTGACAAGTTCGGCAGGAATCTCCGATAGAAATTAATGAGCCCAAGATAGCTCTGCAATTGCTTGACATCTTTCGACCGTGGCGCCTTGATGACTGCTTCTACCTTCCGCGGATTTGGATGTACTCCCTCGGCATCGATTATGTGCCCGAGGTATTCTGCTTGCAGCTCGGAAAACCTGCATTTCTCCAACTTCAACCGCAATCCCGCCTCTTCAAGTCGAGAAAGGACACGCTCCAGGTTGTCGACATGGTCTTGGTCTGATGTCCCGGTTATCAAGATATCGTCCAAGTAGACTACGACGTGCCGCATTCCTCGAAGCAGATTCTCGATTTCCCTTTGGAAAAAGGCTGGCGCGGAGGTTATTCCAAAGGGTAATCTGTTGTACTCAAACAGTCCGAGCTGCGTGTTGATAGTGACGTACCTCCGCGATTCTGGATGCATTTTAATTTGTAAATATGCGTCCCGCAAATCCAGCTTGGTGAACCACTTCCCTCCAGCGAGCTTGGTGAGGAGTTCCTCTATTCTCGGAACAGGGTACTTTTCCGCCTGTGTAACGGGATTTATTGTAACCTTGAAATCCCCGCAAAGCCTGATCCGGCCATCTTGTTTGAGAATGGGAACCACTGGGGCTGCCCATTCAGCCGTGCGCACTGGAGATATGATACCTTCTCTTAGAAGCCTTTCAAGTTCGTGCGCTAATCCTTCCTGAAGTGCCAACGGCACGGGTCTCGGCTTGAAAAACTTGGGTTGGGCATCTGGTTTCAAGTGGATCTTGGCTTCTACGCCTTGGAATTCGCCCAATTCGCCCTGAAACAACGCGGAATGTCGGGCAACGACGTCCTGGACCGAAACTGTTCGGGCCTCCTCCCACTGTAGTGATGGCACCAGCAACTCTTTCATCCAGGTTCGCCCAAGTAAGCTGGGACCCTTCCCTTTAACGACGAATAAGGGCAGAGCGCTTCTCTTCTCCCGGTACTTCGCCCAAACTGTCGCTTTCCCGACGACCGGCGCTAGCTCCCCGGAGAAACTGCGCAGCAGGACTGACGAAGCCTCGACCTTAATACCTGGACAGTGCGTCTTCAAGGTCTCTTCCCCCATGACGCTGACACTCGCCCCTGTGTCGAGTTCCATCTCAATCGGCTTGCCCTCAATTTCGACATTTACAATGAACGGATCGACGGTGCCCCGAGCCGACGCCGACCACATGGCATAAACAACCGTGTCCGACGACTCGTCGCTATCATCGACATTGTGGACATCGCCCTGGTTATAACGGGTGCCTTTCCCTTTCCTAGGACCTCTGTTCTTCCGTCGCACCCGTTGTCGCACCCGTCGCCAATCACTGTGACGTCCGGAATCTTCCTCTTGGCACATCCGAGCGAGATGCCCCCTCTTCTTGCAGCGGAAGCAGGCGGCATCCGAGAAAGGGCAGTCATCTGGTGGATGCTTCCCGTTGCAGCGGTAGCAATGCGGTTCCCGCGGGCGTTGCTGCGCTGAGTTGATGGCGCACGCCCCTGCAGAAAGGTTTTCCGTCTTGCTGATTTCCCGTGAATCTTTCTGTGCTGTCTCCATGGCCAACAGCGTCTTGACTGCGAGATCATAGGTCAGATCTGGCGTCTCTAGAAGGCGGGTCTGCATTCCGGTATCGTTAACGCCACACACGATACGGTCTCGAAGCATCATCTCTTGGAAGGTACCGTAGTCGCAACCCTCCGTCAGCCGTCTTAACGCCGGAACGAAGTCACTCACATATTCTCCTTCGCGGCGTACCCGGGAGTTGAATTTGTAGCGAGCGAGGACTTCGGAGCACTTGGGGGCGAAATAGTCGTCTAGCACGCTAAAGATAGTGGTCAAATCTCTATCCGCTGGTCTCTGGGGAGCCAGAAGGCTTCGCAA
Source organism: Ornithodoros turicata (assembly GCF_037126465.1). Classification (NCBI taxonomy): domain Eukaryota; kingdom Metazoa; phylum Arthropoda; class Arachnida; order Ixodida; family Argasidae; genus Ornithodoros; species Ornithodoros turicata. The sequence goes on from NC_088202.1 coordinate 89,076,441, forward strand.
AATAGAGTTTTTGCGCCGCAACAGCTTAGGAACACAGCTTTTTGCTTGTCTGCGGTAACGTCGTTGGCCGAGAAGAACTGTTCGACTCGTTCGCGGTATTCCGACCAATCTGTGCCATCTTCAAATTCTTCTAGCCTTCCGAAAGTAGGCATGATGCGGTGACGTGGTAGTCCTGCCGAGAAGACTTAACGGCTGCGAGAACTCACGGTTTTGCTGCGTTAGATTCACGCTCGTCGCCAGTGTAACGATCTGCAACGGTTCAGGAGGTGGCAACGAAAAGTAAGGAACCGTAGGACAGCTCAGAGAACTTCTTCTTGTTCTTCCACCACCACTAGGAACAGTGGCCACCAGCCACACAGAGAACTTGGGACCGTGCGCTACTGGCATCGAACTCCGGATCACTTCGTCGCTCGTGCCTTGCACACGTGCGCCCTCTTTTATTTCTTGTGTGGCAACACATCGCACAACATTACAGGGAATGAGCTTAACCTCTACGCACTTCGTTCGGTGGTCGATAGCGACCATGACAAACCTTTGCCACCGTTGGAGCGGATAAAGGGACCCACGTGTTCCACACCAATGGCTTCGAACGGAGAGTGCGGTGGTGGTATGTGGTGGATGTCGGAGAGGAATGGGTGGGAAGGAGCGTTGCGGTGCTGGCAAGTTGGGCAGGAGGCCACATGCCGAGCCACATCTTTGCGCTCGTCAAAGCACCAGTAGTGTTCGGTAACTCTTTAGAATGTTTTTTCCCTGACGGGGTGACCCGCTGTTGCATCATCATGGCAGAGATGGAGTATACACAGACGGAGTTGCGAAGGAAGCACAGGGTCCCAACGCACTGAGGAGAACAGACGTGCCGGGGGGTGACAGAGGACGCATCCACGGAGTGAATAGAGGGAATGATCATGACGGGCGCCAGGGACGAAGAGCTGGAAGGGCGCTGAACTTTTTCCAATCGTGCTACCGGTTGTAGACGGCGGTTAGAATCCCAGTCACTCTCTCTATCAAACAGTGGCAACCCAAGGGACTGGTGAAAGATGAAAGATGAAACTCACTGAAAAGGTTAGCCAGCTGTAGGACTCGAACCCACATCTTCTGGATTACCTGGTTCTTTCATGTTCAAGGGACTGCGGTGTGTAGAGACCAGAGTAGGAGCAACATTAGTTGAGGAGCCCCAGTCACCGAGTCGTGCGCGTGGAGCGAGCACTCTTGGGCTTGGAAGAGGGACAGGCGTTGCTCAAGTTCATCAAGATGCCCGCGGACAGTTTCTTGTAGCCCTAGAAGACTTAGCTGAAGAGCGCCGACAATTGTAGCTGCCGATGATGCGCCATCAGACCTGTAAAGTAATTAATTACACGTAATTCAATATCTGTAATTAAATTCCAAGTATTTGATTGCTTCCAGAATCGCGTTCAATATTTGGTAACTGTAATTGAATTAGTTCTTTTGCAAGTCATTTGTAGTGCACCGGGGATAGGGCAAGGTGGTCTATGTTGAAGACAGTTGAACTCTTTTGTTAATAGCAGTCAGAATAATCGCCTAAATTGTACCATACTTCGTTAACTGAATCCAAAACCCTTTGAGAAATAATCCACAAAATACTGTGGTGCCAAACCAGATATTTATTAATGTAGGCTGTATCACCTTGAGCATGAGGAGAAGCCAGATATTTATTGATGTAGGCTGTATCACCTTGAGCATGAGGAGAAGCCAGATATTTATTTCGTACGAGCCAAAAATGACAGGCTACATATTTTCATTAACTTACCCCACCCTGTGGATAAGTTGAGGACATAAAAAAATTAATGCCAGGTTTAAATTTTGTCTTTTGTTTGGGCCAGCCGGAACAGTCAGCCACGAGTAATGCACATGATGACACAGGGCAGTGGCACAGCATCACAACGGCGAGGTCATATTTTATTTGCCGAGGAGCAGAAGTAAGCAAATTGAAAGTCAATGCTCGCGAAAGTTACAGATGGGACAATACCTCGACCGCATCTGCAAAACAGCGTCTGACGTCTTTCTAAAAAGCCATGTACAGAACGTCAACACGTTACTTCAAAGTCCAGACAACGACTGTGCTCACCCTGGTGTCACAGACGAGAAAAAATTATTGCTAAGAAAATGCCACGCGCAAAACCGAAACTGTCCTCAACTTGCCCCCGCCTTCAAGTAGCCCCACTTTACCTTACATTTGGGATACACCGGGACAGAACCGTCACGAGGCGAGTTTGCATCCAGGGCAGGGCAAATCTGAAGCATCCCCCCTCTCCCGTCACCGTCAGAAACCCTGTAAACAAAGAAAAGAGAACACTAAATTGCACTGCCTAAATTGTGAATTCAAATTCTCTTAATTCCCGCTTTATACCGTCCAACCAACCTACCAGAGCCTGTCGTTCGGCGCTCTTGCGAGCGCGCACGGGGCGGCTACCCCTCTCGCACCCCCATCGCTACGGCTCTGCATCGGGATCATCATTGGTATCGAATTTGGTGGGATGCAACCTCAAATGTTGAATCTGTTTCACAATGGCCGCGCTTATTACTCTTACACGAAAGATTCGAAAGACAAGATTATTGCGGCTGCACCGCTCATTCGGACGCAACGTGTGCGCAGCAGTCAAAGGGAGGATAATCCGATACTGGGCGTGTTTGTTGGCATTTGTCATCGGCGTATGGCTGGTTGGAATTCTCTGCCAACCAAGAAGGTAGTGAGCTAATGTTAGACAAGGATCTCATCACAGGCTCGACTGCGCATGCCAGGTTCAAGACAGACCGTATTCATGCGGCAACTTGTAACAATCTGCTATGACATATCTTAAAAATGCAATGACAGCTGCATCTTCTGCTGTGGAAGGTAACAAGTCATCCGATAAGGAAGCTACTGAGAGATTTGCATTTGAGTGTAGCAAAAACAAGAAATGCTGCACCATGGGAGTAATAACTTGAGAGCTACCTCTCAACCCGCTTGAAGCCTTCATGAAGTATAATGTGGGGCTACAGTGCTCCAATGAAGCATCTCTTTTCTCTTGACGGTACATTCATGACCAGAAGTCGTGGCGGTATAATGAAAAATAAATTCAAGGATACTTTGATTCTGAAGGCGAACGGACCTTATGAGCTGACAGAGCAGCATTCCTTCACTGCACGAAGAAGACATTTCGCTTGTGTTTTGCATGTCTGAAAAATGCCCTTAAAAAGTAATAAGCATATTTTCTCAGCAATTCTAAGACAGCACAATTCTGTAGTCGTGTTCAACTTAAGAAGGAAAAGAAATCTAGTCCGTCAGCTCTCAAAATATTACTGCTCCGCGGATAGGATGGCTGGATGGAGAGGTCATGCTCTTTTCCTGCGCTAAATAATGTTGTAAAGAAAGATGACATCATATCGCGTAAAATCATGGCACGGATCTCGTGACTTGAGATTCTTCCGCCATCTTCATATCCATTAAACGTTTTGTAGTACTCTTCAACAGACGTCCTCTCTTCTTGTTACAATTTGGTGCCGAAACCTGGGAAACGGGTCTTACCTGATCAGAAAATACTGACTGGACTATAGGGCGGAGCAGAGCTTCATACCAGAATCGTTATGGAGGACTTGGAGAGGTTGAAGAAGCTACGCACTGCTTGTCGGGGAACTGTGACACGCACTACTTCGGACCTCAGCTCTTTTGGCTACGACTCCTTTGCCCCACGATCAGCTCACATCAAAGCTGACATTCCTAGAATCTAAAGCAACGACATTGGCACAGCTGGATGGCCGAATACAGGGTATCATCGTCGAAAACCTTTTAGAAGACGAATGCACAGCCTGCGATCGATATCTTGAATCTATCACGACTATCACAGTACAGGTCCGCAGGGCGTTGTCGACATCTGCAGGTCCAGTTTCAACCAACCACCGTGACGGTCATCAGGCTTCACCGCAACATGGGCACGGTGCTAGTGATGGAGTCAGTTTGCCCAAGCTCCATATCGACACTTTCAATGGTGAGCTTTCAAAATGGCAAGGGTTTCGGGACCAGTTCAGAGCAAGCACACACGACAACTCACGGCTTTCGCAAGTCAACAAGCCTAAATATCTCGTGTCGCTTGTGTCTGGATCTGCTGCTACGGCCATCGAAGGTTTGACCATCACTGATCAAAATTATGTCCCTGCTGTTGACATCCTAAAGGCACGCTTCGGCAAGGACGAGCTTCTTATCAACGATCATCTGGACTCATTATTCGATCTTAAGCCCGTTACGGACTTTCAGGATGTCCGAGGGTTACGAGACTTACATGGGACTGTAACTGCTAGGGTTCGAAATCTGCAAGCTTTAGGCATTCCGACGAGTTAAATATGACGTCGCTGTTTGTCGAGCGATTCTGTGCAATATTCCTTATGAGCTTGAGCTCGAGTACTACCGTATGCACGGAAGAGATGCGACCCTCGCTCCTGAAAGCTTGTCAGATCTTATGGATTTTTTGAACAAAGAAATCGAATGCCGTGAACGCGTTCTCAGAGACTCAGAATTATACAACGTTGGATCGCGACCGAAAACCGAAGGAGGAAGTGGTGTCAAACGAAAATCATCGCTCTCGTTTTCCGCGTCATCTTTAGCGGCAACTATTACGCAGCAGAGCTGTGTCCTGTGCAAGTCAAGGGCCGTGAATTCAGAACGGCTTCCACCTCCGTGACAACAGTGGCAAGCTTGCTGTACGTTAGGGTGCTTTTTCCCAGTATCTTCCGTAGACACACCTTCTGTTTCCGTGTTGGCTGTTAAGACTGGCCGCATGACACTACGCTGTAGCTGAAAGTGCGCTCCCCCACGAATGACGCATGGTGGCGCTGCAGCATTTCTCCTGGCGCGCTATTGTGTCTCCTTATCTCCAACGGCGTATGCGGTTGACGGGACGGACTATATTTCTTTTCCTCCTCAGGTTGAACATGACTCTAAGCATTGTGCTCCACTACCTGCAGCGTTTTTCCTGTCTTTCGTCTAGACCAGTAGTCGTTTGTGTCTTTAAGTGCACAATAAAGTTATGCAGCAAAACTATATATTGCAATGAATGCAATGCAGTGTAATACCCTAGTCAGACAGCATTTCAAATGTCAATTGCGAGAAATGGCCTTCTGCCTCTCAAATGACCTTTGTTCGGGGGCGCCTGCCAGACTGCGGGAAAGGAGTGCTCCTCAACTGACTGCCCTCACCGGCTCCCTTTTTCAGTTTCGTTTTCCCTGTCTGCTGTGGAAATTTGAAGTTGGTCTGTACGCCACAAATCAAGATGCAGAAGCCATATGCACTTCTCTAAATACGTTTACACAGTTTCACTCCATTATCCGCATTTTATAGGTTTTCCTACATTCAGCTGCGAAGGTAGCGAGGGTACAATGGCATAACACTGTTGTCGAGATTGCTCCTTTCTGCTCCTCAAATGTCTTTGGGGGCCTTCTTTCGCGTTGATGGTCATTTCTTAGAAAGGTCATTTGAGCTGCCGTCTGACACGGCTGTAAGAGGTCATCTTTTGCAAATCACAATTCCCCGAAGTCCTTCGAGCATGCCGTCTGACAGGGGTATTACTCAGCTACCTTTTACAGTTAACTGTAGTTGTAATTGAGTTACAATTCTTATATTGCAATCGTAACTGTAATTTAATTAATTTTATGAACATGTAGTTGGAATCGTAATTTTTACAGGTCTGTGCGCCATGTTCATCGCTGCCTCCCTTGGCAGTGTGGCAGGTACAGCTCGAAGCAGGGTTAACTTGAACACGCCTCCGACCTTGCGGAGCGGGAAGAGAGCCACCATAGCGGCGCTTGCGAGAAATAAAGGGAAATAGTGTTTTGACTGTCCCAGTTCTGCTGCGGCGGTGTCCGCCCATGAGCTGTTGACTCAGTAATATTACAACATGTACCGTTCTTGCAGATATACGCTTTATTACGCTATATTAGCAGCTAGTGCTATACTACCTTGTGTTCAGCAACAGCAGCTGCATCCATGACGATGGGATGAGTTATTTCACCGGAGGAATTATGAGCGCTACTCAGTGCATCTGGGAAATATGTGAGTTCGGTGGGGATAAAACTGATGAAACGCACACACACGCAACGCGTAACATAACACATGGCAAATGAGATGCTGCTCGTTATTGAGGCGCTGTAACTGTCGGGTTAGCAGTTCATCTAGCCGCTCATAGTACGATGCATCACAATGCCGTGACACAAGAGCCGCACGCTTGCAAAAGTTATATGAGGATAAAGGAGTTGCAGACCGGTGGACGTGGTGTCGTGCTGACTGGGAGGTGGCGGGTTCGAATCCTACCGCCGAAGACTTTCGAAGGCTTTCCAGACGCAAGTCGGCACAGTTCCCCCTGAAGTCTGCCCAAGAGGCATACTAACCCCCCAGTCCCCCACTCCTTCCTGCTGTCCTCTCCATCTGTCCTTATCTGTACGTCGCTCATAGCCACAGTTGCTTCGCAGCGCTAACACAAAAGTAAAAAAAAAGGCCGGTGCACGTGAAGAACTGGTGAAGTGATTGCAAACATTGGCGATGCTGCGCATGGTTAGAGCAAGGGCACAAAAGTGTCGCTAAAGTATCAAGGACGCAAAAGGCCAATCCTTTCCGAATTGTATAGATGGCAGCCGATGACGATGTGTTGAACGTTGCAGCCATGCCGCAGTTGGAACGTGAGTCTGTACAGGCGCTCAGACGGGTGTCAGAATTGCGGAGTGAAAAGTCACATTGACGCTGTGGCTGTCCGTGGATGATGACGACGCGCCGCTACTACCGCGCGCTATGGCCGCGTCAGTTCTATTGGCAACGTCCCAGAGTGTACTCCCGGGCTGAGAAGCTCCTCAGCACATCCCGCCCTCCAGGATATTCCATAATCTCCGATCCAGGCTCATATAGAGGGATACCATCTATACATTTGGTGACCGGACATTGGACACAGTCCGGTTGACAATTCGACTTCTCACGATCCCAAATTTTACATCGAGCCGAGACCACTCCAAAACCACTCCGAAAGGCAGGAGGTATAGTGCTTCCTTCCTTCGAGGACTCGCCATACGGTGAGGCTCCATGCTCATTCAGTGTTGGCGGCCACTTTGTGGCGTAGCTCTCGTCTCGCAAAAGTCGCAACACGTCAGGGTCTCCTTCATTGCGTAATCCCTAATGACGGTCCGCCCTGGGCACACACCAGTGGCAAGCTTCCTCAACGGCATGCTCCAGTATCGGTAGCGGAACACTGCTGTCGACCGCACGGCACCAGATGTATCTCCTGCGCGAACGATCAAGGAACCCAGTCCGCGAAATCTTCCACCTAGCTTTCTCCATCGCTCTTCTCCTTTGGGGCTCCCGGAAACCGGCAATCGACCACCCACTGACGGACAAGTGTACCAGAATTAGCTTTCCTCCAGGGATAGACACGAAGACCACGGTGAACCCTGTTCCCGGCCTCCACTTGCTTCAGGATGGTTCTTCCCGGAACTCCCCTGGCGACAACTCTTGGAGCTCACCGTCCACGTACCGGTTGTGCTACTGCCGCCCATACCCTTCAGTTCCTCGCAGGAATGAGTCCGGCTCGCACTGCACTTTTCCACCCCATTATGCTACTGCTGCATCCGCTACGATAACACTACCCATGCCCAGCCGCTCCGCATTCCCGTGTCGTCCTCACTGTCATCTTCATGGTATCGGTGCGGACCTCAAACAAAGAACCGCTCCCCTGTGCCGGGGTGTGATTTGGCCGTGCCAGCGCAGTCTATGGCAGGCAACCGGCACAGGGCCAGCTCGCACGAACAAGGAGGTGACTCCTCAGCGGTATCCTCAGTATCTTCGATATTGCTTCTTCACTGCCACGGTCCTCAACGCTCCTCGTGCCAAAAGCACCGCCAAAGCTACTGGGGGCGGCACTGAGGAATTTCCTGAACGTTCGTGCAAGCGGGCCCACAAGAGCGAAGCTACGGATTGAGAAGCTCCACAACACATCCGGGTCCGGCACGTCGAGGCATTCCATCGACCATAACTCGTGTAGAGAGTAGGGAATGGACCATATCGATGTTTGTATCGATATTTTCCGAAAAGTATTTATCAATTAGTTTAAAAAATCGATATGTCTGTATCAATATAAATATCCTTGAAGCGGGCAGACGACGAAGGGACGAGAAGAAGGAACAGCATAGATAGAGAAGGTTGAGGGTAGAATAAAGTAGCGTAAGCAGACGGCTCCCTGGAACATTATATTTTGGCGTGGTCGACAGGATGTGGGTGGAGTTTTTTTGTAAGACCAGACTGTCGCCTTACCCGAGCTTGTCAGCACACAGAACTGCATCCAGTATCTCACATCGAAGAGCAAGCGGAACATTGATGAGATCGTCAAGAGAGGAAGCATCAAAATCAACAGTAAAATGTGCGAGTTCGACGCTCAGATACTGGAGGTTGTACGGCGCGCAACAGGGACAGGCTCCACAGAAGAAACGACCAATGCACTCCTAATGAGGATGATTTCAATACAACAAGAGCAGTCGCAGCAACGATTAGAGCTGATCAGCAGCATGGCTTCAACCATTGCAAGCTCCAAGCCTAAATTTGAGCTCGTCAGGCCTGATACGTTCGACGGCTCCTCAACGAGTCCTGAGGCTAGGCTTCGATTTTACGAATACGCCTGCACAAAGAACCACTGGATTGCGGACGTTGACAAGGTGACCACTCTTCGGTTGTTCATAACGAGAATGGCGAAAAGCTAGTACGAATTGAACATTCTTGAGAAGGGGACGGACATCTGGGTAGAATGGGAAAAAAAGCTTTCTGGTGGCCCTCCAAGAAAATGCCGTTGACAGATGAGATAAAGCTGTCTTCTCAAGTACCGATCTGGCACTCCCCTATAGTATTTTTACGAAAAAAGGAGGTTGCTACACAATGCGGACAGCAACCTTTCAGAGAGCTCGATGGTCCCTCTAATCATACATGGGCTACCCCGCGACTTACAGAAGCAGGTGCAGACGAGGGGACCCACCACGGTGACGGAGCTGCTCTCCTGCTTCAAGGAGCTCTGCCTGGACAGACCACTGCCATGGACTAAGTCAGCTGCCCCGACATCTGACAATCCCCAACCGTCGTCGTCCGGCGGCCAGGGAATAACTGGACGCCTCCCGTGGCGGCAACGGAACCAAGCCTTAAACATGGTACATGGACGGCAACTTAGTGGGGGCCCAAGACTCATCTGGGATTTAAACAAAAAAAAAAAAAACGAATAAACGCGGGTTGGCAGCCTCACCCGGAAAGCAAAAATGAGACTGTATACTTAATCAATCAGAACCTTCTTCGCATTACCGTCCTACTCAAAGACAAACCCACAGAGGCGCTTGTGGACACCGGAGCTAGTATGTATCGTCAACAAGCGAGTGGTAGGCGAAGACGCTATTTTCTGTTGGAAGCCCGTCCGAATTAAGGCCTACGACGGGTCTACAAGGCTACTGAGAGGATGGACGACTTCGAAGATCGAGTATCAATAACATGCCTGGTGATGCAGGGATGGTTGGTGCGCACTGGTGATGAAGGGAGTAGAGTATGACTTTCTCCTATCTCGTCCCCACATGAAAGCAATGCATTTGGACCTTTACTGGGATGACAAAATCGTCGTGCATGAATATCAGCCAGCCGTGCACACAGCGCTACACCGAGTAAGACAGCCGACGTGTACCGACGATGTTGTGACATTGTACCTAGAGTTGACGTACCCAGTGGCGTATCTAGGGTGTGGCAGCTGTGGACAGGTGCCATGGGCGCCAGGTGAACAGGGGCGGCATTATGTGGTCGGGTGTAAATGTGCCAGGTCGTGCACTTAACCTGGCACATTCATAAATGATCTAAAGCACCCGCCATTAGAGAGGTTGTACGTGAAACCTAGTGCGGAACACACGAAAACGCTTCCCCAAGGACATCATGTTAACCACGAGGTAGCTAAACTGGGCGCGTGACGTATTTGACGAGAACGGGGCACCGTGAGCAAACCGAACCAGCTCAGTGAGCGACTGTCACGGCCGAGACCAAAGCAGCCTAAACAAAAGGCTGATAGAAAACAACGAAATTGCACACCGGCTTGACGCAACAAATAACAATTTTAATGCAGACGTTTCGTCTCCCATGCGGGGGACATCATCAGTGAAAGCAAAATGAGAGGCGACCGCAACCAGCGGATTACTTAACCAGGTCGGCGAACACTTCGGGGAGGGGGCCGCGATTGGTATTACACACTGAAGGTTCTCCTCGCAGGTGCCATGACTCAAGCAGTTTCCTGGGGCCCCACCTTTGTTCCCTAGCTAAGGTCACAGCATTCCAGTAGTCAAAAGAGTGATCTGTGTTCCAACAATGTTCGGTGAGCTCTGTCTTAGATCGCGTTGCGTTTGTTGAGTTGCGGACATCTCGTTCGTGCTCTTTTTGTCTTGTACTGCGCTTGCGGCCCGTCTCTCCAATGTAAGACACCTCGCAACCGAGACACTGTACTTTATACACAACACCCGTCTGGGACTCAGGGGGAATATGGTCTTTTGGCTTTGAAATCAGTGAACGAAGTTTCAGGCAGGGCTTGAATGCAGTCTTGATTTTTAACGGGAGGAGGGCTCGCCGAATGGATTCTGATACACCTTTGACGTATGGGATGGTGACGATGCCGTGTCGGAAATCGTCTTTCCTTCGGGTCCTGGGTTCGTGCATGCGTTTTCGTGTGTTCTCAAAGAAACGTAGCGGGTATCCTCGTTTCATGAGTGACTCCTTGATTATCATCTCCTCGGACGTACGTTGTTCCGGGCAAGAGGCGAAATCTTCACAGCGTTGAAGCTGGGTTCTCACTACACTGCGTTTGTGTTCAATTGGATGGTAGGATTCGAAATTTAGGAAATTACCGGCATCACAGGGCTTTTGGTAGACGGAAGTTTGAATCAGGCCGGTGGTGAGCCTGCGTACGGACACGTCCAGGAAGGGGAGCCGGTTCTCCTGTTCAAGTTCGCAAGTGAACTGAATGGACGGTTCAATGCTGTTCAGGGCCGAATGGAACAAAGGGAGAAATGAAACAAAGGGAGAAATGAAACAAAAGGGAGATCCCAGTACCCTGTACTGTACTCGAGACGCGACAGCAGCATTTGAGGATGTTTAGGTAGCAAGCCGATCGCAGCAGTGGGACTTTGAGAGAGATATCTGAGCAAGAAAAGCGACCCGACGAAAAGAGTTCGTATCGGGCGGTCCAACAAGAGGGTCGACCTGAACCCGTGTGTCGGGCTGGGGCAGGTGTAAAGTTGTAGGGGCGATTTCGGCAAATTTTACACTTTAGATGTTGACGGCAGCGAGCTGTACGAAGAAATTTTGGACTGCAGAATGTTGCTCGCGAGGCGCACAGAAAACAAAATATCGAGGCCCAAAGAGCTTCTTGAATTTATTGTTCACTATGGAGATGAGAATGTCTTCCCGAACCTTCGGGTTGCGGTCCAGATAATGCTTACGATCGCGGTTTCAATTGCCAGCTGTGAGCGGTCATTTAGCAAGCTAAAGCTGATACTTTCGTATTTAAGAGCATCAATGGGCCAGGACAGGCTTTCCGAGCTTGCTGTCCTAAGTGTTGAACGAGAAGAAACAGAAAAAATTGATTTCAGTGACATTATCGACAAATTTGTAGCAGCAAAAGCCAGAAAGGCTATCATGTGACATTAGTGGGCCATCTGCATGTGTAGTAGTTCTGTGGATTTCATTGAAGTATTTACAAAACATGACCAACTGTGTTCTCGATATGTGCCTGAACAGGGGCGCAGACTCACTGGTTGCCATGGGCGCAGGTAGCTCTAGATACGCCACACGTACCTACACACATGTCCCCCTCCCATCTCCGGTTTCACCGTGCCATTGGCACTGCGGGACACAACCATTATTCGGCGAAAGCCCTATCCCCATCGAGAGATAGAAATGCGTGGCTGAGAAGACAGCTACAGTCCATGCTAGACGCTAACATCATACAACCGTCCACCCCATTACAAAAATGGCTGTTGACCTCTTGTTTCAATTCTACAGAACTTAGTCAACAGAGAGCACAGACATTCAGTAGACTTTCTATTGGCCTTGTGTTTACCTCACACATTGATTTTATGTTGACTTATGGAACTTTAAGTCTTGTTGACAATTATTCACAGGAAGGTAACAGGTCTTTCCGTAGACTCCCCATATACTTTACACAAATTTCGTGTGACCTTCATGTGTAAGTCTTGTTATATGTGATCTCAATTTCTCTGTTGACTTTGTTGTGACTCAGTTGTCAATGAGTCGACGTCACCCACGAAACTACCTTCGTTATTTTTTAAAAGGCTCGGCGACCGTTACGTGAGGCACTCGGTATATTCTTCTTAATCGAGGAAGATATACCTGATTTACTGAAGCCCAATTAACACTATCCCCGTATGATGCGAAGATTTTTGTGGACTTTCTGTGACTTGAGCGAAGTTGAACTTCTCCGTTGTATTGTTCACTCAATCGCAACACGCATAAAATACACGAAATGAAGTACTGCAAAACTATATATGTATCTATTTTATTCCGAAAATGCATACCTTGAAAGTGGTATCCAGTGTCGACACAATCATACAAAACATCCCGCGCACACAGTAGCGAAGTATTCCACACGTACACATGCCTTATGCAACACAGTGTCGCGTCGCACAATAGACAGTCAATGACCGGTTGCGGACTGAGTTCTTCTGGCGACCCACGATAACGGTGAACTTCAAAATTCACTGAATTTCGGCGAAACCGACGTCTCTGAAGCGCTGGAGAGAAATGTGTCTGAATAGGGCGTTCAATCGCAAATTAGTAATGTTCAAACGCAAATGAGTAAAACCGAGTAAAATGGTCATAGCAACAACAAATTTGGTTCACAATCAACACCGGCCACGAAATGATACTTGTACACTTACCTGACGGGACGCAAAACTTCAGCCGCCGCTCGAAACATACAGTCTTGGTATGAATACAAGTGAACCTTGATCACACACTTCTATCACACAGCTTACCCCTTACGAGGCAAAATGATATCCTCCTTTGTTCTTTCATGGCCTGCAAAAACGAGAATGAAATTAGCAGAACCAACACCGGCCACGAACTGATACTTGTACACTTACCTGACGGGACGCAAGACCGCAGCCGCTGCTCGAAACGAACAACGAAAACCTACAGCACAACGGTCATCGTATGAATATAAGTCAAGCTTGATGACACACTTCTATCACACAGCTTACCTCTTACGACGCAAAATCATATCCTCTGTTCTGTAATTGACGAGCGTACGTTGAGAGCCTGAGACAGTTAAAACATGTTGCAACCGTTCCAACGACATTCCGATGATGCTAATGGCGATGACTCCTTCGTGATGAGGCGAGGACGAGTCACGGAGGGGCAGAATCAAAATGTGCAGCAAACCTGTCGCATGCGCATGATCCTCATGTGGTCGTATAAGTTGGAAGTATATTGTGTACCAAACTGAAGTGTAAATAATACTAAGAACCGTCTTCTCAAAGCCATCGAAAATGTATTTAGTGTTTTAATATCTAGCTAGAAGGTGGCAAAGTGGCGTTCAAGCTACTACATTTAATTATAAGTTCAGATCCAAATACCGCTTTGTTTAGAGAGCCGATAGCACGGACCTCTTCACCTCGCAGGAGTGGTGTACAACCCACATGTTTTTTTGCTACACACCCAGAAATTGCTGATATTACCCATACAGCTTGTCTCCCAATAAATAGAGCCACAAGTATGCCTCTATATACATATACCGCCCCCCTTATGGGATGCTCGGTACCCCCTTGAGGTCGACCTCTGTGGACATTACTGTCCGATAATGCAGTAATTGTTAATACGGAATTCATCTACGTAGAAAAAAAAAACGGTTGAAATAAGTACTTGCCACATAGGCGCATAGAAAGTCCACCCACTGTCAACAACGACATCCATACACCTTGTCCACAGAAGGTACACATGAGGTAGTTCAAGAGATTGTCAAAATGATGTCAATAGCAATTCCTGTTGACTTGTTCAACAAGAAGTCAAAGTCAACACACTGTCAAGACAGGAAACAGGAAGTCCACAAGAAGTCTGCCGAAAGGAAAAATCCATTTTCATAAGGGTTCGCATCACCGATCACCATCGCTCTGAAGGAAGACGGCACGTATAGATTATGTACAGACGACAGGCTCATCAACCGGAACACTGACCTCTTCCCATATCTGAAACCGAACATAGATGATATCATTAGTGATACAGGTGGCTGCAACGTGTTTTCGTGCGTCGACTTGCAGAAGGGGTATTGGCAAATACCTCTCCAGGAGGAGTACAAAATGTACACGGCCTTCGTGACCCCTTCGCCCTCTACGAATATAACCGGTTGCCGTTTTGGTGGTAGAGCTCCGGGGCATGGTTTCAAATGATCATGGATGAAGTATTTCGACCTTTCAATCAATTCTGTACAGTGCACATCGATGACATTACAATTTATTCAAAATCCGAATTGGAACATCGCATACACCTCGCGCAAGTTTTGGAGGCCCTATGCACAGCGAAAATGAAAATTAATTCAAAGAAGAGCGTGTTCTTCGAGGGTAAGGTAGTCCTCCTAGGGCGGGTACTGGACGGGAAGACGAAGAATACAACCCAGGAATCAGTGGCGCGGAGGCGGAATCTCGAGAAACCCCCACGATGTCCACTCCCTGAGGGTCTTTCTCGGCCTACCTGGACATTTTCGAGCATTCGTCCCAGGATACGCCACTCTCACAAAGTGTCTCACGCGATTGAGACACAAAGATGTTCCATGTTTGTGGACCGACGAGTGTAAATGCACGTACCAGGAACTCATTCGACGGATATCATCCGACCCGGTGTTATCATTACCGGCCTTCTCCCTGGACTTCGAACTGAAGACTGATGCATCTCATCGAGAACATATAAGATCTCCAGAAGGTTCACATGGAAGAATACGAGGACGGACGTAAGCAAGTACGTGGCATCCTGCACAATATGCCACAAGTACAAAGCGAAGTACCGTCAGGCAACGGATACCATGATGTTACCTATTCACTCGAGTATACCTTTTGAGACCATCCATTTGGATTTCGCAGAAACTCAAAAAGAAGGGAGAAGGCGTCGCGCGTAGACAGGATAGCCATTGACCAGTGCACACGCATGGTAGCAGCACGGACCGACAGAGAGACTTCTGCCTGCGTCATCACATTCATAGAATGCGAGATGTTCACGGCTACCAAGATTATTTTGTCGGACAATGGACCAGCATTTAGAAGTCGCCGGCTAAAGGAATGGGCCAAACAACGAGGGATACAACTCCGACCTACAGCTCCGTACCGCCCTCCAGCGAACGGCTAGCAGAGAGAGTAATTCGAGACCTGAAACAATACATCTGTCTACCATGACTTTAGAGGAGCGTGGAAGTACGCGCTGCAAACAGCAGTGCGTCACCACAATCGGTCCCACACAGCAGCCCTTGGGTGCAGTCCATATTTTGCAGCTTATAACATGCCTGCAGTGTTCCCCGCGGCGGAGCAGGTAGGAGTCACCGACCAGGCCACTTTAAAGGAGCAGCGGCGATCCGCATAGGAAGAAGTAAAATACCGCTGTCGCATTAAGAGGAACTTCGACGAACGTCGAAAGACAAAGATACCGGACATTAGAGTGGGGGAACAGGTGCTAGTCCGGCACGGTCTACCAGGAAGTCCAGCCGGGTTCTGCGGCCCATTCGTCGTACCACCAAGGATTGGTTATACAGGAGCCCACACAAAAAGAGAGATGGCAACGATAAGCAACGTCATTCCTACCATCCACGGAAGGATGATTCCTAAAGCCAAGAAAGATGAAGCGGGCAGACGACAAAGAGAAGAGAAGGAAGGGCATAGATAGAGAAGGTTGTGCATAGAATAAAGTAGTGTAAGCAGAAGGCTCCCTGGAACATTACAATACTAAAATGTGAAATGATGATTATATATGACAGCAGGAGCGATGTAGCAAAAGGTAATGTTGACGATACAAAAAGGCTAAGGGACCGATGGTCATCACCATCCAAGCTGAGAGGCATGATGTGATCTCCACACTTTAGGACTGCGAGTGGTCTAGGCCTGTTGTTGACGGTCACTGTATCTTGCTACCTTTGAGGAGTGGCACACTCTTCGACAACGAAACATACAGTTCACGCCCGCTCTGACTGACTCCTCGGAAGCAGCAGTGCTAGGTTGGCCTCGAAGTACCCCGATTTCGCCGCTCCAAATTGGGTGGAAAATTGCCCCAGACACGATGAAACTGAAACTAAACGTGGAAAGCGCTCGTTGCGCATGATAAATGATTAACCATACACGTCTGAGGTCCTTCAATGGCGGATTGCGTAGCTGCGCCAGGCTGCGCTAAAACTAAATTTTTCTTGCGCCAATGGCTGCGCCAGAACGCTTCGAGGCACTTCCATCACTGACATTTCTAAGAACTGGACAATGGCGACCTTCTACATTTGCAGAGGAAAACAGTGGGAGCCCACTCCGGATGGGCCGACAGGGATCACGTGATACTGAAGTACTACGTAACGGACTTGAAACAGGTCACTGATTACTGTTAGACCGAGCTATTTTTAAGGACAACCGCAACTCTTGAGAAGTTCGGTTTAAACTCCTGTAACAACATCTGTGCTATGTGCGCAATCTGTTCACCTTTCCCACTCTCCGCATCTCCGTGTCATCTGCTCCCCTGCTATTGCCCACTCTCCAGGCGTGACTAGAGTGACCAGAAGATGAAAGCTGTGAAAGTCGCTTGGTATCGCTGCTGCCTGCGAAACCTTGCATCCAGGCGATTTCTACGGATGTCTGGTTTTCGTTCAAGTGTTCCAGAATGCAGCAACCGTGCGCCTTCGACGACGAAGCACACAATGCAGCTGGTCAGGACCTGCCAGATGGCTAGTCTAGTTGATTGCATTCATAATAGTTAGGTTTGGGTTGTCTCAGGGTAGAGCATCTTGGAGACTGCAGATTTTGCTATGTAATCTTAACGTAGACATACTCTGCAATAGGAAAATGTAAGGGGGATAAGGGTTGTACCGGAAGCTGCCCCGTGGGTTGCAATGCGACAGCGAAGCATTCGCTTACGTATAAGATGTCATTTTTGAGGACATAATCATGTCCTTATAAATGAGGAGATCAGCACCATGGAAAATCATAGTTTCATAGAGAAAGTGATTGAGGATACGAATAAGGAGCATCAAGGTTGAATGCCCTATAATGGATGGAACAGAAGATTTTATGCTCGTAGCGAACAGCGCTGTATTTGCATATATCGTGGCGAAAAGGACACGTAAAGACAACAATGGTCACTGTATTTGCTCGACGTTTTCGTTTATGCTGTTCGTACGCATGAAATCCGTTTTTGATTTCTTCATTTTTCAGCTTTTCACAAGTATGCCAAAACGGCGGCGTGAGTAGTACAGATCCGTGCCCTGTGTATAACCGGGTGAAGTCAGCTTTGCCCGGGTTCTATGGAGATGGATGGAGTGTGTTTTGAGATGTGTACATCATACCGGAACATGCTTGCGAGGGAACTTGGCAATTTAAAGACGAATGGAAGTCACCGATGAGTGTGATGTCTAGCTGGAATTATGGACCAATACGCAGTTGGGAGGGAGCTTAGAAATCTAGTGTGGCGGCTCGCCAGCGCGACGATAACGACGGCTATCTTCATCCCGCGCATGTTCGCGCCCACCCCACGCATTCACCTTCCATCGGATTAAAAAGCACTTCTCTCGCAACCTCTCTCTGCCTGGTCGCTTTCTCTATGCCTCTACACTAGAAATGAGTGGATGTGACCAATAAGTGGTTCTCTTGCTAGAAGGATGGACCAAGAAGCAGTTGAGAGGGAGCTTAGAAGTCTAGACATGGGTTGCTCTCAAACTACAAGAATCCACCAATAAGCTATTGGGCGGGAGCTTAGAAATCTGGAGATGAGTTGACCAATGACTGGCTCTCTAGCTAGAATTATGGGCCAGTGAGAGTTAGAAATCTAGAGATGAGTGGAAGTGACCAATGAGAGGCTCTATAGCTAGAATTATGGACCAACCTGTGTCCTGTCCTAGTCTTGTCCTTTAGTGTTTCCTTGTGTCGAAAGTTCTAGCAGTTATAAAGAATTAACAGCACTGTAGCCGACGTTCTTCCAGTATTCAATATGGCAGCACGCACTGTCCTGTCAGGCCGAGGGACCTCCGACAGTCAGGCTACTAATTTTTTGTGCTGTCATACTCATTACGACTCTGAATATTCTGATATTTCTGCAAGATGCAGTCGTTCGTGATATGTGGCGCCCATAAAGCTTCCCTAAAACTGGTCAGCTCTCAGAGACTCAAGCTGCAAACGCCCCAGCATCTACACGATTGAGCATCGCGCGACGCTCGCAGCCTATAAAAGGTATGAAAAGCGATAAAAACTCCCGCGCTGGGAAACAAACAAAAGGACGACACAACACACAGTACAGACTCACGAACAACATTTTCATTGACATACCTGCTTCTTGAATAACCTGAGCCAGTAACGCCTTTTTCTGAAAGGTTACCCTTTTACACCCTCAACCCTGCCTAGTAACTTTATCTTTCCGAAAGCAAATACTTATCAAGAGTCCCTCCTGTTAGCAACTCGTAAGTCCTGTAGTTTCGAAAAGAGGCGCTGGGCACAGTGTAACAGGGTAACCTTGCAGAAGAGGGCGTTTTGGCTCAGGTTATCCAGTGCCGTGTATGCCAAAGCGAGTCTGGTCATTAATGGAACCTGCCTATATACCTGGAGCTCCACCCACTTTTTGAGCTCTCTGGCCAATCATGAGGCAAAATACAGATCACTATTAATCCCAGGCTATCGATGCTATAAATTGTCTCTATTCACTGGCTGGCGACATTTTCGGGAAACTGGATTGGATTGGATTGAATAGGATATTCCCTGACGACCAAGCAAGATAATGGATTTTGCGTCCACTTTTAACGGCGCCATCTGGATGGAGAGGGGCATGTCAGGAAGACGCAGAATAGCGGAAGGCAGAAGTGCATGCTAGCAGAACTGATTGGCCGGTGGAACCGCTAGTTGGAACAGACTGTCTGTATTATACGTATTTTAACTATAAAACACAATATGATTGAATCGAGAATGGGCAAAGGTCTGTACATGAATAAAACTATGTCATAAAATGCAACTTTTTGGCAATTCGTAGCGTTTTTCTCGCTATTTGCCTGTGATTGCTGTCGTTACTAGGCCTAACTAGGACGAGGAAACATATTATTTTAAGGCGAACATTGACACTGGAGTGTAATTTAACGGTGATTTGCAAGATAATTGCAACAGAATCTACACTTAGGGAATAAAATATATGTAATTTGTGAAAACAATTGGTCATGAAATCCTACCTTTGCCGTTTCAGCTATGCCGCCAGTTTCGGGAAAATTTTGGTGTCATGGCGGCCCCATAGAAAAGAGCAGCCAATGAAAAATGCTCAATTTGATTGACTGGTCAAGCCTCTTTTTAGACTCCTCCTAATGGCCAGACTCCCTTTGGCGTACACAACACTGAGGTTAACTAAGAGGCAGGTCCGTCAATAAAAAATCTTGTTCATTAGTCTGTGCTGTGTATTGTGTCGTTCTTTTGTTTGTTTCCCAGCGCAGGATTTTTTATCGCTTTTAAAGTATGAAATACCGAACAGCCCAATTTTTAACAATTTTCTATAAAAGGCCACGTGCCATGCGCGAATACCATAAGCATGCACGACTGGGAGCTTCATAGGTGGACGTCGCTTTCCGTATATCCACCGGATTTTGGGTGTCGGCAGTTTCAAAAATTTTCCTAGTCTTGACGGAATTCTCTGATGGAATGGAGTGTTGCGAGAGAAAAAAAAACGCGCGATTGCACTGCAGAAGCTCGATTCTCGATGGATCTACAGAATGTCTAAACCAAAATGAGTATGAAACACAGACGTTGAGGTAGTCTTGAGTTAATACCCTGAGCCATTCCTCACTTTAATGTTGCGTGTGTAAGTAAATTAAATAAATTTAGACACCTCACCGCTTCAGTTTAACTGCTGTAGCAAACAGGGCTATCAGATTCGCCAAATCACGAAAGACAAGCTCTAAGTATAGTATATGTGCTGTCAAATCCGCGTAAGCGGTGGAGAGGGGCAAATGGGAGCTGGTTCTTCATATTTGGAGAAGGGCCCCTTGATAACGCAGTCCACCCCCAAGTGGGCCGTGTCTTTGAATGGCGCGGCCGATAAAAAGGTCGTCGGGGAGTATCGCTTGCGGTACTGTTTCCGGGAAATAATTTTTCTTTCACCACTTCTACTTTGATGCCAATGCATAAATGGAAATGGGCACTGCTATCCTAAGTGAGGTTTCGGTGCTTCAGTTCTGGAGAACGTTTATATTATTTCATTTTTCACATTTTCTGTTCACTTCTTGAAATGCGGTGATCATTGTATATGTTGAAAAGTCTTCGAAACATGACAGAAAATCGAAGTAATAAAAATTATATTCTGTCACGATAGGGGTCGGAAAAAGACAGAAAGAAACACATGTTATTTTTATTTATTTTTTACTTTTGTGGAGCTCCCATTAGACCGTTAGGTCCTACTGGTCCCATCGAACCTCTAAACCGTTAGTCCTATTGGAGTTGTCCGAAATTACGATAGGCTTATTCGCCTAATGGTTCCATTAGGATTGGCTCTGATGTATTTTTCGATTGGGAAACCCTATTTCAAATTTTTCTAATAGACCAAGGGGCTCAATCACTTGCACGCATTAGGAGCTAACGAGAGGGGCACTCGTCGTGATAAAACACGTGCACGGCGCTCTTCGCGGGATACGTGAAGGGCGTGGGATACGCCACACGCAATGTGTCACATGCCCATCTTTTTGAATCTCCCGCCGCTCGTTAGCGCATAACGACCGTAACGACGATGAAGTGATTAAGCCCCCAAATCTGGTACGTTTTTGAACCCTGATGGCTTGACGGACCGTTAGGTTGGTGGGGATGGTGATTGACCATTAGGCTGATGGCCCATCAATTCTGATGGTTGATGGCTCATCCATCAGTCCTCATAGCTGATGACCAACCACGCCTGAGGTGGTCTAACAATTGTGTACCACCAAAACAAGACTATAGACCGTTTACAGCAGCCAGTTGGTTCAGGCGCTAATAGATGGCGCCACACTAGCACTGCCATTGCTTGCCTTCTGCGCGTGCCTGTGTGCCTTTGCCTATGTGAGTGCTTCCGAGATTTTTAGCCGCTGCGCTACAGTTTTGTGCAAAATGTCGAAAAGCAGAGGGAAGACTTGGTCCCTGATTGAGTGTAGAAACTGTGACAGAGATTTGATCGTGTGGGACGAAGCAGTTTGTCAAATTCACGAGCCGTCGCTACACAAGGACTGCCCCTGTTCGAGGCCTTTTGCAATGCACGGGTTCCCAAAAGGAGAGATAAACAAGCTGATCCGACAACGGTGGGTGTCGAATCTTCAGAGGAAGGATTTCAACCCGGGAAAGTCAGCGAGGGTGAGTAATGCAGCCCTGAAAGTGGCGCAGCATTTCTGTATGAGCCCCAAACTCCGCTGTAAACGTTGGCTGCTGCTTGTGAGAATAAACTTCCTCCATAGTAGGAGGGATCACATTCCTTGCAGTAGAACGGTTCCATGTACATGCCTTGTGGAGTGCACGAGGCACTCGTGAGCCCATTATTTGTCGCCTCTACAACCTTGATGGGCAGTGCATAGATATGACTGCACCTGCTGCTCAAACCCGCTTTACAGGTGCATGTTGCCGCCAAAGTGGACCCGAACCGAATCTCTGCACTATACGTTCTGCTCACTGTTTGTGTCGACTTGATGTCAGCATTTAAAGGGGCTCTGACCAGAAAATGTGGGAGCTCTTTCGTACTTGTAGTCGATAAAGCACCCAACAAGGACTCTCCATGCGAAAATTCACGCATTAAAACCCCACGGTTTCTCTAAACTCGAATTTTAAACATTCGACTTCATGCGAGTGTAGCACGCCTAGCGTCAAACCGAGAAAACATACGTTTATATAGAATATCCACCCCGGCCCACCATCAAGATGACGTCAACACGGGGGCCACTCGCAACACCCACAATTGGCTGAAACGCGTCACGTGGTCACGCAATATCTGTCAATTTCCTTCATGAAATGGCATTTCTACGTTAATATGTTTTCGTTACAGAGCCTCAAAAAGAAAAATATACCCTGCGTTTATCACCTGCAACAGTTTCTACGATTTTCTTTTCAATCTGTACACTGCGTTCGATATATGCTTCCGTATCCGGTCAGCTGTAATGGATGCCGTATGCCGAGCTTGCGAACTGCGAACTTGTGTGACTCCCGGTTCATCCTTTTTGTTCGGGTCATTGGGTTGGTGTTGGCGTTGGTCACCATATTCTGAACGTTTCACCTATCGTTGCGGTGTACTGTTCTTGATCTGCTGCGAAGCGACGAACCGCAACGGCAGTCACTCGCCTCAGCGAACTTCTGTCTGCTGCATCTCAAAGGAGCATGGGGACCTGATGATACCTTCAACTAAAGAAACCAAATGTGCTCTCGTGTGGTCCTGACGGAAAAGTAGTATCAACAAGGTTAGCACATTTATTTTTCAGTTCCAAGTCTAGGTACTGAAAACCATGCAGGTGCAGTCGATCATTCTCGTAGCTGTTGTGTAACGCGTATGCTTTCTTACATATCCCACAGAACCCTCCACTTTTTACCACAACCAAGTTATCTTTATGAGATCCTTCTGATGGCTTCTTACTAGGCTATGCTGCTCCGAAGCATTGAGATGACGAAGCGTCGTGGTAGCTGCACCTCTGCCTTCGAAAGATGAATCAGTCATTCCACACTGTGCTTACTGGCTTTGTATAGAGTCTGGCAAATCCGACAGACTTGGACTGCCTTTTTCAAGAAAGTTTGAAATGTAAGTATGTGTATATTGGTTTCACATATCCACCACATATTGAGCGTGTGTATGATTGTACTTTATATGCTACAGCGTATCAGCATACACTATTATTCAACACGTAGTGTGGCAAACTCGACATCAGTCACACAAAGCCAACAATTGCCTTTTCTTCAATTGCTTATTTTTATCATATCATGTTTTTGTCTATATCTCAATTTACCAACCAACAAAGTATATTATTTTTGTATAATCGTCCGATATTTAACACGTCACAGTTTTATCATGGTTTTGGCGCACTATAGCCCGAGTTGCTTATGTGTCATTAAATTGAATCATCATCATCTTCAACTGCCATTATTCAATTGAAGTGCCAGGTGGATATAATGATATGGCGAGATATATTTTTTGCTGGAATTGCTCATTTCATAGTCACCGTGAAGTTTGTTTTCGTTTTCGGAAACATTAAGAGGACTAAAACCAAACACTTTTCTTTCAGAGCATCCCTTATGCACCTGCATTTCAATTCCAATCTGTATTACAAGAATGACAGACCACTCAACAGAGATGAACATCTGAAAGTGAAAGAGCTGGAATGAAGATACGTTAATCTGTGTCAAAGGTTCTTGGTATGTGTGCGAGTCGAGGACATAGGTCTCAAGCTTATTCCTGTCTTCAGAAGAGGTGACAACTATGCTCCTTCTATCTATTAACCAGCTCCACTTTTTAGGGTTCCCTGTAAACTAATGGAGGACATCATGTACTACCATGTCGATTTCTTTTTTTTAAATTCCAGCATGGCTTTAGAAAAGGGTATTCAGGCAAAACTAACGTAGTGGAATTCGTTCACAGCATTTCAAACTGTCTTGATTTCCGGGTCCACGTAGGTGTAGTATTCTTTTTATTTTGTAAGGGCTTTTGACACTGTGCTCTATGCTCGCGTGTTGGCCAAAGTAGCCTAATTAAAATTTGATCCTGCTACCTGGATATGCAGTTTCTAACCGTAACCGTGGCGACAACTCGTGAGGAGAACCTATCATACCGCCACCATGCAGCATTTGTTATGTTACAATCGCTTCACATTTTAATCTAGTCAAAAGCAAGGACTTTTGGTGATCGGTCTTGTATGATTACGTGCCCCTCCTTTATGTAACACCACACTGGGTTCTTCAACCTATGATAGATAAATAAATATATTGCCAAGTAAATTGTCTACAAGGCTCGTTATTCCATTTCGCCACACTACCACAAGCAATTGTTAGAGTAGTGGCCCAGGGTATGAAGCTCGCCACTAATCATCATTCAAACAAAGTTCATAATGCAAAATCCTTTACTCAGAACACTGGCTTAACACAACAATTAAGAATAAAGAGAGTAAACATTTCATTGCCTATCCAGGTGGCATCATCCCTCCAACAGAGAACAATAAAAAACAACATCAAAGGAGTCAAATCGGTGGTCCGCATTCCTTTCATCCAACGTATTTCATACGCTATTTGGAGGGCACTGTGCCCATCAGGCATTTTGACTGTGCATATCAAGTTGAGTGCATAGAATGTGATGCAATCTACATTGGCGAGATAGACAAAAGACGTGGGACAAGACTAAAAGAGCCAGTTGCCAGGGCTACTAATGCTCAGCTTAACTAAACAGGACCGAATCAGTCTACCACTGCTGTCCTAAGGGACATATATTTTGATTGTGCAGTAGCCTTTGCTCATGACTAGCGATGGGACCCTAGGAAGTTCTTAGAATCCTGCTTTATCAGGTGTGATGCTTCAGCCTGAAATACATACCGTGGCCCCCTATCGGATGTGTAAGGTTCCCTCTTAGATAGGCTGATGTGCTCATCTTTGGCCTCTGTTGTACTGATGATGCCACCCGGATAGGCGACAAAACGTTTACGCTCTGTTTTTATTCGTTGTGTTGAGCGGTGTTTGCAGTAAAGGACGCTACATTATGAGGTTGTCACCCGGCTTTTGGAATATATTTTCAAATAAAGTTGTTGTTTTACAAAGCTCAATACATTGCAGAAATCATTCTTGCTGCCTATTGTTTTGGGGGTGCCATCCTTGCAGTCACATGAAGCATTGAAGGGCCAACTTAAAAAGTAAAGGAAATCTGATTTATGTTCTTGCCGACATGGCACAGCGTATGTACGAGGTAGCTCCATTTCAGAAGCCTGAGAACACTCAAAGCAATTAGTGTGCTAGCATCAGATATGGTGTACAGCATTACATATTTGCTTTTGCTAGGGCAACTAAGAAGGGTGGATAGAAAGGCAGTTACAACCTGTTTCCACAAAAGACACTCAGATTCATTAGCAATTTCCTCCAAGAGAGCCAAGGCTTTTTCTAGATTACTAGAACATGGGTACCTGGTTATAAATAACAAGAATTCATCTATCAGAAGTCAGTGTTTCACACACCCTGCTTTCCATGAACACTATTAAAAGCTGTGTCCCCCAAACCTGCACAAAATTCCTGGAGAGTCTTTACTGGACACTGTTGCTGTCCCTCTCACCAGGTGCTCTCTATGAACCCGATTCACAGTTCTGGACGCACTGCCTGAGCTAACTTCAGCATGCTTTCCCAACACGAATGGTAACTCCTATGAGGAGTGTTGTACTTACTGAAAGCAACATGAAATGCTGTACCTTGACAGGTAATGTTGATATCCTTCTTAAGACCGTAGAGAGATGTTCCTTGCTCCCTTTCTTCCAAATCTTACTATCAGACGCAAGCCCACTTGCCACCAAGCCAATGAGTTGTGCCTCACAGTCAGTGCAATCAAGGGAATCCATCACTGAGGCTCAGAAAAGCTGTTTTCCATCGGGATCTGATCCAGCACTGAGCCGTGAGTAGCCCCGTGAAAGTACCAGGGTTTCTTCGAATTTTTGATGTGCCAGCGTTCGTTTTCCTCCCCTCCTTCTTTTTATGTAGTAACTGATTACTTTAGCCTTGTACTGCTTTGGAGATTGAAGATGTGGAGATGATGTAAGAGGTGGAACTAGGCTTTATGCAAAATGAGGCAAAGTGTGACTACGTACAAATCTTATGAGAATGTTTATGTATCATTCACACAAAGAGAGGATACGTGTTACATCTTTTTCCGGTTTTGATATTTATTTATTTATGAATATATCTCAAAGGCCATTGCAGGCATTACATGAGGGGGGTAATCAACATGGGTCACTTAACAAATACGGAAGTTACAAGGAACATACATATTTGGAAGACAAGACTATTTTTCGTTCGTTCATCAGTCTTGCTCAAGAAATTGTTCACTGTAGCAATGGTACACAATGTCACGAAATGAGTGCTCATCTATCGTTACGCAAGACGCATTAAAAAGCACTAGTGTTGTGTTTCAACACAACATGTTGAACTCATGAACCATGCATCATCCTGAGAGCTATAGATCATCCTAAATACAGATGCTGAATTATTTTAAATGTGATAGACGAGCTGTGCGAAGAGGTACCCCCAGTTAGGATCTTGGGTACTTGAAGCCTGTGGCATTTACTGTGGGAAAGGCTTGCCAGACCCTCTTCACTGCACAGGCTGGGATGACCATGATCTTGTTTTTCCCAAGCTTGTGCCATACTTACCTTGCAAACTGGCGATACGCAGTGTATCTGCATGTACACAGGTGTACATAAAATATAGTTTAGGCAAATAGGAAACCGGTTACAGTACAGTGTGTGCAATGTCATTTCTACATGTACCTGAGAGCAACTGCAGTTTACCTGCCCACACCTTGTACATTACTACACATGCTGTGTTCTTTTAGAACCGAACATTGTTTTACTTTTCACTGAATCGACAATCAAGAACACTCCATATCGCTAAAAACCTACGCTAAAACCTTATGCACAGGGCAATACATAAAAACGTGACTCAGGACACAGCACACTGACAATTACAAAATTGCCTACATTGGTTTTCTCCAGTTCAGAGTCGTGTACTGTATAGCCTTTTTATGTGCTGCGCCCTGTACTGGAGTTTTTAACGACTTTATTGCAGGACCAAACCAGTTTTGGGCGCCCCAAATTTTAACATCGTTCGACAAGGACACATGTGACTTACTTGTGAATATAGTCGCTCATAGGTTCGCGCTGCCCACGGAGTTCAATATGCGACCTTCAGGACAGTCATATTGAAGAATAGAAGTTGGAAATCTTTGTGGGTTGTAATGCACTCATACTGCAGTCATTCGGCAGTGTTTTCGAGCTCCTTGCAGCACAAGCATTCGACCTCCTTCGGCATTATGACACACCAGCCACACCGGCACCATGAACAGCAAGTGCGCATTAGATATCAGAACACGAAATTTCTGAGAACGTTTACATGTTCGATCACAGTGTGCGTTAAAAAGCTCATCGCTTACCTGAAGACAGGCGACTCATGCTGTTTGCTTCATCTGTGAATGATGTTCGTAGAGCTCTAACTTCGTCTCGCATTCGCGGCATCGGCGACGTTTCGAAAGCCTACCGAGCTGTTCAGCACGCAGAATTTTCCTCTCGATCGCAGAAAGGTCAGAAAGAAGTTCCGGGCTCGAAGTCTCCGCATTTCTTCCTTCGACGTCCATATTGAAGATCGCTTTCCGGACGGTCCGGACGGATGCCGGCGCTCTCACAAACTCACTAACAACAGAACTTCCGGTCCGGGCGCCCAATGAAACGTGGCCCTCGTGATTTCGTCACGCACACGGGAATTGGCGGATGTCCACTGCAAAGAGGCTAGATTTCGGCCCCGATTGCGCGAGTTGAGGGGGAAAAGCGAAGCCAGTTTTCAGCTCCCCGTTTGGGAAACTTTGCCTCCGCGCACAGCCAAAATATTTCGCGTGTGGCTTGGAGGCATATTATACCTTCGTAATGGATGCAAACGAAATATTTGTCGAGCTTCTGGTCAGAGTCCCTTTAAAATGCATACACCATCGTTGTACTGGCACAGTACTACACCGACATGTCTTTGAATGGCGCGGCCGATAAAAAGGTCGTCGGGGAGTATCGCTTGCGGTATTGTTTCCGGGAAATAATTTTTTTTCACCACTTCTACTTTGATGCCAATGCATAAAAGGAAATGGGCACTGCTATCCTAAGTGAGGTTTTGGTGCTTCAGTTCTGGAGAACGTTTATTTCATTTTTCACATTTTCTGTTCACTTCTTGAAATGCGGTGAGCATTGTATATGTTGAAAAGTCTTGGAAACATAACAGAGAATCCAAGTGATAAAAATTAAATTCTGTCACGATAGGGATCGGAAAAAGACAAAGAAACACATGTTATTTTTATTTATTTTTTACTTTTGTGGAGCTCCCATCAGGCCATTAGACCGTTAGGTCCTAACGGTCCCACCAAACCGCTAAACCGTTAGTCCTATTGGAGTTGTCCGAAATAACGATAGGCTTATTCGCGTAATGGTTCCGTTAGGGTTGGCTCTGATGTATTTTACGATCGGGAAACCCTATTTCAAATTTTTCTAATAGACCAAGGGGCTTAATCACTTGCACGCGTTAGGGGCTAAGGAGAGGGGCACTCGTGGAGAAGTGCACGTGACAAAACACGTGCACGGCGCTCTTCGCGCGATGCGTGAAGGGCGTTGGATACGTCAAGCGCAATGTGTCACATGTCCATCTTTTTGAATTTCCCGCGCTCGTTAGCGCATAACGACCGTAACGACGAAGTGATTAAGCCCCCAAATCTGGTACGTTTTTCGACCCTGATGGCATGACGGACCGTTATGTTGATGGGGACGGTGATTGACCATTAGGTTGATGGCCCATCAATTCTGATGGCTGATGGCTCATCCGTCAGTCCTCATAGCTGATGACCAACCAGGAATGAGGTTGCCTAACAATTGTGTGCCACCAAAACAAAACTATACAGATTCAGTCACATGTCGAAAGGACATATGCAGGGTGTCCCAGCTAACTGCGAACATATTTAAAAAAAAAATATATCTAACGCTTTTTCCAAGGTGAAATCAATTGTAATATAGCATATGCTGAAGGTCACTCCTTAGGAGGGCATTAGCAAAGTCCCAGGGCAATGTCTCAATTAACTTTCATTAATTAATTTTAGTTATAAAAGCTACGAAGGTGTCCCAATGAGAACATCTGTTCCTTTCGGTCACCTGATATCGTAGCCGTTTTCAGAACAAAAATCCGTTCGATAGATCGCCCGCAAAAATTCGTGAAGGTAAACCATTTTTTCTTGATGTTGTTTGCGCTTGTTAAGTTGTTCCGCTTGTTATGTTGTTTGCGCTAGAGGGAGAAAGGGCACACTATTGCCTCTCGCGTCCTGGAAAAAGATTAAAAGTAAACACAAAATGCGACCCAAGATAAGGCTAGTCCCGATAGTCACCCGATACATTTCTTTTTGTTTTGTTTCCGCAAGTTAAAGCTCATCTTCGACGCATGAGGGGGCACTGTGCTCCTTCCCCCTCTCACGTTGGGGATGAAGTAAATACGCGTCTCCGAAGATGCGCAATGAACAAAATAAAGAAAAAAAATGGCGTTCCTTCACGAACTTTTTGCGGGCGTTCTACCGAAGGTATTTTTGTTCTGAAAACGACTACGATGTCAGGTGCCCGAAAGGAACAGCTGTTCTCATTGGGACACCTTTGTAGCTTTTATAATTAAAAAATTAATTAAGACATTGCCTTTAAACTTTGCTAATGCCCTTCTAAGGAGTGCCCCTCAGCACATGCTATATTGCAATTGATTTCATCTTGGAAAAAGTGCCATATATATTTTTTTTTAAATATGTTCGCAGTTAGCTGGGACGCCCTGTATTTAATGGTAGAGTAATGAACTTTCATTACTCTACCATTAAATACAGGGCGTCAAGCCCGAGATGGGTAATGCTCTTTCCTAATGCGTCGCAGATCAACGGCCAATCTCCATGGCGCGGAACTGCAAGACAGATAGACACACGTCGTATACGACTCATGGCAGTCACAGTAAGATGAGGTCACCTGTATTTCGGACAGAATAATTGGTCGATCCTACTTGTTACACCTCTCATTATTGGTCAAGATGGAATTCAGACTGAAAATAATATAATAATATAATATGATAATATATAAATGGTAATTGTTAGTTTCTGACGCCCTACTGGGTAGGCTGCAGCTGCAGCGGCCTAACAGACCGACAGGGGTCATGCCACTAACTTGCGTGGCTGGTCCTCTCGGCCGCCCTTATGTCTTTCATCGGCGACGGGCTCCGGATTCCGGGAATCCTCCGCGGACGTGGTCCTCGTTTGATCTTACACGAAAAAGAGACGAGGAGGCACTGGTTTAGTCGAAATAACGACCGCGGTGAGAATTGGACAATGTTCCCTGAGTGCCGTATCATCTTTCCTTATTTACGGCCCTCGTAACATATGTGGGCAAACGTACAGCACGTGTTCCGGACCATCCACGCGTATATGTATACAGGGTGGTCCACCAACCATGATAGAAATTCATAGTAAAAAACGTAGGCCCCAGAGAGACATGCGGTCAAGGGATTTTTTCTGCCAATAACTTTTGTCACATATGGAACGATTTTGATTTCATTTCAGTTGACAGAAAGTTAATTTCTTGAATTGAATTCCGAAATTTCACAAGGCAACCTAACGTTTTCTTTTCAGAAATGGGTTCCCCGTGGTCATTTTACTCAGTATAGCACATAATCCCACTCTTACTGCAATGGCAATTGCCGAAATAAATTCGCTCCGCCTCTTTTTTGACGGCTCGTAGTTTGAGCGCGATCAGAGCATTCAGGTCACCCGACGGCTTGTAACCCTTCCCCCCTCTATTTTGCCATAAGCGACCGCTTAGGTATCATAGTGGCGATTGGAACTCATGGCATACCCATAGCGCCAGCCAGCGTGCAGTACTCTCACTCCCATACAGCCATCGGATGGAATGCTACCGAGAGGTTGACTCGTTTGACACTGGGTGACGCTACGCGCATGTTGGTTCAATGGCGTCAGTGGAGAGCGGACTTTTAGGCACTAACAGGTAGCGCTTTTCGTCGCATAAGTCGTTCTAGACAAACCAAACTTCAGAATCGTATAGCTTTATTTTTTCCATTGGAAGAAAAGTAAACGCATAAAAAGGTGCGCACCGCCTTTCTCAGCTTATCGGGAGACAGAGCGATATCATGCGCGATGATGATTGGCATACTGCGTGCTATGCGGTCAAGAACGCACCCTGTTACTTCTTAAAAATCCGCTCATAGTGATCAGTGTTACTGCCCGTGTGACAGGGGAACTACACTATTTTGAGTCTTGTTCGACATCTGAAATCGTATGAAAGCTGTTCGACATCTTCCTGCATAATTCAGGATACACCCCAGGGGATGATGTCTGATGTCCTGAGCCCCCTATCGATTAATTTGTCATCACCGAATGCTTCAATTGACTTTGTCATTCAATGTTCATTCAGTGTATGAAGCATGCTATCCTGCACATAACCCCTCCCTCGTCAGAGAAATCCTCGATGCGCCCCTGATTTCATCAACACTGCAGCTGGTGCACATTCGAATTTCGCACACAGATGCTCAGTGAACTCGGGGGTTCACGCCCACGTGCTGTCCGTTTTCTTTTGTCTTTGTTTTAACGGGCGCCACGTGGACCCCGTTTAAAATACATAGCGCTGTTCACACGACAATGTGCAAGGAGCATTGTCGAAATAAAGGAGCTCGTTATCTATTCGCTAAAAAAAAAAAAGGATCGCCTTCCGCTCATTTTTTTGCAGCCGTCTATGGTTATGTGATTATGTTTGAATTTGCCGCCCGTGGCGCATAGTCTCTAGGCTTTCCGCAACGCGGCCTACGAAATGGACCTGTGCGTCGCCGTTCTCCTTCTGCTTTCCGCCGGCGTCGGTGCCAGGCGGCAGCGCTAGTGTGCTTTACGCGTTTCATGACTGAACACGCCGGGAATCTAATTCTTCTGGCTTGAAAGCCTTTTAGATTATCTGTTGTTCATGGCATAAGAAACGCCGTCTGCGTTTCTGTGTGTTGCTGTTCTTTACCGATAAAAATTCAGATTCATACGCGCACAAACAAAACAAATACAAAAGTGGGCGGATTGCGGCATTATTTTTGCACTCTGTTCTGCAAGATGGTGACGAGAAGCGAACGATCGGCTATGGTTTGTTTTGCGAGCAGTGCCGATAGTGCGAAGGAGAAATATGGAGAACCAATCTTTCCAAAAATGAGTTTCTTACCATTGTATGGAGCTATTCGACAGTAAATACCGTACCACATATTCGTACACAGAAAGGAACAAACGAGTGGCTCAGTAATTGGTAGGGGTGTCTCGTTCGTTGCTGTCGTGCTGACTGGGAGGTGGTGGGTTCGAATCCTACCACCGGCAGTGCTGTCTGAGGTTTTCCTTGGTTTTTCCGAAGACTTTCTACACGTATGTCCGCACAGTTCCTCCTGAAGTTGGCCCAGGACACATACTAACCCCCGTGTCCCCCACTCCTTCCTGCTGTCCTCTCTCCATCTGTCCTCATCGGTACGCCGCTCATAGCCACAGTTGCTTCGCGGCGCTAACACGAAAGTAATAGGAGATATGCGAAATGAAGCGCCCTCTCGTGCCCGTTAGCGGAAACGCGCTCGCGCCATTTTCGTCGAGGCGATGCTTGGAAAGCATGGCCCAGCTGTCCCGTGTACACGGCTTGCGTTGCCCCTGAGTAAGTTTGACTGAATAGTGGCAGCTGAAAAGGGCTTCTGTTGTCATCCTATGTGTAAGCACCTCATGTACCACTGCGTTAGTAAAAGTTTGTTGTGCAGCAAGGCAGCAGCCGGCAGCATAGTGTAAACGACACTGCAAGCTTTTCGTTCTGCTTAGTAAAGAATCGTCTGATTACCACAACTTTTTGTCGTGAAAAGGACTGCGTATGTCGAAACTCTGAAGAACAAAACACAATGTTATTTAGTAATGATGAAGGTGTCACCGCACTGCTGCGCGAAGCTGTACTAGCAGAGAGGAATAAAACGACAAAAGGGTGCGTATTCATGAATCGCTGTAACTGAGCACTAGGAAGAAAATGACATGAAGAAAAAACCTGAAATAGTATCCTGTAGTTGAGGCTACTATCGGACCAGACTAAAGCTTAACGAGTAAAGCTAAACATTCTCGATCATTCAGAATTAATACGAGTATGCAGTCACTTTAGAATCGGACATTTGCCGCTCGTTTATGCACCAATGATGCAGAACCTGAGAGGCAGACCCATAATGTGATATGAATGATCCTGATTTGACTCTTTTTGTAAAATCACTGAACTTATGGTGAATTATATCATAACCCGCAGGTGAATTGTCAAATGTGATAGATTGGAATATTGTTTTGCATATGTACCTAGTGCGCTCTCTTGACGTACATCCTAACTCCAAATAAGCATGTGCACAATAATTTGCGGTCTCTACATGTGTTCTCTACTGTGTTTCAGTTTCTCGTGCACAAGGGAAAGTAAGTAAAGAAATTAGTCGAACCACTAAATAGGCCAGAACGCGAGAATAGGACATCATCTATGAATATTTGCTTTTAAATCTTATTTGTGTTTGTGTGTGCGTTAAGGAAGATCACTTCTTGTAGTTGAACTTCGTAGGATAAAACCACTCTTATTACAGGTTCAGAATCATGGCATTTATGTTGATCAAATATTTATTTATTAAATAACAAATAAATGTTGGTCATGAAGTCACATGCTCGACAAACGGATCAAGTCGTGGCTTAAAGGGTGCAAGCAGCAATGATAGAACCAGATACCTTCCAACATCTAAATCTGAAACTTAGTACTATATCGTCTAATTATATATCACAACTACCAAATGCAGCAGCACTACAACCGTGCCGTGGTTACCAGAATCTCAAAACATTAAGTATGAAATTGCTCGGCACAGTGCGGCAAATGGTATGAAAAACTCCTGCATCAAAATATTCCCTTTTATAAGACCAGTATCTCATTTAATCTTACAATCACAATATCAGCTAAAACTAAAAAGTGAAGTATTGCAGAAAACAAAGTAAATGCACATGCCGAACGTCGATGATAAATGCCGTGTGAGATATCGCTGAAAATGGAATCGATCGCCAAACTGTAGGACCATTTCTGCTGCTGAGACTAGAGTTCTGAACATTTTGTCATTCGTACATTCCGCCGAAATGTTCTGTACTCCACCGAGAATTCGTGCTTCAAAAATTGCGGCCGTGGATTTCTCTTTAGCGGAATCCCCCCAAGCCGCGCTGCAGCTCGTGAGAGATCTGCCTTAGCCATGGCGGTCGGGAGCGGCGCACTCGACAGATGGCGGTATTTCGCATATCTCCTATTGGTTGGAATTCTCACCAGCTTTCTTGTGCTCTCATCCGGTGAATATTGCTCGTGGTGTAGGACGAGGACGTTCTTGCAGGCAATTTTCTACCCATGCGTAACATCAACATCGTAGCTTCAATGGCTCACATCGACCAGAGAAAACCGGGGAGCCTGGAAACTGTTTTCAAGCCTGTTTCGAGAAAGGTTACTCAGCATGTGACCGTGCTACGTTAGATCCTTGCCCGAAAATTAGTTATTTGGATAGCCAACGACTTGCTGCCGTTCGGTATCGGCTTTCACGTAGAGTTCTACTTTGGGATTGCAAAAATACTCCAAAAGACGGGAGACGACATAACTGGACAAAAAAGTAGAGAACTCCGACTTAACATAACAAAATGACAAGTTTTACTCAGACGTTTCGTCCGTCATGCGACGGACATCGTCAGTGCCAAACTGAATGAGAGATTATACAACCGGTCGCTATTTAAGGAGATGGGAGTATTGCTTGGGAAGGGGGCCACGGTTTTTGTTACAAACCGAGGGGTCACCACGTATGTGCCACGACTCTAGAAGCTTCCCGGGTCCCCATCTATTAGTTCGCGAGCCAAGGTCACCGCGTTGTCGAAGTCGAAACAATGTCCCGTGTCCCAACAATGCTCTGTAAGCTCCATCTTAAACCGTGTGGCGTGGGTCGCGCTCTTTATGTCCCGTCTTGGGATTGCAGTTAGCGGAAATGTTCAATAGCCCATACTGGTGCCCATGTGGTGGCAAAACGAGATCCTGTGCTAAGTTCTTGCTTGAAGTTCTTGAAAGTCGAGTGGAAGAAACGTTCGGCTAAACAGCAGACGCGCTATCCACATTCACGTGGTCCTCTCTCGACTCCCATCTTTCCGCGATCAACCCGTGAAACTGCTCAACGTATTGGCTCACGAGTTATTCCCATTGCGAGAACTTTGTTGGAATCAAAGTTCACATGATGAAAGATGAAAGTCACTGAAAAGGTTAGCCAGCTGTGGGGATCGAACCCACATCTTCTGGATTACCGTTCACATGTTCGTTCGTCGTTCACAAGTTCACATGTTCGTCGTTCAATGACCAACCATCCGGACTCCGACTGTAATAATGAAATGAAAGTGCAAGTCCAGCGGATAATTAGGGACGAGGGTTTCCCTTCGTATCTGCATTCGTAAAGAAAATGCATTTTAGACAAAGTTGTTTGTGTGTGTGCTAGGTGGTACGTAGAATACAAAAATGAAAACGAAAGTAACGAAAACGCAGAGTATGGACGAAATAAAAAAATGTGTGGTCTGTCGACTGACATTCTCACCCTGGACCCGAATATCCTGCCTTGGGTTGAACACCTCCTCCGTTCAGCACCTATATGTACACCAGCACTCATTTTGCGGAGCGTCTTAAAATAGAGGGGCCTCTAAATGCCGCCCCTGCTAAGCTGTGCTTCACCTACTGCGATTTGATTTGCTACAACACTCTTCGCCGTGCTGGGTACTAACATGATTTCATGATGAAGGTAGCCTCGGTGTTTTCTGCCGACGAGCTTTCCGACAGCACCACTCTTTCGAGACACGCCCTGTGCCAGACATCGATTCCTTTTCGCAAGACCGTGTAAAAGAACTCGTGAAGCAGGGGCAAAGGCTCGTGCCCTTGGCCTACAACCTGTCGATCGGTAACTACTGAAGGCGATGCTGCATACCCTTCACATGCTGGTTAATCGAATGTAATTCGATTTCTTGTCCTTCCGTGCCAGCGGGAAATGAGGTTTCACATTGTACGTAAGATCATGCTTTCTGTGCTTAAAGGTCAGCAAATGGTTGTGGTATTCTAAAACCCTACAGTATTTTCCAACATCAATATTACTGAATTGACATTACGCTTCCATACGTTCGCATTTGTCACATTGCTCTTCTGTGTGGGTATACCTTATAAGACCCACTTATGTGTCCTGGAAGTATTACAAAACCGTGCCATCAGGATTATCTTTGGTTTACCCTATTTATCTCATTTTTCATATCGTGATTCTCATATTCTCAGTGTCCAGGACATAATAACATATTTGTGCTCTTGGTTTGACTTGTCGTATTTTAAAACGTAATCTTTGCCTAAGATAGATATTTGCAATTTTAATTCGAGCTCGCGTACTAGGGCAGGAGCAAGTGGGATGTTGAAACTTCAACAAAAGCAACCTTATTTCGAGGTGATGAATGGGGAGTTTCGTAACCAGGGGCGATACTCTATTGCTTGAATTCCCATTGGAATGTTGAATCTATCAAAGATCAGTACAAACTCCGGCAGCTATAGTTTTCGTTTCGTGGGTATGTGATTGGAACATGTTGCCGCCTGAAATAACAAAATATGTTCTTATTCATCTTTTAGAGGACAGGTAAATAAATGTTTTGTTAATTAACAATTCCTAATCTTTATGTTTCCAGTCATGTACGGCGCACAACTATTGGTTATTTTTGTTTCGGGGACTGAATTATTTTCATGTATTACGCCTCATGATTTGTGCTCTTGTTGTAATTAACGCACTTTTCAAGGAGGAGCCTTCAGCCGGGTGTTTCCCTCTGGCTCCTCTATCTCTATTATTCCCAGTTAAGACGTATCTTGGCTACAATAAAATAAAAATGAATGAAGGAATGACGTAGATGTGCTTGACCAGCTACGGTTTCTCGTGGCCTCTCGTCTCGGTGTGTGAGAATGGCGGACAGTTGTACTGGGGGTTCCGCGGTGCGTGTAAACAGTGTAACAGTTGCGAACACACCAGTAAAGCAGGCTCAGTGTGAGATTGCGATTCGACACTTGTGTTTTGTGAGCTCGTTTACGTTGGCCCCTTTACTGCGGTTGCCGTGCAGGGCAAGTATGTGATGAAATTGACAACCGTTTTGATACCTGTTTCAGCAACCAAATGGTGTCACTGTTCTATTTTTACAGGAAAGGAGCGTGCTATGTGTATGGGAACCCTACGCGACAAGGTTTACCATAGTTATAAGTGGGACAAGACAGGGACAGAAAGAACTAGACACGGACAGGCACTAACTTCCAGCTAATTTTTATGAAGTGCTGGTTAACTGTGGCTGATATAATAATTAATATAATATAGTTAATATAATAACTATGGTTGATTCTTCAACACGCCGAAACCATTTTGTTGCTTAACGAGGTCTACGTACGATTAATTGATGTATGAACGATATTATTGAACGATGAGCGACGTAAAACAAAGTACGAATCGTTTTCCAGCAAAGTACGTTTGCCGGCCGAACTCACGGTACTATCATGCCAGCACGGAAATGGTGGAGATAATAAAGTTATAGAACAAATAAGCACATGATTAAGAATATACACGAAGTGTGGATGAACTGGTAAATTTGTCACTGAATTTCTGGCTCACTACCCTAGTGCACACTGGTCAGTACAATAATTAAAAACTCCTGTTACTGTGATAATTTCGAGAGGTTATTTCACCAGATGTCATAATGCTGCATGTTATTTTGGTGCGATTATATGGCGGCATTCTGTATTACCGACATGTGTTATTTCGCACTTGAGTAAACAACGGCTATATTTTAAGAACAGTTACTTCACCCTTGTTATATTACGACATGTTGTTTTGGCACGTTTATAGATGCACTGGGTGATGTCGACGCATGTTGTTTCGTACTCGAGCATATCGTAGCAAGAACTCTGGGAAGTTACCTCTGTCCACAACCGCAAGGAGGGCTCTTATTGAGTGCATATTTTCAACTGCTGGCCTATTCGTGCAAGCCAAGCGCGCAAGTCTTCATCCATTAGCTTTGACAAAGTTAATCTTTTTGGAAGATAATCATAAGCTTTGTAATAAATCTATTGGTGGATCCAGCGGAAGTCATGACATGCAGGTCTTTCCCTTCACTGGCATCGTTTCCAATTTACAAGCCTTTGCGTTTCGTCCGATGGCTTGTCCTAGTCAAACGGTAAGCAAAGTAGAGCACATACCCGTCTAATAAGCAGTGAAATAATTGCAATTTGCTATTGGTTCTGCTTTTATGACAGCATTCCTAATACGAAAGCGCTGCAGCTAGTTCCATCGGTGTCCCCCGGGCCAGGCCCATGGAAGAGTAGCAGAAGATAATCTCCCGTTTTTATCTCGATGTTTACCAACGGTACATAGAGGTAGTATATTACACTTCACATCACATTTCAAAAATAGTACTGCCCTCACCCTAAACACGAAGAGCAGGACCGACTAGGGCAAGGCAGGCAGTCACACGGAACTACGAATGTCAAACTGTCAATGCCAAATATCTACAAGATTTCACATAGTTTGAAAGCTATGTCGAATGAGATGGGGGGTCCGTCTCCTCTTTAGGAACAACTTAAGGTTAGATCGTTTAACACCTTTTTCGACACCAGAGTCTGGCTGTAATGTTGGACACAGAACCATCAAGTTTGTTCCTTGTGCAAAAAATGTTGTATATAGAATCCCGTTAGCTTGTGGCTTTGTATACATAGGTCAAACATCTCAATGCGTTAATCAAAGGTTGAGCCATCATAAAAACAGCCCAGATTCAAATTTGTTGGACCATCTAAGACTCTGTAGTAATTGTCAACCCCTATGGTCCCAGACGGCGGTGCTGGCGTGGGAACCAGACAGACAGACATGTACAAGATACTCAAAAATGTATTTAAGATATGGTAATACATATTGACGTTAGAATGTAATTAAGATAGAGTATAAATACATGAAAATTAAAGTAATTAAGATAGAGTATGAAATACTTCAAAAGTATTTGGAATACAATTAAGATACTATTTATCCTTCAACGCAAAAAGTCACCAGTCATTGGTCAATGCGGCGAGTCGCCGCTATGTGACATGAATCACCTAAAACCCGCGTACTATGCAAGCCGTCCCTGTGTGATAGGAGTCATCTAGACACAAGTCCCAAAAAGATTACAAAGTGATATCACGACCCAGAACAATTCAAACTTCTAGCAGGTGCCTCCTCGGCGAGTTCAGAATTCGGCGTTATCACGTCAGGGCACACACAATAGAACCCTCACCCGCCAAGATTAGTACATACGGGGCAAGATCTCTAAATGGAGACTTCCAAGATGTCCGGGTCAAGTCCGCGGGATTCAGGGAATTTCCACTGAACAAGCAAGGTAATGGAAAGACGAGACACAGAAAGTTTGAGAGGGAGATCCAAAATATGTAATTAGAGTATTGAGTAGAAAATACCATAAAATGTATTTTAAATAAAGTACAAATACACAAAACAAAAAGTATTGAGTAGAGTACCAAAATACCGCAAATTGTATTTAAAATACAGTATTTTAAATACAGTACTCCAAAGACGTCTTTTGATAGAAGCATTGGCCATACAGGGTGTGGGCAACTGTATTAGTGTGCCGTATGTATGTATCCACACGGCCTTCAAGCGCCTCCTCTGACCTTCCTTCAACTCACTTTGTCCTCGATTCCCTATTCCCCTCTGTCTGTCTTCCCTCGCACCTTAGTTTTTGGCCTCATGCGTGTCTCTGAAGCATTCCCGACAACGCCCTAATTGGCTTTGGGCAAAAATATATCGTGTACTGCATATGTCCATATATAGGAGCAACATACTCTTTTCTCTCAGATTGGTGATGGCTGAGCCACGCGACAGGGTGTTGTGCCGTGTACGCGATATGACGACCTGCATATGCACTTCAGCACTGGTCTTCTAGCCATGCTGCTTGCTCGTGTGCGGCGCCTGCTTCTCTACTCCTCTGCTCATCTTTCTCGTTGCTGCATGGTGAGTAAATACTACGAAGTTTTTGAAGTGTGTTTGAGAGTCAGGTGGCAGCAGAGCGTTAATTATTGCAGTGATCCGTGCGTTCATAATGGGGGAGGGCTCTGTGCAATGGGATAGAATGCCTTGTCCACATTCGGCAAGCTTCTACGAAATGTGCACAGAAGATGGGGCCCCACCGACGCTTGCTTTGTACCCCATTGACAGTGTATATTCCGACCTCGAGGTCATCCAACGGAAACACACGGAAGCCCTCTAAAGGTACGGCTCCTTCCATCATATACAGGGTGTTCCACGAGAGAGTGTCACGGATTTTTTAAAAAATAGCTGTGCATCCTAAAAATCTGGAATCAATTGGGAGAAGCTTATAATCGTTTTTGCCACCTACTCCAGTGGTTTTCATTAATGTGCCTTCTTAATTAGGTTAATTTTGTTAATTGAACTCGAAAATTTGCCAGGGGAATGCCACTTTTTTCTTCCTGATTTCGAAAGTACGGGGTTAAAATACACTACTCCAGTCAAAAGTATGCTTCATAACTCAACATTACAAGGGATATTTGACTGCCGAAAAATCGACAGGTGCGGAAGCGCGCTCGCTGTACTTGCGGCCGCGGCAGGGCTGGCCCCGCCTGGGGAGGGGGAGTGAGGAAAGGGCAACAAGTTTAACGGGAAGCGGTAAAAGCACGTTTTTATCTTTTCGTCCTGTTTTTTTCTGTTGCTCCAGCTGAAATTATCAGTGAGCTTCGGGCGAAAGGATTGCCAGTATCAATGTCCTTGCACTCTCGTGCGTCTTAGTGCCTCATTCTTAGGCTTCCTAGGAAGGTTTCGCTTTGTCTCCAAAACCTCCTTTGTGCAGGCACACTTCGGTGCCGCTTTAAAGAGTGTAATGTCGGGGATTCGCTACTCCATTGAGGAGAAGACAAACATGATATTGGCACTTGGTGCTACCAACATGAATTTCGACGCTGCTGCTGCATTTTACAGCGAACGATTTTCGAGCGAGAATGCGCCAAGCGCTAGAACAATCCGACGGGTCTACAAAACGCTCAGCGAAAGTGGTTCATTCACGCCACCCGTAAAGCGTCGCCGACCTAGCCAGCATGAAGGCACAATCCTTGCAGCTGTTTCGCAAGACCCGCATGAGAGTGTGCGACGTATTTCCAATGAAACTGGTGTGGCTGCAACAACAGTATGGAGAGTACTTAATCGCGCCAAGTATCATCCATACCACCTGAGTTTGCATCAGGCCCTGCACGACGATGATTTTGCGAAGCGCATCGAGTTCTGCAACTGGGTCCTGAATATGCAGGATGCACAGGGCACTTTCTCTGAAAATGTATTATGGACAGATGAAGCGCATTTTTCACGAGACGCGCAGGTAAACCTGCATAATGCCCACTATTGGAGTACCGAAAACCCTCACTGGATACGTGCAGGAAAATACCAAGTGAAGTGGTCCTTCAACGTTTGGGCAGGAATGATCAATGGCCGCATGCTTGGACCTGTGTACTACACGGAGATCCTGACTGGACAACGATATGTACAGGAGATTCTCATGAA
Source organism: Ornithodoros turicata (assembly GCF_037126465.1). Taxonomy (NCBI): domain Eukaryota; kingdom Metazoa; phylum Arthropoda; class Arachnida; order Ixodida; family Argasidae; genus Ornithodoros; species Ornithodoros turicata. The sequence goes on from NC_088202.1 coordinate 89,118,084, forward strand.
GACAGTTTCAGACTTTCTGGATGAGCTGCCTCTGAATGAACGCTCCAGAGTGTGGTCTCAGCATGACGGGGCTCCACCGCATTCGTCTTCCAAAGCCACAGACTTCCTGTGCAGTCACTTCGGCGAGAAATGGATCGGTCGCCATGGTCCCGTGCCCTGGCCCCCGCGGTCCCCTGACATCACTCCCCTGGACTTTTTTCTATGGGGCAGGATCAAAGACTCAGTGTATCAGTGCGAATCGAGGTCACCAGAAGAACTTCAAGATCACCAGCTTCTGTCGATGCCTTTCGCGAAAGGAGCTTCAGAGTGCCGCGAAGAGTGTGCTATACCGCTGTCAGCTCTGCATCGGCGAGGACGGGAAACATTTTGAACATCTGCTCTAATTGTCTCAGCGTGTAAATAAAATGTTATAGCATGTTTTACAAATACCTGTTGTCAGAGCATGCGTTTCATTTTGTGCTACGTTTTTTGTGCCTTTATTACGCGATCTGCTTCTATCTTCCGCTGACGAAGGAGTCCGTAACGACTCTTTGCATTGTATCCCTTTCACTCATATTAAGAAACGAGCAGTTCTTATTAGCATAAATACCCTGTCGCTTCAAAATGAAAAAGGAAATGAAATGTCTCCTGACACAACCATCTTTTTTGCTGATACAACGGTCTACTGAAATCGAAGCCCTTATCGCAAGGCCCGACGTTATCTGTAGCTGTCAACACAAGCACTTGGTTGAGGAACTTGTTTCAATGCAGACTTCTTCTTTTTTTTTTTATCTCCATCTATCTCGCTTTCCCTCTCGTACAGAGGGTGGGCGACTGGGCGGGGCCAGCACTGCCGCGGCCGCAAGTACAGCGAGCGCGCTTCCGCACCCGTCGATTTTTCGGCAGTCAAATATCCCTTGTAATGTTGAGTTATGAAGCATACTTTTGACTGGAGTAGTGTATTTTAACCCCGTACTTTCGAAATCAGGAAGAAAAAAGTGGCATTCCCCTGGCAAATTTTCGAGTTCAATTAACAAAATTAACCTAATTAAGAAGGCACATTAATGAAAACCACTGGAGTAGGTGGCAAAAACGATTATAAGCTTCTCCCAATTGATTCCAGATTTTTAGGATGCACAGCTATTTTTTAAAAAATCCGTGACACTCTCTCGTGGAACACCCTGTATAGGGGGTGTTTTTTTAAAAAATAATTTACATATATAATTTAAAACTGTGAGAGGTGCCTTCGTGCGGCTTCCGCAGGTGGGTTATGCGGCCAGGCAGACATCCTGTCGGAAAGCGTATCTAACTACTGGGCAACTAATTACCTCACATTAATTACCTTATTAATTACATACCTTCGGAGAAATGCGAGATAGCGGGATCGGAGGCAGCCATTATTTAAACGCACCCTCATGTTTTAAAGATCCTCAAACGAGCACATACTTTGACATACAGGGTGTCTCACGTAACGTGTCAAAAAATTATATTTAAAAATCTACACGTCTGAAAATTATGGGGTCAACAGTATTCGCCTTCAGAGAGTTTTTGCCATCGTGTGAAACACTTTTATGAATTTTTCGCCATGGGAAATTTAATTTTCCAAATTAAAGTCCGGAAATTGCCTAGTCAACCTAACATTTTTTCGACAGATTTTTTTTACAGACACCAAGGGTCGAGTTTAGCCCACCACGGAAAATTTCATTTTGTGGTACAAAAGTAAGGAGCGCAAAAAAAGGGAAAATATCCCATTTCGAGGTGCGCAAAATGCCGCTCGCCTTTCGCGTCCCGTGGCGGCGCCCCGGGAAGCGATGCATGAAAAACAGTCGTCCCGCCCCTTTAATTCCACTCTCAACGCCCTCATGTTATCAGCGACAGGTTCGCTTCCCAAGCAGCACAATGTACTGAAAGTCGAGTGCAATAGGGGTGGACGGGTAGGTGGAAGGCCTTGAACACACTGGTGAAACAGAAGTACTCTGATAAGACACATACCGACCACACCTATTGCACTCGGCTTTCAGTACATTGTGCTGCTTGGGTTGGTTCTTTTGTTGTTCTACTCATCGCTTTTTTGTCGTTTGCTTTGCTGATACGGCTCACCAACCTGCATGATATGAAGGGCCGATTGCAAAGGGGAGGGGCGATGTTTTTTTTGCGTCGCTTCCCGGAGCGTTCTGGCGGGATGCGAAAGGCGAGCGGCAATTTGCGAGGCGCGAAATTGGATATCTTCCCTTTTTTTTTTCTGTTCCTTAATTTTGTGCCATGAAATCAATTTTTTCGTGGTGGGATAAAGCCGACCCGTGCTTCGCGAATCTGTCGAAAATATGTTTGGTTGACTACGTATTTTCTGGACTTTAATTTGGAAATTAAATTTCACATGGCGAAAAAATCATAAAAGTGTTCTCACGCGATGGCAAAAACTGTCTGAAGGCGAATACCGTTGACCGCATGATTTTCCGACGTGTAGATTTTCAAATATACTTTTTTGACACGTTACGTGACACACCCTGTATAAATCGCAAAGTTTTGGTATGCAGGTGAGCCCAAACTGAAACCACGCACTTCTCGAGCGCAAAAAGAGGGAAAGGGCGTTCGCGACGGTGGGCCAAGTGTTTTGTAATAATCGAGCTAGCTGGAATAAACGCTGATATGTTGGCCAGATAAGCCGAAAGTTGTGTCGTTTCTGCGCTCAAGAAGTGCGTAGTTCTGTTTTTGGCATGCTTATCAGAATTTGGCGATTTATGTTTCGAAGTACGTGCTCATTTAATGATTTTTCAAAATGAGGATGGATTCAAATAACGATACCTCTAATTCTGCTGTCTTGCATTTTGCCGAAAACAAACCTGCGATTAAAAAATGAATTAAAGAATTTTAGGTAATCAATCGTCCACTAGTTATATGCGTTTTCTCGCAGGACGTCCGCATGTCCGCATAACCCGCCTACAAAATTGGCATCACTGGATTTTTTATATAATTTTGGCCTTGTTTTATAATTATTTGCTGTCTCGTACGAACTTGGAGGATTTGTGTGTCTGTGTATTTTACTTTTCCGTCGTAAGCTTATTCTCACTGTGAGAGTAATAATGTTGTGCTAACGTGCTCTAGGCATTCGGAAACGTTCACCACGGACTCAGTCCGGGACCCATCTTCATTTGTGTATCCGAGGTAACCGAAAAACATTCGAATTGTCCCTGGTACGAAAAGCATTGGGAGTGTTGCTACTCCCTCCCCTACCCACCGCTCCCAACTGTGATTTATTTATTTGTTTATTTGTTGGTATTTTTATGGTGCCCATGAACAGCAGTGGCCTAGGTGGCGTGATGGTGGTGATGACATATTTTTGTGGCGACTGGTCGCGGTGAAGCGCAAAGGAACGCTCTTCCACTTCCTTATCCACCCACGAATTACATCCTCACACCAATGGATTACACCAATGAAATACGTGCTTTTTCGCTTCACCGCGACCAGTCGCGACAAAAATACGTCAACCGAAACCAATTAATTACTGCAATAAATGACCCGCTTCGGTGTCAGAGCATTCTCTAAAAGGTGTCCACTGAAGGTCCCAAATGGGGTAGTAACCATTTTAATGCCGACAGCGCCTTGCTAGAGATGTTATGTTGTTTCACGAAACTAATTTGAACTTTTATTTAAATAATGAGCGGCACCCACTTATTCACACGGTGCGCAGCTTGTAGGCCGTATCGGGCAGATGCTTGTAAAAAGGAAAGTTCTTGGATTGGTGGGCCCGTTCGCGAATTATTTAGCCCGGGGATTTAACTGAAACACCCTGTATACATAGCCGCATTTTTAAAGAGACCATGAAATGATATTCGCAAAATCAGAGTACTCTGCCGGAAACGGTTCTCATGAACCCTTACTATCATACACACAAGACTTTTAACCGTACTCAGTGTACCGGGGGAGCATTCACCACACAAAAATAGCGGGGCGTGACCGCCGGATACATCCCTTCGAAGCGGGCTTACGTCATCAACGTCCAGTCCTCTCAGCCAATTGTGGACGACGTGGAGCGCACACCCTGCGGGACCACGTGGGTGCGTCGTTGCGGTTTGGACAACAACGACGACGTATATCTGCCGTCGACATCATTATAAATATGGTAAAACGCAAATTGTCAGCAATGGAAGAAGATATTATGCCATGCACACAGCGCCTAGGAATCGTTCCGTGTGCAGCAGTTCCCAAAAGGCCACCGAAAAGGCGCCGGGGTGCCGGCTGTTGCTCTCGCCTCGGCTTGTTTCACGCTGTAGGAGAGACAGAACAAGCGAAAAATTCCTTCTGGTTTCTGACTTCCACGTGTACGAGGAAGTGACGGCTAAGCAGCTTACCTTTGTCACAGAGGGAAATTCCAGCCTCCCGAAAATAAAACGATCAGCACAAGGAGGATCACTTCAATTCGCGGCACAGAAAATGTTTGGTCACACTGCCATATTGCTACAGTGTAGCAGCCGGATTTATATAAGAAATTCTTGGATAATCCAGTAGTAACGTAGCGCTGTGCTGAATGCAGCCCGAGGTTCATTTTTTTTATACTTATGTTAGCGCTGTTTGCTTCGTTTTTCGTTTTTCTCCCCATCGGGGATCATTTAACGAGTGTTAAACTCATGCTGAGTAAGCGGACCCTTGGACCACTGATGTAGTGAAGCCGATGTGATTCACATAGTCTAGTAAAGCCGCCGAGTTCAATGTATGACAGAGAGTCCTTGCAGTACGACATTTGTGGAACGAAAATCACGAGGTCAGTGTAATTTGCAACATTTATTTGGATTTGATTGGATGATCGAAATGAAAAATATGTGGGTATGGTTGTTCCAGCAACTGAGTGTCAAATTGTTTGATATCCCTCGTGTTCAACTTATTTCATAAAGCGCGCGAAGCACAAGCACTGGTGATCGGGATTTGATTTGATTTGATTTGATTTGATTCGATTCGATTCGACTTGAGGACAAAAGCCACAGTGACAGTGGACAGTATATATGATTACTAGGTTGTACTAAGAAGGGTCTTTTATTACGGGGAACAGAAGAAATTCCACGTCGCAACATTGAAGGCCAGCGCCATAAACAGAAATTATTCGCTGTGGAACGAAACAGAATATGTAGAGCACGTACAAGCGTCAACGCCCACTTCGAATATTTTAAACCTGTTGCTAGCCCGAAATTCGCTGTTTCTCGGAAGTTGTCCTTGTGCAAAGCTTCTAACCTCTCCAGGTTACTTGCATTTGGTCACAGTTGATGTTTAGAAGCGCACTGCTTACTGCAGTCCACATATCATTGAACATAAATTTCGTGTACCTTACTGGCACAACTATACAAATTACGTGCACTGTTTTCTTTCATGTATGACGCCCGGCTTTTGAGCGTAAATCAAGGTTGTCAGCGATTGCACTGGTGGTTTTCACAACTATGCCTTCAGATGTTGCCATATGCCCCTTGGTGACCGTCATTTCCAGAATTCGTATCTTCGATGGTGGAGGGGTCGACAGTAAAAAATAAATAAATAATTAAAGCTCAGCTACGCCGATTTTCGAGTGTTACAGAATGGAATGGTACTCACACGATGTGTTCATAAGGGAACACTGATTATGTATGCAAAATAGTTATCCCAAACTCCTCGCGGTTTTCCGAAAAAGTGAATTTTTAGTTTCACTGACATCCCGTCTTGTGGCCCGCAAACCCTGTGTCGACGACACATTCGTGGCACTGATCTCGATTGTAAAAGGCTGGATCGCGGATAGGGAGCGCAAGCGTGAAGAAACCGGCCGCCATCTTACTGTACCCACAACAGTCGCCGCAGCGATCATGGCAACTTCTTGCAATTACGGTCGTACCAACCGTACTGGCAAGGTTACAGGGCCTAAATTTATACAGGTGAGTCACTCTTCATCGAGGAATAAATAGGCGTCCATTCTGTATATTTAGTTGACCATTATGAAGTGTTTTTTTTTGCCCAAAACGAGCACTGGATGCAGGTTGCTTGATCGCTCTTCCGACGTTCAATCGAGCACACTTGCATTTTACCCGGCGGCAAATACAGTTTGAGTGCATAATATGCTTGAAAGAACACGTTAAACTACACAGGTAGTGTTGTCATCAATATATGTGCAAGCACTCGAGCGCTTTTTTGCATGCATTGCTAGCATGGTACACGGTGTTCTCTGCGGAAGCAAGTGCCACATTCATTTCTTTGAATTACCTTCGCGCACAAGTTCGGTATTACGTCATAATGAGACCACGATTGTCACCTTTTTTCATGTATTGGTATTGTTTTGTGCCTTGGTTTGATTTGTGACAAAGAAACTACGTAACGGAGGTGTGGCGCGACCTCAATAACGCCTTTGTGTCTGAGCTGTATCGTCAGCTTGTTACGATAGTAATAATTTGTAGCGTGTCGTGCTATTTGTAGCAGTTTTTAAGGCAAAAGTGGTCTCTCAATACAGGTTTCGTCATGAGGGCTACCCAGTGAATAATCTGTGCAGTGTGATACGGCTGGGTGTACAGGTAAGCATCACGTTCCTCATCCACTGGTTTCTACTTTACAGGAAGGAACAACCTCAGTGCACGCACTGTGGTTAGCCTCTCTCAGTTTTGCATGTTTTCTTACATGTTCACATCAGAAACACACCGTAGACTTTAGGCTCCTTCACCCAGCAATATAATAATTAAAGATTATAATTCTTTTTATAAGGGTTCCCCATATTCTTTTTAGAATAGTTTTTAATCTTTTTAATTTTTAGAACATACAGGGATTGTAAACCATGTTTTAAACTGATGTTTTAACATTTGTCCCATGCATTTATTAAACAACATATTCATTTTTAACTGGTTGCACCCAGACCAGTGTTTTGATGTATTATTTCCTTTGTCGTCGATGCACCATAAAAATTGGAATAATCATCATCAATGCAGGTTACTTCACAGCTGGCTCGACATACTCAAGAAATGGGTGCAGAACCTGCGTAATGCCCACAAACCTTGACTACCACAGCACCTCCAGAAAGTAAAGGCATATGTGTCACATGGGATTTTTAAAGGCATTCACAGTATATAATACCTTGTATGAACTGTTCTAGATCTAAGCAGCCTCTACAGTACACTCTCAGAAATTAAAACTTGTCATGGAACTGTGATAATTGTTTCAGTTAATAGGCACGCACATATACGCTATAAGAAGAAAATTATTTATTGAGAATGCACTTCTCTGGCTACTCATGTTGTTTACATCTACTGTTGATCACATTCATTTATCACATACAGTGAAACCTTCCTATGTTGGACACCTGCGGTGCAGCAGAAGCGTGTCCTACTTATAGAGGTGTCCGAGTTACAGAATATGAGGGAAACAAAAAATGGAAAAGATCACAGCTGTGTTGCCAGAAATGCCCCCCTTCTTCAATTTACGGTCCTGAATGGTAACTGGTGGTGGCAGAGCCGTATATAGGGAGAGTTTGGCCATTCTTTGATCTTTTGCCGCCGCGAGGGAGGAGCTTGTCGACACGTCAAACGCGTCGTTTTCCGGCCGATGAGTCGGCTAAAGAAACTAAAGCCAAGCTGAGCCAAGTCAAGTCAGGGTCGACAGCAGCACCGTAGGAAGAGACGCCATTGTGCGACTTTTCGTCTGACCGGCGTGCAGTGTTGCACATGTAGGCAGCTTAATCAGTGCGGTGTCTCCGGCACTTCGCAGCCAACATGGGGTGCTGCGTGGCTGTGAACTGCACCAATTCGCGTGCGAAGGGCTTCCGCATGTACAGGTTTCCCAGAGACCCCAAGAGAAAACGCATATGGGAAGAAAAGACAAAACGTGGTGGCGGCTGGAGACCTAATGCGAACAGCGAGCTGTGTGAGGTAAGACAGTCGTTCTTTGTCAACTCAAGTGGAACGACACAATGAGTTGCAGATATTGGCGCTGATACCACTTCTTAAGAAAGGAAGCTTTCTCGAATTTTCACCGTTGTGTGCGTGCGGCAACGCCCCCTCTTTGGTCACGACACGAACGCTTAAACAAGTGATATCTTCAGCGTGCATGTCATAAAACGTGTCAGCGATAACTCTGCTGCTCGATGTGTTACCTACACAAGTAGCTTGATAAAGTTTTATACGTTCGAGCTCTTGTAAAGCGCTTACGAGTATTTTCGACTCTAGGCACACTTTGACGACAGTCAGTTCGAGTCGCGTCGGGCTGACGGCTGGAGAAAACTGAAACCAAACGCCGTGCCCACCATTTTCGCCCACACTGTTGTTCGTGTCACAAGGAAACCGCCCAAGAGTCGGTTGCAGCCCCAGGTGTGTATTGATTGCATCAGCGTGATCAAGCTTCGTTTTCCAGCTTCTGGTCAGTTATTTATTTGCTTATGCTGCTTGCAGGGTATAACAGTGCCGCTGAGAGAGGAGGCAAGGACTGCTGAGTCTACCTTAACCTCACAGGTGAGTCTAGAGCAGATAGTGGGCTTTGACAATATTTTGGCATAGGTTCATTCACAAGGAAACTTTACAGGCTGGACAGACGTCTACAGAGGCAATAGGAGGTGCACCCGCAGTTTCGCTGATGAAGGAAGGCTGTATGGTGAGTTGTGTGGCCAATTAAGAATTACTCTGATATGTCAGTGTTGTACCTTGTTACCGAAATATGGTATCACAATACCAATACTTGTTACTTGACTAAAAAGTATCGAAATACTGTTATCGATGCTACATTTGTGAGGTATCGGAGTGGGGCGGAAAAGGTGGGGCACTAAAAAGTGCCTGTAACAGTACGGAGATTGCATTACCATAAATTTGTAATGGAAATACTTTTCCAATGCAGATTTTAAAAAGTATCGCGATCAGCACACTAATACTGAAAAATGTATTGATTACTGTAATGGCATTGCATACAACACTGCCTCATACACACAGCCCCTGCAGAGGAGAGAGCTCACCACCCAGCAGACAACTTCAGGCTTATCAAGTATAGAGCACTTCCCGGTGGGTTCTATTCATACTAGTGATGACTCTTCTGTTGTGCAGATACTTGTGCGCCCATGTTTTCCACATGCAGTGTCAGATATGGCTGTTCCAGAAAAGGAGTGCACTATGCAGGACACAAACACTCCTGATGCCGTACAGGACCTTAGTACGTGTAGCCTTGAGCTCGAGGTATGCTCCACAGGAGTCAGTTAATCTATTACTGAATATTTCTTAATTGAGATTTTGACACAGGCACCAGACAGCCCATCCCAGGTTGAAACACTGGAGTACTCACTGAACAGCTCTGCCGCACTTTATCCTGAGGTAAATATGTACTCTGGTTGTGTGAAATATGATTTCATTTGTCCGAACAGCTTCCTTTATGCTGCATATGCTGCATGTTTTTCATGTCACACATTTTATTTGTTGCAGGCACCAGCGAGCCCACTGATGGTCGACACACTGGACAGTTGTTCACCCACATGTCATCCAGAGGTATATGTTCATTGTAGTTGTGTAACTGTGCTACCAGATGCATATCTGCTACTCCACACTTCATGCACGTTTTTGCTTCTTAAAGCCAGACAGCTGTGTATGACATGCTCCTCCTTTGTGAAAATGTTTTCATAAAGACAATAGGAAGTTGCATGGACAAGGACAATATCCTTTGCACCTTGCATAGTGCAATGCTTACTGCTGCAAAACACGTGCCACTCACAAACTGTCATGGTGTGAAGGACAAGATCATTCGCCGGTTTTGCCATGCACGTTTACAGCTGCACCTGTCTGACCTGAGCAGACAAATTAACACTAAAGTGAGAGACATGGGCAGCAAAAGCATGTGCGCCCCACGTCGACAAAAGTGACACATAACACAACAGTGACAGTGTACTTGATGAACGCTATTGTGCGGAATCATGATTTCCATTTTATTCATATGTTGTAGAACTGTGACAGTCTACAATCTTGACTTCGTGCAGTTTGACAATTTAAAGAAGGTGCAGTTTTCTTTTTGCCCATTTGTAGTGAGTGAACATTGGTATATCCAAGTGTGCGTTTCAGCTAGGTTTTATTTTGATCAGTGTTGTGTATGTCTCAACTTTGTGCCTGAACAGTGGATAGATTTCAATTGTTTGACTAAAGCTGGACTGTTTTCTTAGCGTGAACTGTGTATTCTTAGTGTAATGTATGCCATTGTTCCTCCTTGTGGTATCCCCACCTTGCCGTGGTGAGGAGGCTTGTGTGCTTCTGTGAATTTATGGGCTAAGCCAGCCGTAGTTGCACTACTGTAATTAGCTGTGTACTACATCAGGGCCACCCATGCTGGAAAGGCCATAGCTGAGGGGCTAGACTAAGAGGGATACATAAAAATGATTGTTTTTGGTGTGTAGTCTTTAGTTCCTCTCTAGCACCCACGTGTATGTTATCATGCAAACAAAGGTGTAAGGACAATAGAAAATAAAGTCTAATTTTCAGTTATTGCATATTGCAGTAGTTGCTTATTTCAGTCACTGTATCTTTCCTGTCTGTGTCGTTTACTGAAATCTTATTTTTATTCGCGGTGTAATTTTCGCGAATGTCGCGACGCTAAAGAATCGCGAAAAATTGTACTCGCGAACACAGCTTGATGTTTATCCCGCGAAAGGAAACAGCCCTCGATAAGCTAAATGAAGTACTCGCGAATAACTTCGCAAATGACAAGGCACGATTCGCGAAAAGAAATACACCGCGAACAAACGTATGTTTAAAGTATTTCAGCTCCCCGGCACTGGGGTTTCTTTGCGCTTTTAATCATACTATCGAACCCACCATTTTTTATTTGCAGTAGCATTCTTTGTTCAGTGCTTGAGCGTTACCGCAGTTGCAACATGTCTGTGCATAACTCGCTGCTCTGTAGCAACCCATAACCGATACTGATCGGTAAGATTTGCCTCTGGAGGAATAGTGGTGCTAAAATGTAGGGTGCTTCCCTACTATACTTCTCTTACGGCACTGGAGCGAAATAGGAAACGCGCAAAGCACTTAATTACACCCGCCAGTAAAGTATCGTCATGACACTGCCGCTCTCGCAACAACGATTCCACATTTGGTCAAAGTTTCATTCCGTCCGTGGTGTGCTCTGTGGATACTCGATCCATTGTTGTGACAGAGACCCATACAATTTGAGAGGCACACTCTGTTCAAAATCGTTCTTTTACGGCGCTGCTTCGCTTGGGACCGTTACGGCAGTGCACCACGGCACTTTTTGCAGACTCCAAATCGCTGATTCACGCGTGCACTGTGTTTCCATCTTTACTGAACTTGAATGTTATCTCACTTAGTTAATCAGCACCTCTTTTATCCACGGAGCCGATACTTTTGGTCGGAAAAACCGATCACAAACCATTCTTCGAACGTTTACAGCAGTCTGCTACGAAGCGCCGATTCGCATTAGTCGCGGAATGGCGGCACATCCGGTTTGGAGCAGACGACGCGTCTGGCAAGTGACGCGTGGTGTGACGTATGTTGACGCAGCGCTAGTGAGGCTCCTCCCAATGGCCAAACTCTCCCTATATACGGCTCTGGTGGTGTTGAGACATGGCTGCCATCTTTTCATGCTGCTTGGAGCCAAACCACGAGGGAGGCCCGTGCAGTTCTAAGAACGGATTCGGGTCAACCGCTGATAAGAGAGCCCTTTCATTCCGCTGACCAAGCAGGACGTCGCTGGCCTAGTAAATAGGCAGTGTGCCCTAGTTCCCAGACTGTGGAATGGATTTGTGGAACGGATCTGACGCACGGACTGCTGTATATAATGCTTAAAGATGACGTCCTTCCGTTTATGAGTCCTATTTAAGCACGGGACCCAAATTCTTGAGTTGTCTGTGTGTCTTCAGTCGTCACCATGCTGCAATAAATGCATGTTATGTTACGAAGACCGTACCCCTGATCCTCTACCTCCATCGCGCTACCACTCGGAGACTTGGTTCCCAACAGTGGTGACCACAGACCCCGGCGCCAAGTTGGAAGCGAAGCTTTTCTCCGAATTCGTCAAGCTTCTGGGGACACCGCGCATCCTCACCACATCGTACCATCCGGCATCCAATGGTATGGCGGAGTGCGTCCATCGCCAGCTTAAGGCCGCCACCATGGCTCATCCTCATCAAGAACCCACAATTTGCCATCCATACTATTTAAGTGTTATTTTTAAAATTTTAAAATATTTAAAATTCATATTTAAAATCCAGTATTTTAAATACAATACTGCAAATACGTACAAGTCTGGGGCGAGTCAATGCCAGGACACAATTAAAAAGCCGATACGCTTTTAACTAGTATTTCGCCTTTCTTCACTATATCGGGGTAAAATTGCCTAGTTGCCTCATTGAGCTTCTTTTTTTCTTTTGTCTTTCAGTGGTCCTCTTCAGAGCAGCAGTCTTATTCGAAGTGCGCCATGCAAAGCATGTGAAGCGATGTGTCGCATCACAATCTTTCACGGCCACAATATGCATGGCGCCTGTGCAAAAGCAACTGTGATATACTCACCGTCAATGCTATTGTCTATCGTTTACCTTCTCTGACTTTCATAAGTAAAATTGCCTTCGAGAACCTTCCTTCCTCTTCCTTAACCTATAACAAAAATAGGAACAACGACTGATGGATAGCACATTTTTGCATATGTTCCACGACGGTGACTTGGAGCTCTGCATAATGTGTTCCTTCCTCTTCGGCTGCAGTACCGTGACGCTCTGTCGTAAAATTTCGATGTCTGCGAAATCGTTTGACCAGCACGCTTTTGCAAATGAACACGTTTAGAGGTCCTACTTTATATGCTGGCCTTGACTCCAAGTTCCGTCACTTCATCCAGTGTGGCAATTATTCGTACGCACGTGGAGCGCAGTTTGTTGTTTTTAGCACCGCTGCATGGTTTCTCAGAACGATATAGCCCACAGCAACGTCTTCGGATCCGATCATGCAGCAAGGAACAATACGCGGAGATAATGTAAGCACAGCGTTGTTCGCGAACAGTCCTAACCGAAGACCTTGAAACCTTACGTTGCTTGGGAATAACGCAAAGACGCGCAGCCGCAAACTTGCAAATAGAGAAGAAGTGTTCGGTCTTCAAAATATATGAGATTTTCATAAAGTTATCATACGCTACATGGTAACGTATATAAAAAGTCTGCAGAACTCACATTCTTTTGGCCATTTGACCTTGTAAAGCTCCGACGTCCTCAGCCATTCAGGCATCAAGCGGCTGCATTGAAATCGCTCCTACGTTTTCCTCGAAGAAACGCATCTGATTGACATTTTGTGACACTTTTGTGGTCCCTCGTTTGTGAAAAGTGTTCCCACTAGTTCTTGATGTTTGTCTTCCGCTCCCCAGCGGGTGTTCTTCCTTTTTTATTTATTTCAACTAACAGCGGATAAGTGGTCCGGGGTTGCCAGTCTGCCTTTGCCGTGACTTAAATCCCCCCTTTTTTTTTCTTTTTCTATCACATTACCTCACTGACATTCTACATCAGTGACATTCTGCACGAATGATTTAGGTGGTGGAACGAGCGGATAGTGAACACTCGATCCTGCTTACGAAAAGCATCTCTAAATAATGCTTCAACAATGCTTCTAAATAATCGACGAAAAAATGGAAAATCCAACGATTCGGTGATAGCGGTTTCAAGCAGAAGCAATTCGTTCCGGAACTGACGATATTTCGAACAAAGACCGTTCATTTCCAGCTGTCATGAGTAGGGTGCCAAGAGAGAGTGCGTGTACATGTGTCGGCGGCGTATCTTTACGTGCATTGCCAGCGGTATATGGCCAAGTGGCGAAAACCATCCGCTTGGTGATGGTAGCCAAGGTCGTGTTGTAAACAGAGGCGGTGGGTTCGAATCCTATCACGGGCTGTGCTGTCAGATGCTTTCCCCGGGTTTTCCTGTAGACTTTCAAGATGAATGTCGGCATAGTCCCCTTTGAAGTTGGCCCAGGACGTACTAACCTCCCTGTCCCACCCTCCTTCCTGCTATCATCTCTCCATCTGTCCATTTGCCGCATGTACGTTGCTTCGCGGCACTAACAGGAAATTTAAAAAAAGAAAAAGTCAACGTGCATCGATGCCGGGGGAACGTGTACAGATCCTCGAAGCCAACCATCATAGATTAGACTCTCTGCGAACATCAGAATTATCTGATGATATCTGATGATATGTATGATATATATCTGATGATATTATCAGAAGATATCGTTGATATCATTTTGACAGACTTCCCCGCCTCCAGACTTTTTGACCGCTAACGCTTCGTCATATGTTCCAGGCCTCTTCCAGACTGTTAGCCGCAAGTGTTTCATGTTTTGTACCATCAGCACCATGCTCGACTTGCTCTGGACTGCGGGTTTATTTCTTCTTCTTTTTTTTTAAGCAACGTGCATTCGCTACCACTGGACGGTATTAAAGCTGTATTCCTAATAATTCCTGTGTCGCGGCTCCTGATCGTGTCGCGCTTGTACATCGTCCAAAGCTTCAGTGATCGTCGCTCTGACCTACTATACCTATCGGAACAGACCTTGTTTACAAACAAATGACGTCAGATGGTACAACAGCGCCTCCAACTTGGTAGAGTGGAACTATAGCAAAAAATGAATAAGTCACAAGAAAGCCGCGAAAGACTGTTTTGCAATTATTTCCATGTTATTAGTTGTATGACCTTGTTCTGCTCCATGCTACAGGTAGCCATATCTTTTCGGTAGCCCTTTCTAAAGATGACTACTGGGTTCTTCCATCTTTTGGAGCCTGAAGGGCGCGAGTTTCTCTCGGAGTGCATGTGGTGTCTGTATACAAAGCAAACGCGAACTAAGTCGTTAAACAAACCACATTGCGCACAATATTACGACATTGACTTTCAGACGATGCGACTCTTGGGATGAAGCCTTTTTTTTTTTTTCCGCGGTAGACTGGGAACACGAATGAAGACACGAAAGCGACTAAAAACGTGACCTCACAACAACAACAACTTTATTTTCGGCCTTGGAGAGTGGGGAGTTTCATCGCAACAGGCGATACTCTACCCCAGTGCTTGGTGGAATGGGGGGAATAAAATAACGTGACCTCATTTGTGTGTACCACTAATACAAAGACGCCACTCGTGACCTTAGTGAAGGAATGTATGGCTTTGTGGAACGGCGCTGTTTCGGTTTCACCATGTCTACCAACGTCATGATTACGTGACGGCGACGTTTCTTCGGTAGAGGTCTATAGCATCACACAGACCAGTCAGAACCGTCTGTGTTCGAAACATGGCGAAATACAGGGGCTCCCGACCTGAGGCCTCAATCTCTAAACACTATCTATGTGCGAATAGTTATTTTAAGACCGGAGCGTATGTGAAACAAATGCATGCATAGCGAAAGCAAACACGAAGCGAATAGTTATAAAACCGAATAAAGTACGAAACGAACAGTTTTATAACCACACCGTTCGGCACATGTAGCACGTGTACAGATAAGAACATGCGTCTGGCTCACTTTATTTTATGCCCTCTCTTGTACCGTTTTTGGCCGGTGCAGCATTGGATGTATTCGAATATATTCGGTTTGGCTGAGACATCGATTCGATTCGAAATTCGAGTATAGACTTCCGTGTTCGATAAGGAAATAGAATTGCGTACAGAATTATTCGCTTCGGTATTCGAAAAATTCGAATCCTCGCAGAGTCCTACAAAGTATACTGTGTCACGAACGGATGGACATCCACCGTTCCCTAGAATGAGAGTGTTGTCGCAGTTTATGTCGCACTTCTACCCACTTTCATGTGGTTGCTTGCTTACATAAAAGGTGTGTGCGAAAAGGTAACTTTTTTTCTTTTTCGTCAGTTCCAAGGCTCAGCAGGGACTCTTTTTTATGTCTGCGGGGTTCGTTTATGGAAATTCCAGGCATGCATCCATGGTAACCATTCACTGTTCCTGCAACATATATTATATCTGCATATCAAATTGTCCGTCATAGCATTCCCATCGTAACGTTTTTGTAACTATCGCTTTTGTCAATTTCTAAATAGAAAGCACTCATACCAGCGTTATTTCTCCGGCTAAGGATCCGGCATTGAAAAAAATAGCTGTTGATTCGTGTGAACAGGAACTGTGGTATGCCGCAAGGATAATAACTCTTCCGGCGAGGGTCATTGCGAAGGTGAACACGTTAATCTTTAACTTCTTTTGTAAGGACCAGAAACACCAATATTCGCGCGACGTGTTGAGGAGGCCAACAGCAGAGGGTGGGTGCAGCCTTCTATGCGTGAAAACATACAGCTCGTTGTTTGCATTGAGGAACACCTTAGTCATATTAAACCAAGTCGATTGAACGGGGTGACCTCTATCCATGTACTGGGTCCGGGACGCAGGACACTTGTACCCACGGACCCTGGCAATGTGTATCCTACAGCAGGAAACCCACCAGAGTTTTATAAAGGGAGTATTAGGCAATATAAATTTGTGCAAGATCACATTCCGGATATAGATGTAGAGGAAGTTCAAGTATCCCGAAGGAGCCATCCCCCACTTGCTGCTCCACTGCACCCTTTACCGGCAACATCGTCTTCTCCTACGGTCGCCCATCGCTCGCCTGAGGATTTCGGACTTATCTCTAGCTACGCTGCCAGCCCCCACACAATATAGTCACGACAAAGGCACTTGTTCAGTTTCTGCGGATCTGTGGCCTTCCGGGTGAACTATGACCAATCTCGTATTTGCTTTCCTTTTGTGTTTGTTTGTTTGTTTTTCATTTTTCCTTTCTTTCCTGGGAATAGTTAGCCGCCGTAGCGGTGGCTAACCTTTCTCTCCATTTTTTATATACAATAAAGATATCCCCACCCCCACCCCACCCCGGATGTGCGAGTCTTTTATGCTCCGAGGAAGGGACTACCAGTGCTACGTTCTCCACTCAGTGAGAAGGGACCCGCCGGTTGCACTGCCGTTGGAGGTTGTTGCGGACTTTCACGGGAAAGCTTGCTGGGGGGTATACTTCCAACAAAAGGTCGTCTGGTCAAATGGGGAGCTACACGAAATTCTACTTGCCCTAACCGTGGTGAAAACGAAACAAATATAGATGTTTTACATCAGCGTGTTGTAGTGTCGACATCGTGGACATCCGGGTCGCTGTAATTCGTAACGTTGCAGTGAACACCCGAAGTAGTTTTGACCATCTAATCATAATAATTGTGTCATATGTGCTCTGGAAGTTCCGATGACGAGCTGTAGCTCAGAATCGCCGTATTCGAGCAATGCATCCGGGACTTACTCTTGTTATATGTTTGTTCCGTGACGAGCACCATCTTTTTTCGCTAGGTGAGCAGGAATTCCTGAAGTATGTGAGGAACCTCTTTTCTGTAACAAGGTACTCAGGCTATGTAAACAATGTGAGTAATCAGAACAAAATTTTCAGTCAAATTTTGTCTAATATGTGGACATACGAACGGTAGATTATACATACGTTTCGCTGTTTTTAGATATTTGTAACCATAGTTTGCACGTAGAACATTTACGTTGTTATAGTGCTAGTGAAAAGCAAAGTGTAATTTGGGCAGTTACTTGTGTAATTGGATAATTATGTTAATAAAAGAGGATTATTTTCAGGACGATTATTTCCACTTCGCAGGATTTGTTTTTAATGAAATAATGTTCTTTTCAGCTGTAGTGCCCAGTACTTACCTCTTGGAAATCAAAGTGCGTTGTTGAAGCGTTATACTCTGGTTTAGTATAACGAATGTCTTCCGACATGTCTTCGATTCACATTATCGCTCCAGGGCGACGGCGATCCATCGTCGACCTGGAGCCCTCAAGCGTTAATCTTTGACGTTATTGTCAGGTGTTCCCTTGTAATACAGAGTCTCCAAACATCAGCAATACCATGTCGTGCAATCTTTCAGTGCCGGTAGCTCTGCGGCGTCCGATGTTCCTAATTTCGGCACCATAATAGTGGTGGCCAGTTTTCGTGCCCATTTAAGATTTATTTTTAGATTTTCGAAACGGTTTAACTGTAGTATGTCATTCGTTCCTGACGGCAAGACTCAAAAGAGAAGTGAACATACTGTCATTGTCTATGTCAATATGGGCTCATCCATGCCCTTAACCAACAATAGCAACATGCTAGAGTAGGAATCAAATAATTCTCATTGGTCAACGTTGCCCATAATAATACGTTACGTTTACGAATTACGTTTGCTACAACCACCACCATTAAATTATGAATCTGGTGGATTAAATGACGAATGATGATCTCTTTGGCTACAATGTGTGTTGTTGTCATTGGAGGCAATCCCCTGTACCGCCATTGTAACATCAACAACGGCAGGCTGTCCACATGATTACCACCACCACCACCATCAGCGCCATCACTGAGAACCCAAACTTTATTCTGATGAGATTGAGGGGAGCGTTTGATCGCCACATGCGATGTATGTAATGCTGTCGTAGTCGCGAACAACGACAACAGCAACAACCTTGAGTTTGAGTTTGATTATAGAAAAAAAGAACAGCAACAAAATAGAGCAACAACTCTATAACGAGATGATAGTGAGGTAGCAAGCGGGCTGGTGGTATAGATCCATAACTTGAAAACCCGAGGCTGTGTTGTACCTTGTCTGTCTTGTCGTTTTTTTGTCCCCGAGTGTCAGGTTTTTCAGTTATGGATCAACAACTCTATTTTGGTGATGATGGATCGGGTGTTTGATCGGCATCCCCATCCCCATTGCTCGCAGTAAGAACCTTGTCCAGAGAGGTTAATAATGCTTTTAGGGCAGAGCTTCGGGGCTGAATTTCACCGTGAACCAGACCACTTTATCATTGTAACAGGGCTAGAGGTGAGCGCGGATAAGATTGAGAGTACCCGCATGGTATCCGCGTGTGCGAGAACCGCAACCGCGATAGTTAAATTAGGTGTGTCTGCACCCACATCTGCGAGAACATTGAATATATCCGCACAGACACGGTTAATTTACTTTGAGGGGAAAATTTCCATGACGAAAATGTTATGTTACAGAACGTTTTTACTTTTTAGCGTACAGAGTTTCTCAGGAAATTATGTCGTCCGCACCTGTCCAATAATGGAAGTTAAGGGCACAGCGATGCAAGCCCTCTTTGACACCATTTTGGATGCACTGCCTGTGCACTATTGTGACTCCCCCTGGGTGACGTCGGCTGAGATACTAGTGCTTATTTGCGGAAAACAGTGCGGATGTCCGTGGGCACCGCGGAGGCGCGTGTTTTTATCCGCATTGTATACGCCCGGACTTCGGAACATTATATTTCTATCCGCAAATTAGGATGTTGCGCGGATATCTGCGCGTATCCGCTAACCGCTCAAGCGCACCCATAGCTGGGATAGAGGCACTCTAAGTGAGTGTTGTGTTGAACGACTGGTAGTGTGGGCAATGGAGAATGTTGTGTTCCATATTTTCCAAGTTGCTACAGTGACAGTTACTACTAATCAAATAAAGTTGCTGTTGTTGACGTTGTTGCAACTTGGAGAGCCCTCTTGTCGGTGACGCCGCTGTGCAGTAAAAGCGACACTGAGTCACATCCGATGAATTAATGCCGCTGTTTGTGATCTCCTATGTGGTCGTGAGGTTTCGTCGTATTGTAACGTCTTATACATTGGATTGTTCAACGCCTAAAGCGTCGAGTGTCGGATGCCGATTGTACGAAACCTAGTGTGCAGGGTAATCATAAATCGTGCTTCGTTATTTTCGAAAGGGTATATTCGTTCTTTCCTCGTATTTTAGTTTTCATTAAAGGAGTGCTAGACATCCTTGGATCCTCGGACATCCTGGCACGTTTCTTCGATGAGAATATAAACCCAGTTCAGCGACTCAGCCGCATTGCATACACCTGTCGCTAACACCATCACTACCCCTGTGCCGTCTTCGTTTCTTCTCAGTCCCTCTCCCACCATACTGTCCCACAATCCTTCGCTTTGCATAACATATGTACGAACTAGCCCAGCGGGCCGTCGTCGCAACACCATAAGGAACAAATTCGCACACTGCAACAGTACACTCCTAAAAAAAGGCGTACAGTGACACCTTTTTGGGGAGTACACCCTTGCCTCATATATCACTCCCTTCGGAGTGTACAATAAAGTGTGTAGTGTCCAGTAGGAAGTTCAAGGGTCTCCTCACTCCCTTCGGGGAGTGAGAAGACTCATGTTTGAGAGTAATTGTACTCTCCAAAAGGGAGTGATATATGTGGCAAGGAAAAGGTGTTGAAGTACACGTCTTTTTTTAAGAGTGTAGTGTTTCTTCGGACACAGACGAAAGGATGACGAATGAGCTGACCAACAACAAGAAATGTATAATGACAATGCCATGATATAGTTCACCGCGTCAGTTGCAGTACCCCACCCCATTTCATTGAACTAACTAGCAATTACAGAAAGCCCCCGTACATACGATGGCTCTGTATATAGTATACACTACATAAAATATGCAATATAATTAAGCTGCTCAAATGTATACTGAGATGAACACGGTGTGGGGTGTATATGTAGCCGTCACTAGAGGATCTCCCTGAACTGACACCCGTTTCTTCTCATGTGACTTCTCTCGTTTTCGTTTGTATATACAGCGTTACATTTCGACCCCACACGTATTTGTCCTTACGACAGAACAACCCCGTCTTCATCCATGCATTTTTACTCATTTTTTCGCTTAGCGCAATTTTCTTGCAGCACCGCCTTTATGCATCGCTCAAGCATTTATTTACAGCGCCGCATAACTGGTTCTCAGTTTGCTTTGCTTTCGCCTGCACTTGTTCGAAAAATTCAGAGTAGCTCAAATACAGCGATATCTGTGTCGTTACGCATTGTGGGCACGAATGTCGTACAGTTCCCCCTCATGGCGGCCGAGAACGTATACTAACCCCCCTGCACTCCTTCCTGTTGTCCTCTCTCCATCTATCCACGTCTGTACACCGCTCATAGCCACAGTTGCTTCGTTGCGATAACACAAAAAAGAAAGTGTGGACAGACTTTAACACGATTCTTTCTCTGTGTTTCAGAGTTTTTAACATATAATATGTTAATATTTCGAAGTTATCTGTCACAAATGTATTATAACTCGAACCCTGTTCAGGTGTTTAGCAGTCTTTATATTCTTTTCTGAACGAGTTCGTGTTGCAAGCACACAAGACAAGAACATTAACTGAGAACCTTCCTCGGCGAAGTCATCCTGGCGAGAGGCAAGGCTTCTTGTGCTTCCCACTCCCGCCACCTGCATCACCACAACCCACGTCATACCCAACGTCGCATCACGCCGCCTTTGCAGCGCGCTTCTTCGATGAATCATCGCGCCGCGATCTCTGGGACACACGGCGCAAGGTACGCTATCCGCATACAGGGTGTCCCAGAAAACATGTCATTGAATTATAATAAAAAAATTACGCCACCTAGAATCATGTGGTCAACAGCATTTGTTCTGATTAGGTTTTTGCCGCCTCCTAATGTGAATGTCATGTACTCCAAGTTTAGTTATGTAAATATTTGCGAACTGAACTCGGAAATTTGCCAAGTAAAGGTCACTTTTTTACCCCACCAATATGAAGAGCGTGCCAAATTCACTCAAATTCATGATAATTCACAGTGATATTCACGAGCTATCCCATCGGGAAAAATAGCCGAATATCATGCTTTTCGGAGCACCGGACCATAGCGCGCGATGACTTTTTGAGCGCAATAGCTCTCAGTGCGACGAAAGGAGGTTCCGAAGCTAGCCCACAGAGTGATAGTAGAAAAAGTAACAGTTCCTAAAATTAGGAGAGGGAAAGCATTATCCCAGCGAAAGTCGGACGTGATAAGCCGTGCCTGTTTTATCTCTTTCTGCGATGTCGGGGAGGGCTGGGTTTCCAACCTCCTTTCATCGGACTAACAAAGATTGCTCTGAAAAATTCATCGTGCGCTATTCTGTGCGACCTCCGTAGAGCATGATGTTCGGCAATTTTTTCCGATGGGATAGCTCCTGAATATCCCTGTCAATTATCATTAATTGGACTAAATTAGACACGCTCTTCACATTGGTGGGGTAAAAAAGTGACCTTTACTAGGCAAATTTCCTACTTAAGCTCGCAAAAATTTACATAATTAAACTTACGTTACACGATATTCACATGAGGAGGTGGCAAAAACCCAGTAAGAACAAATGCCATTGACCGCATGACTCTAGGTGGTGTAGTGTTTTTATTATAATTCAATGACACGTTTTCTGGGACACCCTGTATACGGCTCTCGCAGTAAAAGCAGCTTGGAAGGAGCCATGTGCGCCCTACTTGTCTTTCAATAACTACCCGCATGATAATGTCATACGTGACTGAAATGTTGCGGAGTTGCCACACCGGAGTTGGAAAGATTCTGGAATCATTCCTCTTTTATAGGGCCCGGAATGGAATGGGAATAAAATGGCATCAACGAAATTATTACTGGCAGTGGGAGTGGAATCATTCCACTTTTTCACCGGAATGGAATGGAATGGCCTGGGTGCCTGTGTAAGTCTTGGGTTCAACGATGTGCTCGGCTGCAGAACTCGGCTGTCGTCTGCTACTGAAGCGACGCACCTTCCAACGCGTTCTGGACCCTGATTATGACATCGCAGCGAAGTCTGTTGTCAGATACTTCCTTCCAGCAACTAATGTTTGTGAACAGGAACATATGACATTCGTGGCCGTGATCAGCAGGGCAGTTGGTGTTTTACAGCGATGACTGTTAAGGGCTCACTTTCGTGAAGGTCTTCTCCCGTACGTCGCATCGTCGAAACCCTTCTCTACATTGGGGCGAGAGGAAGCGAAGAAACGAGAAAATGGCGCGCGATGTAGATTGGTTATTTGGGAGAGTCACGTTGACTGTGACTTTGGCGTCACGTGCCTCAGAGAAAAAGTGCTGCGTGCCTACAGGCTCGACCGCAGCAGCAACGGAGACGATATTGCGTGTGTATGCGGTGGTGAATAGCGGCATTATGGGCCGTCCTAGGAAGTGTGCATACGGAAGATGATGTTGCTGCGAACCATGCATGTAGCTACAGGCGAGCTATATAAATAACTCAGTCTGTCGTTGATTTGATGCCACCGTAACTTATTTATATATTTTATTTATTTATTTATCAATACTGTTAGCCCTATGCAGGGCCGTTACAGGACTGGAAAATGCATACAATATACATGAACTTCACTACGAATAAATCACAAGAATAGACCATTTGAAAAAGTTCCAGGGAGCAGCGCGCGCCCTGGCAGAGCGTGCCGGTGAATGCTGTGCAAAACGACAGCGATTTGCTATCGTCTCCGATCATCGTCATCGTCGTATTGGTGTATGTATAGCCCGCCATAGTGTATGTGCCGTCGCTATCGTATTCCCCAGCACTTCCGGGCATGCGCACCCAGGGCGCGCGCTCTCTGGAACTTTTGCAAGTGACCAATAGGCAAACAGTAGGCACAGGCAGCGCGTGGGCAATGCACGTGCTGCAGCTAAGCAACCGCAAAGGCATGGAAAATATAAATGGATGGGACACACTATGATAAACGGGAAATGTTCTTGCAGAAACTTTCTGGATTAGGAAAGACATTAGGGGGCAGGTTGTTCCATTTCTCTATGGTCTCCACAAAACATGAGTTCTTAAAAGTATTTGTGCGCGCTGCATAAGGTCTAATGCAAAAATTATGTCCTGTACGTAGACTTCTCACCGCCACTGTTTGGAAGTACCTACCTTTAGGCATCTTGCTAAAGTCAAAATAAATCCGATATAAAAGTTTGCGTGATATAAAAAGATGCATATAAAATATAAAAACTTGCATCATATCTGCCACTTTTGTTATTCAATATTTCGTAATAAACATTATAGAAATTTTTTAAAATTATAGTTTCAAGTGCATTGGTGTCGTTCTGATATTAGGAACACCTTTACACATTGCCTTTGTTCATTTTTGTTCCGAATAACGTGATCCACCCGCTGTACTGCCTACACCACCTAGATACAGAATTCCTCTCCATAGCTCAGTGACGTCACCACAGCCGACGGGAATACAACATGGCGTCCTCTGGTTGTGGTTGTGTTCGGCAGAGATGCTATTTCGAAAACGAATTCATCAATTTTTTCTATGTGAAATAGCGAACCAAAGTGTACTTTCGAAGAATGGGCCTCTACTGCAGCATTTGTGCTCATAGCTTACGGAATAATTGCGTACACAGCGGCAAGCCGAGCGACTTACAGCTTCTTTTGTTACGAGTATACAAAAGCACGAACGAAGGCGAGTTGAACAGCTTTTCTACTCGTTTGGACTCGTGTAGCTTTTAATGCTTCGTCCAGAACAGTTCTAGACCGAACTTTCAGCAGCATACTTCGAAATACGTGCAAAAGTTGTACTTTGGGGCGTACAATTACGGTGTGTATTTTTTTTTTTTTTATGCAGCATTGACTACGTTATCAATGACACCCCTAGAACGCTCTGATCAAATGACACGATTACTACTCGCCTTGTAGAGTTTTATCCGTTGTTTTTGAGAAGTTGCATGCTGCTGCTTCCTGACTCATCTTCCGCAGCTTGCTGTAGTTAATCAACAGCGTGTTTACAGCTAGAACATGTTGAAGCAAAAGTTTCCGAACATATCCAGAGTTGAACACCTTTTGCTGTCATCTTCTTCCTCCCGAATGTAATGGAGCAATGACGCTGATGCCTTTTTGATTTGTCTAGGGGAGGAATTCCGGATTGTTGATTGCTCATGCAGAACTTGTCGAATTACTGATGCATAGACAACAGCGTTGACAACAAAGTATGTGTTTCGGCTACAAAGGGCTGGAAATCCTAAACGCCAGCTTCATAATTCTGTTGCTCATTGTTTGCTTCGTTGAGGGCCTTTAATATCAGTCCAAAAGCATGTTTTTTTAGGCTGTTTCCCTCAAGCTCATAGTAACTATACAGTGCACTAAATGATGCTTCTTCAACATTGATTTCCTTGCCAATATCATTGAAGGTTGGTTAGAAGAAATACCTTACAGCGTTCTTTTGGTTGCGCCAGTTGTTGCATAGGTACATTTTACGACGTGAACTGGGTCAACAATGTAAAAAAAGAAGTTGGATTTCCATTTTGTCTGATAGATTTGAGAAGGCTGTGATATCATTGACTTTCTTGCATTTGCTTCAGTACTTGCTTTCCGCGATGGGGCGTTAAATACGGTGTGCAGTGTGTTGTCATTTCAGCGCACGTTAAACAACACTCATGTGAGCGAAAATAATCCACAGACAGACCAGTGTGGCGTCGCTCATGATCACAGTCTCCACTGCGATCATAATTGTTGGCTTTACGTCGAAAGACGATCGTCTTTCGACGTAAAGCGACCAATTACCATTACTATTACAACATAGCATTAGTACCAGACTCAATAGACGATTTCAGAAATTGCGTGGATGGCCCGCCAGAGAGCGCCGTGTTGCGAATGCGCCGCTGCACCTTGGGATTTAGTTTTCATCAGTCAGTCATGCAGAAGAAGAAGAGCGCAAACGGTTTCGGTTTTCCCTCCTTCCTTTGAGCAACAGTAGCAACAGGCAGGCAAGCACGAATGCAAACTATTTCCCACGACGCATTGCGCGATGCGCGTGACTTGGGCGACGGAGGGTCCCCGTGCGGAGCGCAAGGGCAATATCTGAAATCGCCTATTCATCTTCGACTGGCAGCCACCGATCGCCCTGGAGCGCGCGCTCTATCTTCGACTGGTCAAAACCGAGCACTCTGATAACAGCTTCGGCAGTTGTTTCTTTCTTCCATCTTCTTTCCTCCTCCAGTTCGAAGCGCTGTGGCTGAGAGCATTGGTACCGCCAGTCAAAGATACCATCACAAAGAAACTCCATTGAAACTGCCACGGGAATCTTGGTTACAGGTTGAAGAAGCATTCTTCTGCTGACAAATACGGCCCAAACAGCCCCCACACCGTTTTTGCAAGCCTAATAGAAGCAGTCAACCTACGTAGTTCTCATGCTATGCTATCTTACCCCGGTAAAGGAATCTGATAAGGCGGGGGAAAGGATAGTCGGTCTTGTCATCCACATGACTAACGGACATTTAAGATTCATCGATAACGTCATCTCCTTTTGCGCACTACCGCAGTGGAGAGTTTTAAGTGTTGTCAACAGTACTAAGTAGGGGTACAGAGTATTGTATTAGAGAGTTTTAGCAGACCGTTGATAAGGTGGCTTGCGTCGAACCGTATCAACCGGAACCAGTCAGTGGATAAGATTCTGAGTCACGCACGACTGCGATTGGTTCCGATAGGCACGATAACCTTATCAACGGTATACTAAAACTCACTATTGATTTTCCGTGCCGGAGCCGCCGTTCTGTGTCCGCGATTGGGCCGAACGTGTCACGTGGTTTCTCCTTCCAAGAACTCTCCGTCCATGTTGAGTCACCTCCATGTAAACCCGGTTTCCTGGGTTGCGAGCCGGCTCGACTGCGCGTTGTTCTCCACCGGAGAAGGTAGAGGCTGGCGTCCCATTACTCAAGATCGTCTCGCTCGCCGGCGCGGCTCAGTGTCGCTACTGTGCTCCCTAATTTAGTGGCTCTAGTCAATAAATAGACCACCCGCCGCGTCACGTCACATCAGTATGTCAACTGATTGAGAAAGAGTGGATCGGTTGGCAAAACAAGCGCACGTTATTGTTGCCTTCGTGGTTTTCGCGTTTCTTTGAGGTGAGGTCAGGGTAGTATCTGCCGCGCACATGAAGTTTTCCTTCGTATCTCCTTCGCGCAATGGCATCCATCATCGGAAGCAACCATCAAAACAACTCATGTGATCGGTGGCTGCCAACGCACGTGGCTTTATTTTGCCAACGACGGGTCGCGACATCTGGCGTTGTGACGTAGGCTGTTTGCAAACAGCGGCTGGTCTATACCGTGGACTTAGATATTAGTGAGTTTTAGTGCATTGTACGCTATCGCCTTTCCGTACGTAGGGGATAGCGTGATGGTTCTGCGCACTGCGCGAACCTCTCTTTATGTATTGCGCGTGCGCAGAACCGCTAACCTTATGCCTTACGTACGCAAAGACGATGGCGTACTAAAACTCTCTACTACCCTCAACCCTAAAATGCGCTGGAAGTGCGAGTGGATAGGGGGTGGTCAGGTACGTCAATGTTGTTTTCCTAGTCCACCTACTGGTGCGAGTCGGTGCGATGACTGCACTGATAATGCATTTGCGAGCTACTCGTATGCAGTCACAGTACACTGTGCTACATCGTGTATGTATTACATACTTGTAGATTACACACCAGAAGTATTTAGTTCTCAACCCGCTTACTTCATGAGCAGAGATACGCCAAGTACACGCACACTGCATATTGTCCTAGGTAGTGCTACTTATGGAAATTTTTGCGAGTTGGTGACACATAATTAAAAACCGAAGAGTTCAACTAGGAGACAGGAGACCGTCTCGTCCACGTCTGCCCCCTGTATGCACTCTTCGGCTGTTGAGTGCTATCTATGGGCCGAGTACCACCTGTTCTAAAGTGCTACCTGTGGGCCGAGGGGAATGCCCATTGCAGAATTTTTATATCACCGCGGGATTGGTCTTTTATGCGTGAACTCGAATTGAGAACGGCACGTCGGAAGGTGTGTGAGGTCCCGAGAGAGTGTTTGACTATATTATGTAAGCTAATTATTTACACTGAACATCACAGTGAAATTCATATCACTCCAATGCCAAACACAGAGCACCATGAAATAGCATTTATTGTGTTATACCATTTATTACCATTTATCTTAAGGGGGAGGAGATATGTTTAATGGTTGAAAAAAAAAAGGAAAGGGAAAGGTTAGCCATACAAGAGGCCTGCTATTCCCCCTTCCACAAAAACAAAGAGGAAAAGGAAAACGAACACAGAAAATTATACAGAAATATAGACGAAGACTGCTCCTGGAGTAGTCGCTGCGCAGGCAGGCTAGCATCAGGGAAATATCGCAGAGTGCCGAAGAGTCCAGCAAAACGATGTGCCGTTCTTACGTTGAACTCGATGAGGATTTCACACTGAATTGCAGTTTTTAGAAATTCATTTTTCAGCCAGTGAAAGCCTAGGAAAGGGGCCGCGCTACGTGGCCGTCAGTACAAGACGTGGAAACATACATATTATTTTGTGTTTATTAATCACATGATAAGCACACAATATAACAGTTTGTGAAATGATACAATGTTTATGAGGAAATATCCTCCTGCTGGGGCACAAAGGAAAGTTTACACAATTACGACCCGTTTCATTCATGCGACAAGAGCTGTACGTCTGCTACACACTTGCATAGTACAAGACTTTGAGCCACTTTCCTTGAGCTATGACGAGGGAATGCTACAAATTTCCCTAGCGGCCTATGCTCAAATGCGAGACAAATCGTAACAAGCAGACAAAATGCATAATTTTAAATACGATGCAGACGCCGCCAACAGGACCCAGATGGATAGCAACTCTTGCTAGTAGGTTGGTAAGTAGGATGTTTGAATGACATATATACAGGCGTTGAAAAGTGGAGACGTGTTGAGCATGCAAAAAAAGAAAAGGATGATGGCTCGAATTATAGATCTATCTTTCACAAAAGTCTGAAATTTTCGACGTCTATGTACGTGTCCTGTTCTAGCATTCCCAGTGTGACTAGGGATGCGATAATCTTTCTATCTTAGGTTTTTAGATGGCCTATGTAACTAAGGCAATGCGAGCCTCGATGTTCACAACCCAGTTTAATGGATTGTACATACTACCCAAAAATACAACTATGCATTTGAAATGAATATAAGTGTCATAATTGGGGCGCGTGGAATAATATCGAGCGTTGTTGATCACACGTACGTTTGATACAAACGCACACTGTAAAAAGTACACACTGGTGTTCGCACAGTGTATTTTGCACGCCCCCCTTACGAAACGCACAGGAACTGATGAAGTAGGTGTATCCTTGCAGCCAGACGACCTCGCATATCAGCGGAAGATTTAGCACAATAGCCTTAGCTTTCTCGGATGTTCATACTGTGTGGTAAAGGAAATGAAGGGAAGGTCAACTCAGTAGCAATTACATTAAGTATTAAGGAACTGACCCGTAAAGAAAATTGGCAAGATGTAACTCTTGCTTCTGTAGTGTCTGTCTAATGTTTGAGTGATGCTAGAAAGGTGAAGCTGTATGGGGTACAGGTATATAGTAACCTGTAGTCTGACAGTTTGCGTCACTTCCTGATTACAAGGGGGCACTGCGCGACTATGAAAACGTGGAAAACCGTTCCGTAGGTTACAGTTCTCTCGTCGTAAGCAATACTGTTACAGCTGCCAAAACGAACGTCGCTGCTTCCACCACGGTCGCCGAGGCTCTCGATGCTGCTGCGATGTTGTTGTCTAGTTGTTGCACTTTGATCTTGGGTCTCTTTTCGTGTCCACGTTTCGGTGTTGGCCTCGGTTTTTGAGCTGGAGTGGGGTGAGGTGTAGTTGCTTTCCTGCAAAAAATAAACCTTCTTAAGGCATGTTGAGGTATATGTTCCTAGTTGAGCATTACTTGGACCTCACTGGACCTACTCATTACTGCCGATGGTAATGCCCACCAGTTTCCTATTAGTCGCCTAAAGACTTCGTTTACGTCTACTTTGCTGATCATAATGTATTTAATATACAGTGATCATGTACATGCTGCGCACATATCACTATAGGTATAGCGCCGAGTACGTTCTGTTCAGTTGTGGTACATTATTTTCTGGCTCGCGTTTTCGAAGCCTCGAGGGTTGCTGCTTAATATGCCTATACGCAACGTGGTGTTTCCGTCCAAAAGTACATCGCAAGCGTAGCTGTACGCACCATATTTCAACCCGACCGGCTCCATTCTAGGCGGTAGTACCAAGAACCCTTCTCTTGGCGTACACTGTAAACGTTTTGGGCACTGAACGTACCTTTTTACGAGGTAGGGCTCCCAGAGGTGACACTTGGTTGACCTAGGTCCGTGTGCGACTTTGTAGTCGTTCGGCTTCAAAATGAGGTACGCCTTGTTCTCTTTGGTGTACTTCGGCCACTCTTTATCAGTCTTGGGGATCTTTGGCTTGCTGCAAAGGAAGCACAGAACAACATTTTATACAACCGTTTGTCTTTAGAGCAACTTTAGAGCAAAAACGTCGTTTCACTAAGCAGTAGAGTTATCAGTGGGCGGGGATAGGCATCAATGAACAGGGACGGCATATCACTAATAACTTCAACTTCAGTTCGCATGCCTCAGTATAACTCAGTGACATATCCCGAATACAATGACAGCTAATGTAGAGAAAGATGCTCTCGCATGAGCAAGGTATAGCTCAAGTTTTAAGATAAATTTATTGAATAGTCAAGTAAAGGGAAACTTTGATTCGCCTTATCATATTGTGTCACGCACCACACGCAGAAAAAACAACAAATGAAGATACGTTGTAGCGTATAATGTCGCACATTATTGTCGTGGGATGGGAAAACAAATGCGCACATTGTCACGCTGAAAACGAACAAGTAGAACGAAGCTGCTTCGTCAATGGTTGGGATCGAGTCACGTGGTCGTTGCCAAAAACAAATTCAAAATTGCATCTCTAGTGTGTGACGTGGCCAAGCGATGGTACCACGCTGCTCATACAGTGAAGCTTCATACTATCTTTAGAGAGGATAACGATAGGATAGGGAGGATAACGGTAGGATAACGATATTTTTAGAGTCAAACACGGAAACGTTACACGTAGAAAGTACGGAGTGGTACGCCTCGGTTACCTGGAATAACTAAACAACATGCACCGTAAACACATAGGCGTCAGCAATCAACTGCCAAGTCGTTCTGGCAAGCGCCACTCCGTTGGTATTAATGCTAACGCTCACGGTGTTGCTTCTTCACTACTTCATTACACCAGTAACCTAATGCCAATGACTGCGCAAAAACGGACCGGGACTAGAAGTTGTAAAACAGCAAATATGTGATGGCCATGAACCGCTTAAGCTTTCAACGCTTAAGCTGCGGTACCCTACCCCATTACGTGAGTTGTTATGAGTGACATTAAGATGTATGAAATGCAACAGAAATTGTGAAAGGACTATATTGAGGTCATGGGAATCGCATACGCTGGAGAACTCAGAAACAGTCGCTTTAGTACGCGACGTAGTGAATTATAAAAAGTGAAATTGGTAATCCGATTTTCTATTTTTTTTTAAAGGCGATGTCACCTGGCAAAACCGTACGGAATATTGATCCACGTGTTACCCGCCAACCACACTCAATAAAGTTATGTCACTCTCTCTGCCAAGTGTACTTGATCACGGCTAATTCGACACCTTGCTGAATTCCGTTCTCCATTTCCCCCTCCTTGATTCCCTTGAGTTCTCATGGTCATACTTTGCCCTTCACGAGTAAGATTGATTTCCGTGGTAACGTCTCGAAGGGAACAGAGATGACCTCTGGCTCTTGTTGTGCGTTGTGTTTCGTGGGATTCGTGTGTGCGCCAAGGCGAGGATTAGAGGGATATCTGCCTCGGAAATACGATAAGTATTCCGTGCATTGCACGGAATGGCTCATTACGCGGCTGCGTTCGACGAACTTCACCTGAACGAAATAACAAGAGTGGAAACTGAATCGTTTGAAGGAATTCTCGCACTGAGAAGAAAGACCAAATACGATAAGGATGGCCTGTCAGCTAATGCTTTTTCCAGGACCGTCTAATACTCTCCGCTAATGTCCCAGACATTAGTCAAGTAGCTTGGTAGCTTGGCCGCTTGCATGGCCGCTGGCTTGGAAGCAGAATGAAGGAGGAGGAGTCGGTTCGTTCACAGCGCCTTCGAAAAAGGGGTGGGGGAGGGCTAGTGACGTGTGCACGAAAGTCCCTGACGCTCATTGTCACGTGTCATTCTGAAGCGATAGTTTAAAAGGTCAACCACCGTGTGGGTCCGTCCGTACCTTTATGGTCCGTACCACTGTCATGTGATAACGGATGATCGCAAGACTGTTTGCGGTTTGCGAAAGTTGTGTAACCACCACGGTAGCATTAAGAGGGCTTCAATAAAAATGTAATAATAATTTCTCCTTGTTTTTTTGTTACAAACAAACAAACAACAAAGAATTAATAGCATTTTAAACAGATTTTCGCCAAAAAGTTACCACCGAGATGGCTGTAGAAAGCTATACGGCATTTGAACGCGTCTGGCACAATGCTCAAGGATGCAGATATTTTTTTTAATTACTCGCTTTCTTTTTTTCCCTCGTTCTTTTTTTTTTGTTTCTTTGTTTGAGTCCGAAGAAAGAACCACGTAAATACATGATTGCAAACAACTGAATCAGGCGGCTTGTGAGGGCGTTCTATGACCTGCTTATTCCTTCTCGGCTCTAAGATTGTTACTTAAAAAATACAGAATTAATCTCAATAATCTATTTAATGAGAAGCAGTACAAGAATATCCTGACGAGCACTAAATGACTGTTAACCAAATCACGTTTCACCCTCGTAGTACAATCCACCCTTTTCAAAAAAAAAAAAAAGCTTGATTCAAGCGACGCGAAACGCCATGTATCGTGTAAGATGATTGCTAGAGGCATAATGTTGTAACCAGTGTTGCAAGTCGTGCGAGTGTCAAGGATATGACAAGGACATGAGGGTAGCGAAGCACACCAGTCCAACCGCGCGAAAAAGAGATACAAAATAATCTGTGAATATCCGTTCCTCTGTCGATTATGTACGAGCTCCATGCTTTGACTGGCGCTTTCTGTGCTACAAACATGTAACGCTTCACATGTGGAAGCAAATAATAAGCACTTACCCCGTCTTACAGAATTCACCCAGCTGCATTACAAGTTCATCAGAAAATGTGTATTCACTAGGAGGAACACTGCGCGGCCTATAAAGGTTCGCGACTGCACTGCCATGTGTCGCATTTATATCTTCTTTGGACGCGTGGATTGTTCCCAGGAAAAACAAGATGTCATCACTGTGCGTCACGTCGACCCAGTCTTCCCAAAAGCTGTTTGTTGGTCTGTGATCAAAGATGTAGCGGTACACGGTACCGTTTCCAGAGGCAATGAAGTCGCTAAAAATATCCGCCGGACATTCAAAGGCCACGTCGGACACAGTTCTTGCGAGACATTTGCTTGTCGTTACGATATCTATGTCGTCGTCGTCAGGTAGGTACTCGCTTTCGAAACGCCTGCTTTCATAGAAACCTATGTTCAATAGGATCCTCAAAGTGGTTTTGAATAGGGTGCGACTATCGACATCTGTCTTCGTCCAGGGAAGGCGACTGATCATATGAGCCACCATGTAAGCGCCATCGTTCCCAGTGTCTCCTAAAAACACTTCTTTGACGTGCGCCTCTTTATCCTCGTATATTAAAGGATCTGTTGGCATAAACTCGTCACCATAGCCAGGAAACATCGTTGTGTACCTCGACATCAGCGCTTCTTCGAGTGTATTCACCATCGTACGAGCATTTAACTTTCTGAAGCACTTGACGATATCCTCATATTGGAGCTCTGGTTCTTTCGAGAGGTCTAGACAGTTAACAGACTCAGCAGACCTGCGAATGATATCTTTTACATCAACATGGAAGCATACGGTTGACGGCGTGCCACTGAGCAACACTGCACGTTTAAACATACCCTTGGTGAGATTTGATGTCATATGGTAACTGATCGAAATCGCACCAGCGCTCTGTCCGGCAAGAGTGATTTCGTCCTCATTGCCTCCAAAGAAGCCGATGTTAGCTCGGATCCATTTGAGCGCTTCTAGTTGGTCATACAGTCCCTGATTCCCAGGCGCGTCCGGGAGAGAAGCGTTCAAGAATCCAAAAATGCCGACACGGTAGTTAAATGAAACGAAAATTACACCGGTACGCCTGGCAAACTCGAACCCGTTGTACTCAAAATTGGAACTTGAGCCCCACATGAAGAATCCGCCGTACAGGAACACGAACACAGGAAGGCGCGGGCACGACCCATTGCGATCGGTGCACAATGACCTAGGTATCCATATATTCACGTAGAGGCAATCCTCGCTGTTTGATGACATGTCTTCTGTAACTTCTCCGTTGAGAGGGATGTCGGTCTGCACACACCCTGGCTTCATGCGGGTGGCGTCGAGTACACCTTTCCACGGACTAGCACGGACAGGCTTGCGGAAACGACGCTCACCGATTGGAGGTTCGGCAAAAGGAATTCCGAGATACGCGTCCACAACATCATTCCCTTTCGTGAGACGAGTTCCTTTCAGTGGTCCTAGGGCCGTTTGTACGATGGATGTGTCCAAACCAGAAGAAATCTGGAGTAATGCAACCACCGCGCAAGCTTGAAATATGTGCACACCCATCACGTCGGTGGTGACAGAGTAACTCTAAATCTTGTACTGTACCGAATGAGGATTTTATCACTTTCCGTCACCTCCTCACCCTGGATTGGTAAAGAAGGGGCATGCCATTTAACCTTGGCATGTCTTTCCTTGGTTTGCCGAATATATTCCACCCCACAGCAAGGATCACAATCCGATTATCGGCAAATGATGACTTGTCTCAATGTGGACGACTGACGATGCCTGTAGTAATCGATCATCTTATCTCTGTTTCGTAACAATTGCCTTATAGGAAGGAAATTACCCGTACTTTGCTGTTAGTCTCACAGGCACTATGGTCACCTTGGGGTGAAATATTTCCCGTTGTGCAATGTGTCCCCAATGATCCAATTATCATTACGGTTCAAGTAATTCACGTGTTATCTACTTGAGGATAAATATAAACAACACATGGTTGTTGTAATACCTGCACTGAGATCGCTATGTCGGACAGTAACTGATGATGTAGAATGAGATAAAGGATGATTAGGAAAGAAAAAGCTGGCAGTCGTTATGTCGGATAGGGTCAACATTGGCTGCCCCAGTACCTGTAGTCTAAGAAAATATGCCGAAAACAAGCCTACAATGACAACAAAAAACTAAAGAGGAAGAGATACAACAGCAATCCTCGTCAAATCCCACGTGCAGAAAGAGATAAAGGAAGTCAGCATGTGAAAGGTTAACCGAAAGGCATTCAAATACATTGTTTTTGAGCAGTGAGCCAGTCAAGCATTAGTGATTTAGAAGGACGTACAGAACGGTGAAGTAACTTCTAGCAGAGTTATATACAAGTATAAAAGTACAGTTGCGATGCCCTGGATGTGCCCTGATATTACGCATGGGGATATTGTGGTGTCCCATGACCGCTGAACGAATGCATTTTACGCGAGTTATTAGGCTTGACATTCAAGATGCACGTGTTATGCGTGTGACGACTCACAGTTGCTGGTTACGTTGCGTGAAACGGAGCTATCACAGAGAAGCGTTGAAACCTCCAATATCGTCCACTACTCCACAGTGGTTGAGGTCACAGTAGAAGCAAGCAGTCCCATAAAAAGAGGTGGATACTCCATGGTGGGTGTATGCGCGTGCCGTCACCTTTCTAATGCGGCCCCGGTGGCTCAGTCGGTAGCGTGTTCGCCTTCTGATCCCTAGATCGCGGGTTCGAACCCGGGCGAGGACGCCAGCAACTTGGTGGCAGGGTACAAGTTGCTTAGACACGCAGTCTTCCGCGAGGGACGTTAACTACGGGGTGCCGTGTGATGAGCTTTCATCGCACGTTAAAGAACCCTCAGGTGGACAAAAGCAATCCACAGACCAGACCGACCGCTGTGGCGTCGCTCATGATCTCAGTTGTCTCGCGACGTAAACCCCTAATTATTATTTATTATTTACCTTTCTAATATTACCACAGCATAGATATGTTTCCAGGGATCATTTAGATATAAAAGGAGCAAGCACCACAGCAGTTCATAAGCAAGTAATAGCTGTTAGAGGCACATCGACGCAAGCGATGGTACACTTTTCAGCAGTTTGGATTCACTAACTGAGTGCTCTGAATTATGGCTTTCTCTAAAGGACGTCAGCAGAAACACTACTGCTTATTTATTTATTTTTTTATATAAAATGCGGATACCTGCGCGCGCGGGTTGCTTGAGGTAATTGGGTACAAATATAATGAGGGGAAAGGAACGTTTTTAGTACGCTCGCCAAGGCTATTCAATGGTGATTTAACGGTGGATAAATTAACCTTGTTCACGGCTGCGATAAGGACAATGTGTATATGCCATTATCTTTATCCTTCGTCACACTAAAGGCGAGGCCATCGGTATCTTGCGCATTACGCATGCCAGGAATAGACGTACAGTAAATGTAGAATATTCGTCACAGGTCTTTCATTAATGTGATGTGTTTGAATTGTTTCGAACGGAAAGTATTTAATGCCAACATGTGTGAGCATGACATACCGGAATCATGAACAGGTGATACACATAGATGACTAAAAAGTGACCGAGTAGAGGTCGCTATTAGCTGTTCACGTACACTACTGTGTGTGTGTGGAGGGGGGGGGGGGGGTAACGTTGGGTAGACGAGCGGACTGCCTGCCTAGGCTGGCGGCACGTTGCTGCGGTCCCCCAGTGTATCAGAGCAGGCAAAACTAGCATCCTACGCCGTTTTATAACTGCCTGAGCAGCGTAGTTTCGGGATTTCGGGTATGTGTGATGTTAGCTTGTCAAGGGCCCCCAACATAGGACGCAAACGATTTCCCAAAAAGGGGTAGCGCGTTTGACGCAATGCCCCAAAGATTCAGCCCATTCCTATTCTGTCCCTTTGAATCAACATCTTCTTTCTCTAGTGCTCTCACTCCAACAAGCATACTGTGACTGTGTTACACTCCTGACCTGTCTACGCAAGGGCTTCAACCACATTCAACACACCCCCGCCTTCCTGCCTGCTTCCAAGATGTTCTGACGCCCCTGTATGCTCCTAACACCCCATATGGGCCTCTCTCTCTCTCTCTCTCGGTATCTTTTTTGTTCATTCGTCAATGGGAAATTGTTTCTCACTGTCCTTCTACACAGCAGATGGAGCCACATTGTTCTCACAAGCGCGTGCGTAACTGTCTGCGCTACGAACGTGCAGTTCATCACTAACTTAAAACGCATAGCGTATGCAAGGGTATAGGTACTATGACAAAACGAGTTGTTGAGTATCACACCTCCGTCTACGCCCGACATCAATCTTCACCATCCTCGAACCTCAACTCGACTCGCGTTATCGTAGTTCTCATCCTGCACACACTTGCGTGTTTACCACACGCATCGTGTAGTCAACAGGTACATGGTACTGGAACTTGATCGTGCACGCTGCAATATGTAGCTGTGGAGTAGCATCGTATGCGAAGTTGCATTCAAAGAATTAGCTCAAACTCTGAGGTGGTGCCTTGCTTAGCCGCAACAAAGGAATTCTTTCAGGGCCATAACCCCCGGAGCACCCCAGCTTTGACTCGAGGCGTTCAGCTAAGGAATGTCATTTCACCTAACGCAGTACCCTGGGGCACCGCAAATATGCGCTTATTACAACTTTCTCCCAGATAATACGGCAAGAGCTGAAAACGTCGTTAACCTTGGTAGCAATAGAAGAAAAAATACAGAAAACGCTCCGTAAAACTGGATCGACGCCAGTATCAAAATGGATTCACCCTTTTCTGTCCGGGTATAATAGTGCGTTTTGCGTGATTTCGCCTTTGCGTTTGTAAGGTATAGCGCTGGTGGCCCTGCAGTCGCGCAAAACAAAGAGAGCTTCACGCTGCGCACAGGACCACTACGATAATCCCCTACGTACGCAAAGGCGATATAGCGTACGATGCACTACAACTCACTAATAGCGATGCGTCCCTCGGCTATCAGACAATGCATGCCACCAGGCTCAGTATATTCGATTATCACTCTCCTAAATGGCGCTATACCGACAAGCATCTTGAAGGGATCCACGGAATGGTAATGGTACCGTGATGTTACACGTAAGGTTTTTCTGCGCAGTGTGGCGACATGTTGCACGTGCCGCAGGGTAGAACTGCGGATAATTTGGACCACCTGGGGTTCGTTTGATGTGCGCCGGAAATCTCCGACACACGGTGCTGAAAGCAATGTTTGCCTCCCCCACGGAGGACAATAGAACATAGCATGAACGAAAATCGAAATATCATTTCGTAACTCATATAATGAGTCAACAAAATAGCATTGATTTCTACCGTGCGTCGGAACGGCTACCAAAGGCTACCGTTTGTTGTTTTCACTCCAGGATTAAGCCCCATATATTATGTGAAGGCTGCCCATCTTTCCGCGTTCTTGAAGTGCACGTGGCTAGTTCGTGCGTAACTTAGCGTGCAATTTTTACATCATTTGTTTCAGGCGTCGTGGTAAGCGAGCTTGCCCGCCTTGAAAGCCGTCGGACTAGTGCACCGATGAGAGAGAGAGAGAGAGAGAGAGATGACATGAGAATGTAATGAGGCTTGTCTTCACGTGCAATGGCAGGACGACTGATGTATAGAACTTGCACGCAATTTGTGCACGGAGGGACTAGAGGCCCATTGCGCACTTCTTTCCAATTTATGCCCACATACAAGTGAGTGCTATTTCGTCAGAGGGAGTATTACGAGGTACTATTACGTCACTCGAGCCCCTACTTGGGGGACTACTCCAAAGTTTGTGTTAATGTTCTCCCTAAGAAACCATTCGATGGTGTCGATGGTGCAATGTGAGTATGGCGCAACCGGCCACAATGCTGGAAAGCCCCAGAACGGTATCAAAGTGCGTGATCTGTCAAAGCACGATTGCATGAGCTATAACGTTCGTGCCGGTGGCTCTGTGGTTGTCAAGGTCTCTATCTCGTAGACTCTATAGGGTGGGGCTCAAGTAAAGATACCGCCGGTTATGGAAGCAGTGCCCTTTGTATTCGTGCGCGAAACCAATAACTGCATTATTCTATTGCTGCGGATGCGTATTTTGTATGTGCATAGCGTATTAGATAATTCAACTCGAAACAGAACCGTGCACATACGTCCTCTGGAATTCGTTACTAACTGTGCGGCTTATACTCAGAATTTTCAACGAATTTCTCTCAGAAGGGCGACATTTTTACGTTAATCAAGCAATATAACGCAACGTTGAAAAATAAACATTACACAACGCAACGCAATAAACGCAACATGACCGCTCCCCCTTTCTGCCCTGTCGTTGATGTCAGGATCGTTGACACAGCACATGTGCCACGCCCGTGGCGCGGCGGAATTTTATTCGCACAAGCAGCGACTACCTAAGATGCTAGACCCAATAGCCTTATTGTAGTATTTCAAAGGTACCGTAAAGGAACAAACAAGCAGCTTACATGTTTAGTGTCATTTAAGAACGTGTTGTTCATAAAAGCCTCAAGCGTGTGCCTTGATGCCTCGCATCAAGCAGTCTTTTTCTGGCTGACTTTTCCTGCCCAATAAATAGATTAATTCACCCACCCCCTCTCTTCCTCGGAACATTGCACACGGGATATGCTGCAGTAGACGATTTTAGCGTGTTCTTGAAATTGCGGTAAATTGGTCGAGGCGACGCCTAGTGCGAGACAGCCCTCGTTTTGGCGGGCACCAGCGGCGCTCATACATTCAGCACTTTTTGTTGTGATTTGGAATTTCTACGTGGTGCTCCGTAGACGGCGCTGCGGTAGATCCCGTGTTATGCGGATGCAACGTAGTTTTGCCGCTGTACTTGACGAGCAATTTGAGCATAATGTTGCCCGCAAATTTCAATTTTAATTTCCTAAAAACCATGAGGTGATAGCGACGAAAATTGTGACATTACAGTCCTAAGGACTTGCGCTATTGAGTGAACTCACTTTATGTGTTGCGCCTCAACTGTTGTACGGCACCCTTCAACAAGCACGTCTCGCGTCCCATTCTCGCTCCGACCACCACCTGTGCGCCCGTTTGCCCCGCTTCGCTGTCAGTCGCTATCATAGGTATACACCGTCGTACTTACCCCCATCTGCAGAACTGAGCTATGGAATCAACCATGCTGTTTGATAGCTCGGAGTCTTTTGCATGTGCAACACTAGACTTGAGCGTCTCGCTCCACCCGTCGTTGTGGCTCCTGTTCAGGTTGTCACGTTCAACATTAACACTGCCCAGGGCGAATATGATGTCGTCACCGTGCGTAGCTGTCACCCAGTCAGCCCATAGGCTATTTGACATGCGATGCGCGAACAGATAGCGATACACATTTGCACCTTTTTCGGACATTTTGGACGCGACCAAGTCCGTCGTGCACTCGAATGAGAGGTCAGTCATGGCATCACTGAGTCCCCGTAACATCTTCGTTCTCGTGATAGTGTCGTCCGGTTTAAGATAGGCGTCTATGATGTTCCGACTTTGACCGATTCCGATGTTCATGACAATCCTCAAGGTTGCGCGTAGCGTTGTTCTTCCGTCAATATCGCCGAGGGAGAAGGGCGCGTGCAAAAAGAAGAGTGAAACTAAAAGTTCTCCGTCGTCTTGTGTCGTGCCAACAAAGACATCTTTAACGTGCGTATCCATTTCATTCACGTTGTACGGGTTCTTCGGTAGAAATTCGTCTCCGAAATTTGGTAAGATGGTGATGAAACGATAAGGCATGGCTTCACGCGCTGCGCGGACGAGTTCATGAGCGTCCAGGCTCTGGAGACACCGGACAGTGTCACTGATTTGTTTGTCCCATGATCGCGTGCTGTCCGAGCAGTTGACGTAATTACTGATTCTACGAAAGGCATCGTGGTGATTGGTGTCTTCACTGTAACGGATCGTGGACGATACACCGCTCAGCAGAACCGCCTTATGAAAGAGTCCCTTACTCAGAGGCGACATCATGTGGAAATGTACGGAGACTGCACCTGCGCTTTGTCCAGCTAGAGTGATTGCATTCGGATCACCTCCAAAATATTCCACGTTGTTTTTGATCCAGCGCAAGGCTTCCACTTGATCATACATACCCATATTTCCGGGCATTTCGGGAGTGGAAGCGTTTAGGAAACCGAATACACCAACTCTGTAGTTGAAACTCACGTAAATCATACCAGTGCGAGCGGCAAACGCGGTTCCATCATAAATAGAGAGCGAGCTTGTTCCCCACTGAAAAGCACCGCCATATATGAAAACGAACACAGGCATGCGCTCTCCACAGGACACCGTGCCATTGCTGCAGGAGTTCTCGGGTACCCAGATATTCAAAGTCAAGCAGTCTTCCGTCGTGTCTGACATATTCACAAACACAACGTCGTTGAGATGAAAACTAGTCTGAACACATCCGGGAGACATC
Source organism: Ornithodoros turicata (assembly GCF_037126465.1). NCBI lineage: Eukaryota > Metazoa > Arthropoda > Arachnida > Ixodida > Argasidae > Ornithodoros > Ornithodoros turicata. Next base: position 89,159,215 of record NC_088202.1, read on the forward strand.
GACGTAGCGTTCAGAACACCAGTCCACGGTCTTGCCGGCTTAGGCTTCCGAAATCGAAGTTGTCCTATCGGTGGTTCTGCGAATGGTATGCCGAAGTACGTATTCACTGTTTTCCCGTTCTGCGTAATTTGGCGCCCGGTTACTTCTCCCAGCGTCGTGCGAACCACGGGCGCATTGCCGAAGGCACTTCCCGCACTCACAAACCAAATGAGGCTCGATAACACGGGGATCACCAGCATTATGCATTGGAAGCGAGACATGTAACCCTTTCTTGTCCTGTGGTAGTGAGAGCCTTCTGTTAAGAGACTCTTTGCCCATCAGCGCTATATGTAAGGGAAGGGCAACAGGCCCTCGCCCTGTGGGGCAGACCTCCTCCCCCAACTCTGTTTTGAGATCTTTATCTCCGGATGCCGTTTAAAGCGTGTTTGCCCTGGAGGCGCGATTAAGTGCATTCACTTTCCTGTTCGGCAGACGTCATCACGTGAAAGTATGCAGCGACAATGCCGCATCACTGGAGTTGAACGAGATATCTGATTCTGCATCGTATGATGTCTGGATAAAACATATGATATGGAAATGAGATAACAGCCACCGGAAATCGCACTGGCGTTTATGGGAAGTCGAGATACTAGAGAAAGGTCTGGCTGAAGCTACATATATTATGTCTGACTGTGTTATCTAACTGAGCATTTGACGCATTTATAGCTAGCGATAGGCAAACGTGACGTCAAATTCCAAACATTCTACGGGCACTCTTGATATTTTGCTGATGCTGCTCCATTGACCCTCGATGTTCATCAGCTGATTCAGATATTCACATCCGCGCCGTTTATTTGATCATTATGCCGAAGCGTGCCAAGACGATAAGCCAGGTTCACTTCAGAAATGAGCGGGATATGTTTCTGATATGAAAGCCGGAGTACTGTATTTTTGAATATCAAGAATAATAGTGAAGCTCAACGCGACCCTGCGGCAATTTGCACTGCAGCACCGTGTGTAGTGGAAAACTAACGCGCGTCAAAAACTGGAAACACTTTTACTGGTATACATTCTTGAGGATGCAACGTGATGGCTGCTGTTCTGGCCTTGCCGTTTGCCTCTCAGTGTCAGAAGTAACATTATTGACACGTGTGTTTTGCGCCAGAGCGAAAACGAGCTCGTGCGATTGATGTTGTACAATTCAAAGAAAAAGAAGATGGTGAAATCTATTTGATGAGCGTCCTTTCGCTTGTCTCTCTCACACTAATAACGCCGGGGACGTTTCCTACTTTTCTTTTCCGACTCCTTCAATAACAGAACCGAAAGAGCCAAGCTTGGAGTTAATGGTACGGCTGTGTCCTTACGGAAGGAACGCGTCCTATTGAGTTCCAATACACCTGTCAGTCAAACAACAACAACAACAAAAAAAAGCATAACCTTCTACGAACCCCCACGAACATGTATTGTGCACCAGTGAAAAACAGGATGGTTCGGCAGGCACATAGCATTGTATGGGGTATGCTTGGGGGACATATCGTTTTCTCTAGGTTTGTTACCGTTTGTTCGGTTTGTTACCGTTTTATTTACGGTTGGGTTCTTTCCGATGGTATGGATGCCTGACGCTCTGGAAATTTCATGGAACGTTTTGGCGTTACGGTTTTCTTCTTTTCCTTTTTTTTTTTTTGATTCCGTGTTAGCGCCGCGAAGCAAGAGTGGCTATGAGCTGCGTATACAGACGTGAACAGATGGAGAGAGGACAGCAGGAAGGAGTGGGGGACAGAGGGGTTAGTATGCGTCCTGGGCTGACTTCAGGGATAAGTGTGCCGGCATTCGTCTGGAAAGTCCTCGGAAAACCGAGGGAAAACTTCATACAGCATAGCCGGTGACTGGATTCGAACCCTTGTCACCTCCAGGCGCTGCGGTTTGGCCTGGGGTTAAATTAATTGAACCGTTGTACTCGATTTAGTTTTAATTTGTTAATTTATTTTATATGCAAATAAAACAAATAAATACGATTAAATTAACAGTCATCAGAGTAAATTCTACGCGCAAAACCTCGCCGATTTGTTGAGTTGAGGGCGTATTACGCTGAATGATCCAAAATGCTTCTACCTTGCGAAGGTCTGAAGCTCAAAGCATCCTCAAACGCTATATCCAGCTCTATAGGATACATTCTGAAATAAGAATTGGACTTCGATTCTTTTTCCTCTCTCGATTTTATATGCTGAGCTTTTTGAGAGCTGTTACAAAAGCGTGCATTGCTTATCAATGAAAGATAAATACGGTACAATACAGTAGTTCATTCTTAACTAACCCACACAATCCGCACACAATAGTGAGTGTTAGTAGACCGTGATAACCTGGCCCCCGGAGTACTGTGTCTACCGCGCCCAATCAAGTGATAAGATTCTGAGTCAGGAACGCTGTCACTGGTTTCGGCAGGCACGATAGCTTCCCGGTGACGTTATCAACGGTCTACAACACTTGCTACTAAAAACCGCGGTTGTAGGCAATAGACGACCCTCTGATTACAAACGTGTGAAGTCACGAGAAGACTGGTTCGAGGTTATATTTTGCTGTGGTGGGCAAGAAGCTGGAAAAACGCGTCTGCTGATAGACCGAAAAGGCTGATAAAGTTGATAGATGCCCACCAGCGTGTTTTGGGCGGCAACGAAACGTAATCGATGACGTAGGGGAGCAGGTCGTCTATACCGAGTTTTAGTGTTACCATTGAGAACGTGACTTGCGTCGAACCGTATCAACCGGAAGCAATCAGCGGATAAGATTCAGAGTCACACACGACTGCGATTGGTTCCGATAGGCACGATAACCTTACCAACAGTTTGCTGAAACTGTCTAATGACAGCGAGCCGGCTTCAGCCTGGCTAACCTTTCCTCTTTTCTCGTCTTCCTCCTAATAAATATACCCCTCCCCTCTTAATGGCGGTACAACTGGTCGAATATGGAACCTGTTTGCAGTTCATGGTAATTTAAAAGGAACCAGGGGGTGTAGGAAACGCTTGTGCACTACGGTTACGATTAACAGTGTTTCCCGCAACGACATCAAGAAATGTTGAGCGTTCCCAGACACTCTTGCAGTCATTTACCTCTATGTAACTATACTTCTCTAATTGCAGGGAAAAGGAGTACCGTGTGTCTGACCGTCTGTCCATCATTCCGGGAAGGGTGAGTAACTCTTTCGCGGCAAAAGTAAAATGATAAAGCGAGTAATCAACCAGGTTATACGAACTACCTGAAACGCGAAAGAACAATGGATCCAGCAAAATTTGCTGTGCAAGATGTTCTAACTTCACTGCCAAAGGCAAGTGTGATCTGGTCCCTTTGACACGCAATATCGCGTTTGTTTGCCTGCTGTGACGTCATAATTTCAGATACGACTTAAGGCTCGAGTACTTTGCTGTACGCTTCCTGTAGTAAGTGTTGTGAAGGTAAACCTGTGACAAACTTTTCACGGAAATGTAACGTACAGACTGCGAAGATATTTTACGAAATTTGCTATGCAACATTTTGAAACTCGATGCCAAAGAGACGTTTGATGTAGGAAATACTAGATCACACGTGCCTCTTGCACGCAATATTGCGTTTGCTTGCTGCTGTTGCGGTTGTAATTTCAGTCATGACGTAAAGTTCTATTAACTTTACCGTACGTCGACTGTAGTAAGTGTTGTGAAGGTAAACTTGTGATAAACTTTTCACGGAAATATAACACACGGACTGTCCGACGTGGGTACACTGACAAATGTAGAAAAACAAAAATATCAAAAATAAAACGAACTGCCGGGGCGATCGTTATACGCAGAGAGAGATCTTCGTATTATCATGGTGGTGGTATTACACAGAAACGCTTTCTGTTGTTGTCTTCACCATGGAAAAGTGGACCATGGGCATAACACACGAACTGTTTCTGAACCTTTGGGCAGTTGCTAAAAACCTTCTATGCGTGTCCGTCACGCTGTCCATCGACAGGCTTTAAATGTTCAGTCATAATCTCTTCTTCACGTCATGAAGAAGGAGATACCAGTTCCATGTGCTTTTGCATAATCGCTTGGGACCCCATATTTCCATTTTCTGTTTTTTTTTTCTTTTTTTCAGCTATTGTGATTGCCGTCTCTGTATCGAACGGTCCTCGTCTATCTTATACCGCTGTCATATGGGCAGTCTCTGGACAGTGAACATCGAAAATCAATGGCCATGGCATATATGCGAGTAGCGCCATCAAGCGCGCATCGCGTCAACCTGCCACGGAGAGCATTGAATTCAATGCCCTTTGAGAAGTTGGCACATTGCACGCTTGATGGCGCTACCCGCATATTCGATAGCCACTGGTTTTCGATGACAATTGGACACTGCCCATTGGGCTGCCCATGTGACAGTGTCCAAAAATCTACGACCTGCGTCACAGGAAAACCCAGGAATATTTCAGACATAAGTCGGCACAGTTCCCCTAGAAGTCGGCCCAGGACGCACATTTCCCCAGGGCGTCAGTCGTGACGTTGCCCACATACGTGAGGCCGACAACGGCAAGCCCTTTCACCATCACCATCACGACCTGCGTCAACGGCTGTCAGCAGGAACTGCAACGCCCACGGATAGCAGAGTGCGCACTGTCGTACTCTGTACCCAATGTAACCCTGGGACACTGTGGGAGCTACACTACACTGACGTTAATCTTCGTTAAATTCTTGAACACAGGAAACTGGAATTTTGCGCTCCACTATTTACTAAAGCCATTGTGGTCTAAGCGTCCTGTTTTGCTGCACATTTGGTGACCCCGACACGAGACCCCTCTAAACCGGTGCCCAGCGACGATGCCCCGTCCCTGACCCAACGATGCCCGGTGCCCTGCCCTTTGCTCGGGTAGAAGGATGGTGTAGCGCCAACGGGACTACACTATTATCAACATCATAATCTCGATTAACACGTTTTTGACAAATGACTGATACGATCAGAAAAGCTAGTTTTTTTAATTACTTTCTCTCCTTTCATTTTATTTCAATTTAGTTTTTCCCAATTATTGACAACGTGTAGTCACACAGCTTTTTTAATTGTGCAAAGGAAACGTTCACCGCTGATGGGCATGACTGATTTCCCCTATGGATGAGTTTCCTTATGTGTGTATATCCATTATAATAAACAGTAGGGCTACATATCCATATCCACACACCAATCACATGAGGCGATGTACCAGCAGCGTAGAGAACACGCGACCTCATGATAAAAGTGACAGACGCACGCGTGTTGTTAATCACGTCCTTCCTCTTCCAGTCGAAAACTCATCAAGGTTCGTGCGGGTTGCCACTTGACCTTCAGAATGGCTGGCAGTGAAACGCTCATGAGTGGTTGTCTGCCTTCGGATGATCAGTTACGCTCGAGAAGAAGCAATCTTTCATGTGGCCTTGGCTCGGCCAGACACATTATTTCTTACTGTTTATAACTCTTTTCTCTTCTCGCACTTTTTGCTCCACTCTAAAAACAGAACTTCACCACATAGCACGCTGTGCGTCAACCATTGCCGAGAGTGATAGGGTTATTGCTTCTGATTCGAAGAGAGAGGTGGGCGTACGCCTTTTTGTGGCAATTTGGATATATGAAAATTGCCGCAAAAAGGCGTACGCCCACCCCTGTCTTCGAATCATGAGCATGAGCCACGAGCTCTTTGGAAGGCAGGCATCAAGAACCAAGAATATGTATCTGCGATAGCGAGTCACACGAACAGAACCGGTCCTCGAACTACGAGAACATTACAACATGCATTACATCAATGGCCATTTCGATACCACTTATGGCGAATTCCGTTGGTTGTTGTAGTGCAGAAGAGCTTAATATCGCCGTTAGCGTGCATGTTACACTGGTCACTTCAGGGCAACTTGCATCGCGTTTTATTTGTTGTTTCTACGCTATACCAACACTGGCACTCTACATTGCGCTGCACGAAGACGGCCAGCTAACTTCCAGGAGACAGGAAAAGAAAGAGGAAAAAATCAGAAGGAATGATTCCACAACAATATAATTAAAATGTTTCTTATTATGATTACAGTTTTGTCTTCTTCCAAACTAATAACTTAGTTATGCATTGCACCACGGTGCCATTCTGGCATTAAGACAAACTTGCCCTAATGGCTTGCTAATCACGTTCAACATAGAATGATTTCCATAAACGAACAAAGCGAGAGAAGGCAAGATATCTGATGCGTAGATGAAGCTCAGAGCATTTCCCTGTCTGGGCACAGATTCAGAAGTTGGGTCTCTTAAGCAAGGCTCTGTCCAGTTTGGTTTGTATCTGTGGGACGGAATCTCTGGATTCCTGCGCCTCAATTACCGAGCGATCCGTCTGCCGGTGTGGCAACATCGACATTACTTTGTACTTTGTACCCAATGTGACTACAAACACCAATTGGAAAATATCAATATACATATTTTCTTGAATGGGCATTTTCGAAGACGAAAATTCGCTGTCCAAGTGTTGACAGGCTCGAAATGGTTACTAGTTATTATCAGTAATTTTATGTTGTCCAACAGTTAAAAATGGGAAATGGAAAGAGACACACACGCTATGATTCTGGGATTGATTACTTGGGTCTTTTCTGTTCACCGTAAGCATGATTAAAGTGATTTTTTTCATTGTATTTCACAATATCTAATTCGCTTTTAATTGTGGTGAGGTAAAAAATAAACTTTTTTTTACGTAACACGGATTGTTGTGCCGCTGGTAACAAAGCTATATAGAACAAGAAGATTTGCATTGCGCTTTCTATTCCTTTTCTTTTTTTACATATGACATTTCTGAAAGCAGCAAGGAGGTACAGAAATATATAATCTTCGTTTCCCTTTAGAGGGTGAAGTGTGGTAGGGTCCTGTGGCTACCACGGGGAAACATCCCATGTCATCATCACTTCTTCATTTATTATTGTTGTTGTTGTTGTTACGAGTACGCACGAAATCAAGCCTTCTCGCACATTACACACAAATATTAGAGCGTTTTACTATAACGGGGAGCCTGGTAGGCTACCCCGTTTACCGCATCCAATCAACATATGAGATTCTGAGCCACGCACGCTGCCCTTGTTTCCGGAAAGGTACGGTAATTTTGACGGTGACGTTACCAACTGTATAGTAAAACAGGCTATTAGCCCAGACCACTGTGCACTGCGGGGGGATGAGATGAATCAGTCGTGCTCATGATATACTTTGCTCTAGCACGATTTTAACTGCCTGCGTGCATGTAAAAGAATGAACACTATATCATCTGGTTCAGCTCATATTCACGAGTAAGCAATTAACTAGCTCGGTTTCCTAACTAACACTTGCCATAAATTCTTGCTAAGAATATAAATAACGATGTTCTCACTACCACGAAGAAATACAAAATGACTTTGGAAGGTGCGTGATTGGTGCCTTGCACTTTACTTGAAGTATATTTGCAATATGGTACTTTGCCCGTCATTGATTAGAACCGATTTCAGGCATCCACGGAAGAAAGTGTTCTGTCTGGATTAGGGTTCGGAATCCCGTTTTTACAATCCCTGGATTTCTAAATGTAAATCCCGGGATCCCGTGACGGGATCTGGATTTCTGTGCAACTTTCCCCAGGATGCCGTACTGGACTTGTATCCACCTCTACATCCACCCTGTCACAAATTGCGCGTGTTTCCTGTTATTTCCACGGAACATTCTAGTGGAAGAAAACGAGCAAAAAAAAAAGTTGTCCTATAGTGGCAAACGTGTCGCCGCGTATTATATTGAGCACTCGCCCCGTACCGGAATATCGAGTGTTGGAATGCGTCTCTTCTTGTCGTCTGCTGCGGAATATCTCGTGGCTGCGCCCCAGGATACTTCTCGCCGTTAGCAGTGCACGAGAAGACATGACGTTCAGCACTTCTACTTACGCTGCAGCTATAGAATCAATGACGTTTTTCGCGTCTTCCGTTGGAGTATTCTGAGGAACGTCGCTTGTGAGAATACATGGAATGGCGCGCTTTGCATTGCTCCTCTTTTATTGCTCCACGGTAGGCGTCATGTTCTCGTCTGGAGCGGCAGAGTCTAGTTTTCTGAAACGACTGTCTCCGTTTTCTCTTTTCACTTTCAGACACATCCGTCAGTATCCAAAGAAAAAATAGAGTTTTTTGCATGGAGATTATATATATATATATGTATATATATACGTATAATGAGGGAAAAAAAGCCATTAAAGAAAACAACTAAATGACACTAGACGTGTTTGAAATTCAAAATTACAGATTAAGATGGCTTCTATGGCTGCACGTAGAGAAGCAGATACTCATGGAACAATGCGACAGCACCAGAGGACACGTGTTTCGCCGTATTCGCGGCTCTTCAGCTCTGTATAGCTGCGCATCGTTCCGAATTGGCAAACCAGGGGTCGCTCAGCGAGCGATAAACACCTGGGAGGGTGCGTGTGTATGCACACACACACACACATTGACAGAGTGACACACACGATAGCAGGAAGTTTTCGGAGCATTTGCATACCCGCCTATATTGCGCAGCCTGAAGTAATTCATAGTACAGGCATACGTAGCACACCCCATGTCTTCGTTTAGTTATTCTGCAAGTAGCATTAGTACCCGGAGAATAATGTATGACCACTCACCCAGTCTTCGCAAACTGTGCCACAGTTTCAAGCATTTCGTCTGAAAATTGGAACTCTTCTGCAGTCGGTAACTGTCCTTTGTAAAGTGATCCCAAGTCACTTCCATATGTAGCGTTCAAGACATCAGGGTCAATCCTTATTGTTCCGAGAAAGAAAGGTACATCATCGTTGTGCGTGGCGCTGGTCCATTCTGGCCAGTAGCTATAGCTGGGCCTGTGACTAAATACGTAACGGTAGACTGTTGCGCCGTTTTCACACACTGTAGTTGCAAACGTATCAGCTGGGCACTCGAACGCGAGGTCAGTCACTATCTGAGCGAAAGTTTTCCGCAACGTGCTGTCATCAATATCATCGGAGTCCCCAAAGTACTCCTCGTTGATTGCCCTTGAGTTGCGTAGGGACATTTGATACAGTATCATTAGTACCATACGCAGAATTTGCCTCCCGTCGAAGTGTATTCCGTACTTCTCGGATGCTGCATAGAACTGACTCACAAGGAATGCTCCGTCGTCTTCGGTGACACCCAGCAACAGTTCCTTCGTGTGAACGTTCATGCTGTCGTGGTCTAAGGGGTCATTTGGCAAAACGTCGTCACCGTAGCCTGGCAAGAATGTAATGTACCGTAGCATGAGGTGTTTGTATAAGCTATTTACCATTTCGTGAGGATCAACCTTGCGAAGGCACTCTATCGACTGACTGATTTGCTCGTCCCATGGTTTGTAAGGGTCACTACATCCAAACAAGGAAGTCGCGCTTCGGAAATTTTGGTGTGCATCTGCAGCTTTTCCATACGCGAGTGTTCCGGGGGTGCCACTTAATATGACAGCTCTTCTGAAAAGTCCTTTGCTAAGCTTTGACATCGTAAGGTAGCTGACAGAAATGCCACCAGCGCTTTGTCCTGCGATTGTGACGGATTCCGGGTCCCCACCAAAGTAGTGGATGTTGTCCTTCACCCATCGCAGAGCTTCAACTTGGTCATAGAGTCCCATATTTCCCGGAGCTTCCTGGGACGATGCGTTGAGGAAACCGAGAATTCCAACGCGGTAATTGAATGACACAAACACCATGTTTGCTCGAGATGCGAACTCAAGGCCGTCGTACAAGAGCAAGGCGCTGGTACCCCAACTAAAGCCACCGCCATATATGTAGACAAGTACAGAGAGTGGTTTGCTACAGGAGCCTACAATGGAACAGTCTCTGCGAGGCGTCCAGATGTTCAGGTACAGGCAGTCTTCTACTGTATTACTCATATTGAGCGTTACATCAAGCACCACAATCAGATCAGTTTGAACACACCCAGGATTTCGATGAGTGGCGTTGAGGACTCCGTTCCAAGAGAATGGTGGATGAGGTCTCAGAAATCGCCTTTTGCCAGTAGGCGGAATAGCATATGGTATTCCATAGAAGGCATCCACACTTTTTCCATTTTCTGCAGTCAACCGGGTTCCAGCCACTGCACCAAGGTTCGTACGAACGACCGGGGCGTCGTAAGGCAGACTTGATGCGCCAACGGTGCAGCAGACCGACACGACTTGCAGTAACAGGGCCTTCATGTTCGGAGTACTGAAGCAGCACAGATGGTTTAAGATCATTGGTTCCCACTATCTAACAATATATTCATGGTCCGTAGTGCGCCCCCTTCTGCTGCAAGGGTGTAGGATGGGCAGTTAGATTGTCCTTCTTCCTCCTCGCCTTTTCTGTAGCATAGTGGAAAGGGTTCTGTGAAAACAATGCACATCCAACGCTGTTGGCTGAACCATCGCTTTTTAACGCACGATTATGCTCGTAATTCGTCCAGGAGTCGCCTTGCATGCCATATGCGGGTGAAGCGGTACGCCCGTAAAATAAATCAATCTTCTTTTATGACTAACACCCGAAGGTCGGCTAAGCCCTGTATGATGATCCTGAAGCATAAGCGTACGCGTAAACTTCCGTAATTGTCGGTAACGAAAGGACGCCTTACAGCCTGTCTCGAACATTTATATGTGAGGTAACAGAGGGAGATCTTATGCTGTCATCGTAAAGTGCGAGGGCTCACTGGTAGGGTACGGTGTGGAACGGAGCCAAGGTAACGATATCGTGACCGCATTCTCCTTTAATGTAAGAGGTCAAGCTACTAGGAGAGCTACTGCGCTACTGTGACTTTTGTTACCAGTGCCTAATTAGTGGTGAATACGTTGGACCATCCATCTAGTAGGTTGCTTGATTGGCTAGAAGTAAAAACAATAATTTGAAGGCTGTCATACATTACGTTTCCTTCAATGGAATTACTGCACGTGCCGATGCGGATTGCCGGGGGCCTTTCCTTGTGCTGTAATCGGTTGTTGTGGCATAACTTATGGACGTGGTGCTTTACATTAATTTGCAGTGGCAAGAATTATTTTACTCACACAACCCCTCTGTACACAAGGCCATTGTGAACCATGTCTTCAAGGCACAACATGTCGTTTTTGTGAGCTCTTGGTGGTACCCTCAACCATTTGGTTGTTCGATCAAGGATCGTATAATGAGGCATTCAGTTTAGACACATGCTTGTGAGTTGGCTTGTACGCTACATACTTTGCCTCTCGTTACTAAATTACTTCCGAAAAGTAACTTGAAAGCCGGCCTGCTTGAAAATTGCCTGCTTTGTGGTTGTTTCGCAAATAATTGTCTGCACAAATAAAAACTCACATTAGCACAGCCGTAATCGTTACGTTGGACAAATGGAGAGTGATATGGCACAACTTGGCACGCGCCCTGCATGCAGTCAGTACCCGTAATGATGATGATGGGAAGAGGAACAAAGAGTGGGGGGAGCGATCCAGAAAATGCCTTCCTTCCCTTTGGTGTAGTATATCAAAAACTTGAATGGCGCCGAACTTTATGGCGCGAGACAGCTCTAATAGCTCTGGTGTAGTGGGATGGATATAGCTTCCTTATCGCCTCGTGCAACTGTGGTTGCTAGTAAATGCAGCACTATGCGATATTCAATGTAAAGCCGGGTAAAACGAGGCAACGAAATAACCTCATCAGAAAAAAAATGAAAGAAACAATTACTCAGAAGTATAAACCTCCCATGTTCCAGAACCAAACTTTCTAGAACGTTACAAAGAGCTCAAGTGCGCGCACTAACCGAAAGAGCTTTCAGGGACTTGTTCTGAAGCTGGTACAGAATATGCGAATGCGAATGTACGATATCCAGGGCAAGACCTCGCCGGTAGCAAGGCTTTTAAAGCGATACAACAGGCTAGAAATTGGGCCGGCTAACTGTCCGTGAACCTCCAGGACTGCGTTTTTGATTCAAATCATGAAGACGACAGAAGGGGTATACTGCGCTCACGTTTAGGACCCGGGTCGTTGGAAAAGAACCGATTCCATTCCAAAAGAACTGATTCATGGCGAGGTGCAACACTTATATATAGGGCAATCGAAAAGGGCCTGTGCCGTTTCGCATTATAAATACGATGATGAAAATGAATAATTCTTTTATGAATGAACTTGAAGTAATGCCAAAATGAAAATATTATACTAATACTAATACTCGTGAAACACTTTTCCTTTTCACCAGCGGTAAGCGGCGTATTGCAACCATGGCAGAACGCGATTTCGCGTGCACGAATGAACGAATCATATTGACGTTCATGTCTCATTATTCATTCATTTCTATTACCGTGCAGTAATGGGCAAATATCCTGCTGTTTGTTCGTATGCGATTGTTTACCGCAGTTATTACTCCATCCTCCTTCCATATTGTCTTCTTTTCATTGGAGGACGTTTCCTGGTAGGTCGTTACCAGCTGTCTCCAGCTGCATAATTTATTTTAGCCATCACCGTCGACAAAGTCCTATGAGCAGAATCAATTCGCGTATCTGTCACGCGCGAGTAACGTCTTTCCTTGTAATTAACTGAAGCACTGACCTTGAATATTGTTTAGTACATTCATGCACCGCCAGGCGAGTCCCGCGACTCGAGTCACATCTCGCATTCGTCTACTCCAGTACGACCAACTGTGAAGTATCCACCACAAGCTAGTGAACAGCACCAAATTGCCGTTTTGGCAACTTCCACACGTAACTGGTTCCACATCATCATCATCATCATCCATTCATCTATGCTATAGTTGTTGTTGGTGGTGGTGGTGGTGGTTCCTTACGGAGAGAACAGCGTTGGAGTGCATGTGTGCCTTCAGTGCAGACTCGAACATAATTTCCAGTTACCAGAGGTTTTTCCTATTGCTGGGGCGTTTTCTTGCAATTGAGCGTTCTGACCAAATAGGCAATTCTACAATGGTTCTAACATTCAAAGGTGCCAAATTAACTTATGTTTACATTCAAACTGAAGAACGATTGCACGTTGACTGTGACAAGCACTGCTATTTCTGAACAAAGACATGCGGTCAAACACTATGCAAGCAGGCGGCCTTTGCCTGACAGATGGAACGGCGCTCCAGCAGCAGCAATAGTAAGCCGACGTCCCGTTTGGCTGACCTTTGCCCCGTTTGTTTTTTTCTTTCGTCTAATAAATATATCCCCCCCCCCCAACCGTGAGGCACCCACTTCTGTTTGTAAACAGCATAGAGGCCCGTTATTCTGTTGCGTAATATGTCGAACACCACGCCGGTGGTTGTGGTGCTGTGGCGGCACCGCGGGCCGCACAGCAATGGGTGTAGTGTGCCAAATACCTTTGATACGTGCTTGCACATCCTACTTGCCGGTACCTCACGAGTAGAACGACATTGAATTTCCCAGGTTTGGGTTCACAGGTAGTTATCTCGCCAATTAGGTCACGTCGAAAATGATTCTAATTTCTTGAATAATCTGGGGTGCACTACAACGCGTACAGATGTAATGTAGCGCTTATATCAATGCGTCACCTTGCACCTCTTTAAAGAAATGTAGTCCACTTCCCATTTGCATTGTTCCGCCGGCTCTATCAAGATGTTTCATCTTGAAAGATGTTTCATCTAGTTTGCATGTTTCATCTAGTTTCATCTAGATGTTTCATCTTGATACAGCCGGCAGTTAGCGGTGACAAAACGAGCGATACAAAGTGAGAACAACTTGACAAAGGAAATACCATAAAGAATGACAAGTCACAATGCCCATAAGCACCTATTGCGTGCACGTAGCCAATGCGAAAACAGGCAAGGTTCCACATTTTGAACATCTAAGTTATTCCATTGTCTAGACGTGATTTTTTTTTTTAAAGTTGAAATTTGATGTTTCAAGTAACGGCAGCTCATAAAATTGCTACCAATGAGCACACTTGTTTCTAGATCGCAAAGAAAAGAGACATAGGTAATTTCTGGAAGTTTTTCTGCGGTTCCTCGCATGCGCATTAGCGGTGTGCGTACAGTACTCTGTACCAGTATTGTATACATGCAGACAAAAATGACGGGCTGTGGGAGGAGGAGAAAGCATTCCACGCGACACTTTTGATATTCTTGGCGAGAAAAGAGACCGAGAAGTTTCGGTCGAGGGTGAAATCTTATGTAACTACTGTGCGCACGACCCACTTCGACACCACGCGCTCCTTTAAGTCAAGGAGCGATGTAATCGAACCAGCCTGCAAGACAGTATGAGCAATGCAACGATCTATGCAAACACACTAGTCAACCTCGCTGTCGACCTTTAACGTGAAGGAAAGACAGAAAGAATGGAAAACTTTCGCAGAAAAACTTTCTTTGGGGGGCAGCCATGTGTCATCACCGCTAATTGTCCGTTTGGGTTTTATAGTTGACTGCAGTGAGTGAGTAAGTGAATGAAAAAGAGCAAAATTGAGAAAATTGGCACCACCAACGTGGAAGCCGGCTACTCCATACCACGTAGACAACTCAGAAAACATACACTTGACTCAGGTACGAATAGTCAGAACAGTAAAAAAAAAAAAAAAAACAGAAAGAAAAAAGAAGAAGAAAGAACAGAAATGGAAGCAAAGGCACAAAAGTCAAAACACTATTGCGACTATTGCTAGTTGACTGTAGTCGTTTCAATCTAGAATATAGTTTCTGAAGTAGCGGATACGTTTGTCCATATAGCGTGTCAGAATGCATGTTCATGACTGAGTTGACGTAACACATACAGGGCTCCTACAAAGCTAAGCATCATTCACTGTTTGTACGTCGTCTGCACGAATGTTTTCTCTTATCTCTTTAGGATACCTGATTGCTTCCTTTCGTGCATGATTCTCGCTTATCGCAGACATCAATTTCGCGACAGCAAACTTTTCTTGTTTTTGTTTTAATAGACGCAATATGTTCCTGTCTTCTCTACCAGGCGCGTGTGGAATACGCGTTCGGTGCAAGGCGCTCTTTCTGCGAGGGAAGAGCTGCGAAATATAAACAAAACACCAACTAGAGAAAATGCTGTCACGTTGACATAGTTTCATTTGCCACTGAAACCGCTGGCGTGTCCTGACGTCCAGCACTACATAAAGTGCCTCAATGCCTGCGGCTTCTACGGGTTTTACGGGAGCGTGCGGGAGCGAGGATGCTCACGCCACCTGCTGCTCTTCAGCGCAACTACTCTGTCGGAAAGTGGTTGACCTTGAATGAGGTGGTCGTCGTCGTCCTTTCAGGGATGGCTGAAGCTTGAACTTTCCATTCAGAGATGTCGCTTAAAATGAATTCGCTACCTGTTGAGTTTCTCCACCAGGAAATTGATCTTCAGCTACCACGCTAGATGTCGGTAGCCTCCGTTAACAGCCATTAGCAGCGCACACGGAGGAGAAGTAAGGAGAACGAACTCTGCCGAGCCGCCGTTGAGAAAGCGTGGTCCCGATTCCTCGAGTCTAATTGTGGCCGCGGCGCGGCGCTCGCGCTCCGTCAGGTACTTGCTCCTCTGAAATAAGGTTGCTGTAATGCACTCTTTCAGATGTACTTGTGTGTCCAGTGGGAGCAGAGAAAAATATTTTGATAAGTAAACACGCTTATCGTGTATCAAGGAACGATCTCTCCGTGAATTTTTCGCCTGCAGTTTTTGTTAGTGCAAAGCGAGAAGCTTTTATTTTAGAATGCGGGGAAGCCGCCGTGAAGGGGGCTCCGCGTTGGCTGGACGGCTTGAATGTCTCCGTAAGCGTGGTGCTCTCGCAGCCAAGAAGCTATTCTCTTTTTTCTTTTTTTCTTTTCGATAAAACACGACACCCGAAGAAGCACAAAGGTTGTTATCCGACATCGTACAGGATGGTTACATCACCGCCAACGCACGACCACGAGATGTACATTGATAATGGTTTGCATTGATCAGTATTAGTTCCCGGGAACATCTCGCAGTGTAGGGTAATGATGTCATTGGGCTGGTTAATCCGCATTTGGATTCTAGCTGTTGCACGAGAGCTTTGTCGCGTATGCACAACGCTTTGGGAAACAGGAGCCTTTTGTCGTAATTGTGATGCATCCGCTGGGATAGACAGTTACATATTTCGCATGCCACCATACACGAATTTAATACCAAGGTACCAGAACGCACTTCTGTCGCAGGTTTTGCACACGCGCGGTACAGGATTCAGTGCATGCACTTCCTGTTTCTCGAAGACGATTTTCATCTTGATGTACCGCGGGGGGGGGGGGGGGGGGGGGGGTAAATCCCATATCTGCTGGAGTTAGGGCTTTTTAGCTTTTCTGGCAGGTATATATTGGTGGTGTTGTAGTATTGTTCCTTTTTGTTTTTTGGTGGTGGTGGTGCTAAAATATCCGGTGCAACGCTTTGAGCAGCATAACTTGAAACTGAACACCAAACCGATAGTGTATAATGTAGAAGTAATGTGTTGTTCAAGATTTCAGTGTTCGTCAACATAAATTAGAGACTAGATCCCGACTTTATTTTGCAGTTCCCAAAACCGAGCGACTGGTATGCATGACAAGATATAAGAAACTAAGTGCCAGAACCTTCGGAACCGCACCGTGTCCCATCATCAGAGCGTCCCGCCCCTCCTTGCCCCCACTCTCACACACAAAGGTCTCTTAACTGCTTGACACGTACGGAGATAAAACTTTCTCAGTCCCAGCTTATGCAACGACCCACATAGAGCGCGATTCCGGAAATATCGCATCCGGCGACCTTCGATTACACAGCTTCTAACTTTTTTTCTTCCCTCCTGACTTTCTTTCCTCCATACCACTCAAATGTGCTTTCCGGAACAACGTTTGCTTCCTTTGGGGTATGTTAGCGTGTTAGCGCAGCGGTCAAAGTACGCGCGCACCACAGAGAGAAGGGCACGATACCCGAGACGGCCGGGGAGAAGCGACAGGTGATTCCGTCGGAGGCATTCGACACTACACCTTTGGCAATGTCAGACGTTTGCCTTACGTATTAAAGTTTCATTTTTTTTTTCTTCTTATTTCCCATTCCCTTTTTATCGGACAGGTAGCTTCCATCTATGAGACAAAAACGAGGTAGCAGAAACCGAAAAAAAGGAAACAAAAAATAATTGTAGCTGACCAGAAAATATTAACTCGTTACTGGAGACACCGTTGTTTATGCTTATCAAACAAACGTTCGTTTTGAACGCTTTTTAGTAGAGTATTCGAGCACAAACGGCGCATTGTCGTGCAGGCGATTTCGCGGAGCTAGTACCGGAGGGAACGCGAGCGCCGCGCCGCGGCCAACAATTGACTCGATAAATTGGGACGTCGTTTTTCAGCGGAGTTCGGTCTCCTTACTTCTCCTCCGTGGCAGCGCAGCATGGTTGTAGGTTGTAGCCCGCCATAATGGTTGACGGGTCCCGTTCACGCCGGTGCGTGTCGCTCTCGCTGGCACACGAACAACAAGACTACACGGTGCAGGATCTCTTCTGCACGGGGTCTCGTGAAAGTGCGCATTTGTGCCATTAGGGAACGTATATCTCTGTTAGGATTGTTGCGCAAAAGTTCCGTCGCGTGTACAATGGTAGTGGTGGTAGCGCGCCTCACACTAGTGAAGCCAAAATATTCAATTCAGTTTTCTAAGAATTAAATCACGTAGTGGTGGTGGTGATGGAAGTGCTTGCCGGAGTCGTGCACGCCCAGGTGGGCAACGTCACGACTATCGCACGTGGGGGACCGTACGTCCTGGACTGACTTCAGTTCACAGGGAACTGTGCCAAAACTTGTCTTTATAGCCCGTCTGAGGAAAACCTAGGGAAAACACCAAGACAGCACAGCCGCCGCCCGGGTTTGAATCCGCGCCTGTGCTATACCCCAGCCGTCTGTGCCTCTAGCTGAGCCACTGGGCCCTCGCATATACTTGAGGGACGATTCCGAATCCGGCTTACCCTGTCAACAATGCAATCTGTGCGAAATTTCTTGGACAACGTCTTCATCGCCCCAGACGTCCTCCCGATAGCGAATGTGTGATTAGCTACGGCGTTTCGCGCGAATGTCAGCATAGCGATATGTTGGCTACGTGCTGGGTCCTGCGTGCCCTGTTTGTTATGGTGACTGCCTTCACGCACTTGCACTAAAGGACAACATTTGCATTAGCGCCTCGTTTTATCTATGTAGAGGGCGTACTACCAAGTAGGCTGGCAAATGTTCCGGCAGAGAACACCCTTTCCGTCACCTCGAACAATACATGAGGACATAGCGGAGCTTGTTGTTCAATGCGAAGCAGCAGTTCGTAACACTTTCCCGGTATACACGTACGATACTGATACCAGTTACCAATGTAAAAGATTACGCCGCTTCTTAGTGGATACTATCCACATTAATTAAAGAAAATATAGCTACAGCAAAATGAACATTTTGTCGTGTTATTGAAGTGCACAACAAATATTAAGCTTCGCATGTGTTGTGCTATTGATAATACTTGAAGCTCCTGTCGACGACGCACCGTGCTTGACACATGACGAAGGCAGGTAAATGGTTCGAATAGTACACTGCAGTATGAAGACCCAAATCAAGTGGCGTGTCCGCATAAGATTCCGTTTCGATGCTATACGCCATTGTACCAGGCAGGCTGCTGCCTATGAGTCGTTGTCCGAGTGCCAGTGAGACGAAAGTCGACGGAACAAGCAAGCATAACGGTTTCCTTCTTTTTTGTCCCTCCGAATAATATTTGCGGTCCAGTCTCTCTTTGTTGGATATCTGAAAACGTGAATTATTTTCAAATATCCTCTCTGACCTATCCTATATACGTATCGAGCGCCCCTACAATGGTGTGATATATTGGACTATTTCGGTAATGTGATATGTTCTGGTAGAGGTTATACGTCGTGGACACTGTCTTTGCCGAGATATGTTATACGTTGATGAACACGCATGGATGTACCTTATACGTATACTAACGCCATTATCTCGCAAATTTAATTTCTACGCAGTGGTTCCCAGCGCACCATATTTAACGGCCGCAATCCCTTGCGTTGTGCGCGAATCGTATGCTTCGATGATCATTTTTCACGCGTCATCCTGTTCCTTCGCTACTTAGCTAGAACTGCCTTTAACGGATACTCACCCGAATTCGGCGAAGCTTCCAATAATCTTCACGATGTCATGTGAGAACTCTACCTCTTCTTCTGTCGGCTGCCTCGGCGGCATTTCTTTGCTACCAACAATGTTACTGTGTAGAATAATAGAGTCACTGAATTGTCTCGTGTTTCCTGAAGTGAAAGCCACGTCGTCACCGTGGCCGACGCCGAACCATTTGTCCCAAGTGGCATAGGTTGGCCTGTGGTTGAATAGGAACCTATACACTGGATGCCCTTCCCGGTTTGCCACTGAGGTGAAAGTGTCGGCACTGCACTCAAACAATACATCTCCAAAGAGTTTGGACAGGTCTTTCTTCCACTGAGTTTCATGCAGGGGCCCCTTTTCAACTTTTCCTATGTAAGCGTCGAGAAGTTGACCAGTTTTCGAGTTTGGGATGTGTAAAAGTAGCCGCATTAAAATCCTTGTCGGTGTACGAATGTCTTGCGCAACGACACTTCGCAGGTGAGGATTCCTTAGCAAAACGCCAATCATGAACAGCGAGCCTTCATTGGCAGTTGTGCTTATCAGTATTTCATGACCTGTCTTTATGTTAGTGCCGTGTTGCAGTGGATTGCTGGGTAAAAAGTCGTCTCCGTATGACGGAAGGAAAGAGACTGCAGTAAGTGGCAATTCCATGTACGTTCTGTCCAAAAGTTCCTTTGCGTCAACCTTTTGAAGGCACTCAATGCTGCGATCAGCTTGAAGCTTCCACGGTACAGTCCCATTGTAGCAACCGAACAGGCCTAATACTCTTTGCGCGTTCCCAACATTATTCAATTTCTGTAGCGTGAGGCCCGTTGCCATAGTGCCACTCTGAAAGAATGCACGCTGGAAGAGTCCTTTGCTCAGTGGAGAAACCATGTGGTACCCGAGAGAAATAGCACCGGCGCTCTGACCCCAGACAGTGACCAAGTTTGGATCCCCACCGAAACTTTTGATATTATCCTTCACCCACTTCAATGCTAGCAATTGGTCGTAAAGCCCGGCATTGCCAGAATACCCAGGACGCCGAGTTTGAAGGAATCCGAAGATACCAAGCCTGTAGTTGAAGGTGACGTAGACGATGTCCATCGCAGCTGCGAATCTATCGCCTCGGAAGGTGAAGAAACTGCCGCTTCCGGCCACAAATCCACCACCATAAATGTAAACAATAACGGGGCGCAGTTTACATGCGGTTGCATTGCTTGCACACTTTGCAGCACCTTGCGGCTGCCACACGTTCAAGTAAAGACAGTCCTCTGCAGAGGGTCCAAAATCTATGAACAACCTCTCGTCAAGTTGCAAAGGCAGTTGCATACAGGACGGGGAGTACTTAGTAGCGTTCAAAACTCTACTCCAGGGCTTCGCCGGGACAGGCTTCCGGAAGCGCCGTTTCCCTGTGGGTGGTTCCGCAAACGGTATACCAACAAAACGGTTCACGATTCGCCCGTCGACGGCATTGCGGATCCCAGCAACATCACCGTACCTTGTCTTGACTAATGGCTGCTTGCTGTCCACATCGCCAACAACGAAGTCCGAACACAAGGCGATGAGTCCCACAATCACAACCAAACAGAAGTACGACATCCCAGCACCGTTCCGCAGAACGCGAAGCCGTTCTAAGGCGCGACCCGCGGAAATATTCATCTATTTAAACGCCAAGTGACGACCTCCGTAGGAAGTGCAGAATGGGGTATGCACGTCCTTACACAGTCGCTTTCTTAGCTTTTTGCATGATCCTTGGAAGAAATCACTTTCGATTGCTATCACGTTATCTGTTAGTCTAAGCTACTCCGACCCGAAGGACGCGGAAGTGGAGGGCCATGACCGTGATCACTGTCACGAGATAACGTCGTATATTTCGCGTTAATAACTATGGAGGTGAAAATATGACACGCGACCCCGTTTTCACTTTCGGTGTCGAAAGTACCTTGCCTCGTTGGGTTTGGTTCGGTTGCGAGCAACAAACACTATCCATCTTTCTAGTGAGCACCTTGGGCAGACGGTACTTAATAAAACGCGTGCGTGCAGGCACGTTAATTCATTAGCATATTAGAGTCGCGCACGCCATAAACGGCATACGTGTGTAGTCACCTTCGCATCAATGCGATTTTTGAGACATGTCCGAATAAACCCGAAGCAAATACGAAATGGACAGATACATATCTAATCGAATACGAACCGAATTGCTGTACAACCGGACCGGATACACATGCACACGTACCTCCCGGACACATGAGCTCAATTTGTTTCATGCCCTCTCTTGTGCCGTTTTCGAGCTTACGTGTGCGCCTTCGCGACTATTCGAATGTATTCTGTTTGGCAGTTCTGGGGTTTCTCCATCAGCGGCACAATGTGTGCCACTCGTAGCCAGAGCTGCTCCGCGCTGATGCAGATTGCTGGCCGAAACAGGTCGATTTTCGTTCTCCACATTTGACATCCTCCAATAGCGCCATCGATATATGGGTTTTGTCATCCGTGAGTGTAACTTTTTGGGATTATTGTGGTTGCAAAATGAGCTGCTAGTTCGTTCCTAACGTTTCTTGGGTGTAGTCGACCAGCCGCCGGGTGGGGGAGAGCAGCGTGCTTGCCCTCGCGACCAATAACCCTGAATCAAGCCGTCGATTGAAACCATGCTCTTTTAACTCAGTTTTCTGAAACGAAAGACGTGCACGCAAGCCAAGGACGCCCTTCCTGCTCTCACAGGATAGCCTGAGTATCTCGTGTTCACGACGGAGACCATGATCTTAGTTTATCTGGACACGAGAAGAGGGGAAGGTAGTTAGAATGGGTAGAAGCTGTAATGGGTAGAAGATTGGGTTATACAGTTATAATAGGGTAGAAGACAGGTGGGTGAGGTGGAGAGGTAACGGTACGGAGCTGTCACTGTGCATTTCACAGATGACAGAACAAGGAAAAAGGTAGGGATGTGCCAACCGAATCCACGAATCCTCGAATCCTAGGCAGGGATTCGAGATTCGGGAATCCGAATCCCAGCGTCCAAAACCGCGAATCGAATCCTTCGAATCCACCAACCACGTTTGTTTGTTTCTTTTTTTAAAATTGGCGCCTCCGGAGTCCGCCGAAAACCTCATTGGCCGACAAGGTGTTTTCTTGTTTGTGTGTTTACATTGCTTTGGACTGAAAGAGTTCAGGCAGGAACTGTTACATTACAAGTTTAAAAGTAACCTGGTTTTGCTTTTGATTGTTGCTTAGTTTTATGGAAGTAATTCAGACCCGAGAATTTATGCATTTCTTGTAGTCGATGAACAACATGTTAAAAAAATTAAGGTTAAGAAGAACTGTATGGGTATATTTTCTCCTGAAACTGAAACATTATTTAGTTTGTTTTTCATTAAACAAAGGTATCATATTCTGCTCCAAAACACTTTTCACTAGAAGTTTTTGTTTTCCTGGCTTTTTAATATCTTTTTAAAGAAAGGATTCGAAAGATTCAAGATTCGTGGATTCGTAGAACCTTCCTTGGATTCGGATTCGAATTCGGATTCGAAAAATTTTGGATTCGTCCCATCTCTAGAAAAAAAGTGTTATGCGTAATTCCACAGGCCATTCGTGGCACAACCCTCGAGGATTTGGATGTACTGGAACAGATCCACCAAATTTTGTTTCATACTTTGACGCGTTATACGGCGTTGTATGAGTACGTCTCGGTGAGGAACAACAACGAGCGCCCTTCACGTGACAAAGAACAATGCCAGGTGTAAGCCGAGAGTTTGCTTACAAGTTTTTTGTTGTTGTTGTTCTGTGTTAGCGCCGCGAAGCAACTTGCTTACAAGTACTTGTTGTTCAGTTGGTCAGGTGGTTGTTCAGCATCAAGACAGGACACACGTTCATCTGATATATTTTACGTTCGATCTCACGTGTTCGTTCCCCGAACACGCACATACACGTATACGGATGTGGTGCCACAGCAGCACACATCTGGACGGATTCTTTTGAGTGTTATAAGTCTCTCTGCCTCTGGCTCCATCCCTATGGTCCTGTCCTGCACCCAGGTTTGCCCACGTTATAAATACATGGGCTGTAGGAATTATGCATGATCCATGCGAATATTATGCGCGCATTCTTTCCGCGCGATAAAGCCACTCAAAGTACACTCCACTACTGGTAGTTAAAATGACGCTTTCTGTACCGGTTCGAGTATTCCCGCCACGGAAATGAAACTAAATTGAATCGTTGGCCTCAAATCACGTCCTAAACCATATACAACAATGGTTCCGACTTTCGTCGGTGCCTCAGACAGTGCAGATATTGAATCCCCCTTCATGTAGTACGTACATCGAAGGCATGACTCGTACTGCTTTTCCTGTCGATTTTCATATCGGGAAGATTCGGAAAACACTAAAAGAAGAAAGAAATAGAAAGAGATGTTCCTTCGGAGAACTCCAATTCAGTGTTCCTTACTGCGTAGCTGTTGCGTGCAGGAGCGGGTCTCGTGTATTGTCAAGGCAAGGCAGTGCTGCAGGCGACAGAAAGGTCGTCTCCTGTGGGTCAATGCATGCAGGTTGACCTCTTCCCGACCGCCAGGAGCCTTCCGTCTGATGACTAAACCTTGGTACGGCTAGGTGGCCAAACTGCCTCACTCGCATTCACATCGAATTAAGCCTTGTAATCGAGGACATCACCGAACATTGCATTCTTGCTAAGGCGTGATTTGGGGAGTCCATAGAAGGTTGTATACTGGGAGTGTTCTGTGGTTCTTGTATATATGGAGGCTGAGCCGCTTGGAGTGCGTCTCATTTCGGATGGGGGAGTTAACAAGATGTTACCTTGCGGCTGACTGCGGAGGTGATTATAAATATAATTATGTTGGCACGGGGAAATGCGGTTCAATCTAGGTTAATTACGTACTAGATATGCAGCGATAACTGTTTCCATTGTTGTGTATTCACTAAGGAAATACAACGCGGACGATTGTTTTCTTGTATCTGGTTGAATGCATCTTCTGCAGAGATTATTATGCCCACTCCCATGGACGTTGACATCCCTTAAATGTACCACAAAGTAGCAGATGGGCAGTTTAGAAACTTGTTGCATGTAAACGCACTGTAACATGACAGAGCACTGTAAATATTTTAACTTGCTAGCAAAGTTGCGCTAAAACGGGACGGGATGACGTCTGGCGGGAAATAGTCACCAATTCGGCAAGCAACAGTGATCTATGTTCACGAGAATGATTTGCTGCTCCTGATGGCTACGTAGCCGACTTTCTTCTTCTTTTAGACGCAGTGTTATGCCCATGCAATGTAGCTTTGCCGCCGTGTATGACGAGCGATGCGCAGGTGGTGGCGACTTCGACACAGTGTTGTCCGTAATCGTTAATTTTCTTAAAACGTAGGAGTGCAGTTGCTGTGTAAATTGTGATGGAACAGTACACTGAGGGATCAAGCTATCGAATAGATAAACATTCTGAGATTAGAAGTGCCATGTCTCTGTCGTCTCTATCATAGATTGAGAAGTTACCCGTCAAAAATAACTCGTTACGAGTTAAGTTACCGTGTGGAAAATGTAACTAAGTTAATAACGAAGTTCTTCAGACTGAAATGTAACTCGCATTTACTGAGTTACCTAAAAAAAAAGAACGAGTTACTTCCAAGTTACTTCGGACACAAAGTATCATTACGCAGGTGCAGCACGCGTAAACAGTTGAGTTAGACCTTGAGTTACCTGCGGAGGAATGCAACACACTTACATCGTCTTCGCTTATATCCAACAATAGACCTCTCCCTGTTTGTGAACAAATGACGTCATAGTGTTCGACAGCGCCACAAATTTGGTAGAGTTCAACTACGCTCGAAGCTAGAGGTCAACAAGGTCGCGCCCGTGGTCGCGCCCGAAAGCCACGGTCTTGAGGTGATTACGATATGGTCCCTTAAAGGGACGCTACCCTCGGTCCTACTTTTCTTTCAATGGGAGGCAGCGAACAAGTACCCGTTCGTGGAACACAGTCCTCTCCTTCCGATTTGTTTTGGTTTCAGTGTGTCTACCAACGTCATGATGACGTTTCTCTGGTAGAGGTCTATTCGAACGCTTTGCATCTTACTCCCTGTGGGCGCACAATGGTTCAGCTTCATTTCAATGGCAGCGGTTCTTACATCCTGAATAAAATACTGTCATTGATTGAATATCACGTTTTATGGCAAAAATGTCATGAAGGATCCGGAGAGAAAGCAAGAAAATATGTGCACGTGAGTCAAAAGCGAATTAGAAGTAACTTGGAACTTAACTGAACTTACTTTGGCAAAGTTACCTGAAAATGGAACGAGTTCCTCTGAAAGTTACCATGGCGCAAAAGTACCGGGTTAAGTTACAAGTTACCAAAAAAAAGGGACTTACTTACAGTAACGAGTTACCTCGAACTCTGTTCTCTACTCTACCATGTCTACAGTGAGTTTTAGTGGATCGTACGCTATCGCCTTTGCGTACGTAAGGAATGGCGATGGTGGTCCTGCGCACGCGCAAAACATAAATTGAGAGCTTCGCGCACTGCGCAGTGACCCCACGCTATCCCTTACGTCTGCAAAGGCGATAGCGTACGGTACGATGCACTAAAACTCGCTAATGTCATCATGTATAGTTGTTGTTGCTCTGCCATGCGTTCACATCGATATCTGTTACACAGACTTGTGCCCGTTACTCGGAAAAAGTAATTGATTACCGTTACCAATTACTCGACGAAATGTAATTGAGTAACAAGTAGAAATGTAACGCGTTACTCCGTCGTTACTCTGCATTCACGCAAGTTATACCCGTCTTGGTGTGCCTCAGAAAAGAAGAAAAAAAGAGGTTCAACATGGATGTTTGTGCTGAATGTTCGAATCTAAAAGTAAAGGTCTGCGCGTTGCACTCTAAGCTAACAGGAAACAGCTTAGGTTAGCAACATCGTCGGTATCCTTGAGGTCACTGATCGCACCCCACGTGCAGGAACAAATGGTAGTTCCCCATTGTT
This sequence comes from Ornithodoros turicata, assembly GCF_037126465.1. NCBI lineage: Eukaryota > Metazoa > Arthropoda > Arachnida > Ixodida > Argasidae > Ornithodoros > Ornithodoros turicata. Next base: position 89,185,198 of record NC_088202.1, read on the forward strand.
TATTGGTGTTACCGGCATTGTACGAAAACAGGCATTGTATAGAATGTCCAAAGTCAAATGGCGAATTATGAAAATCATTCCATAGTATGCCAATGGTGGGGAGGGGAAAGCATAAATAATTCTTTCCTCACACGTTTGCAAGCCCCCTACTGTCTACCTCCTCTCCGTCGGTTCTCCCGCGTCTTTACCTCATTGCCTTTCAAGATGTCGCAAAAGAGTGTTGTACCCGAGTCGGGATCACCACAGTACCGCGTAACAACGATGAAAAGTGGACTTCATGAAGCACTGTCTTGATGTCGGAGGAAGGCTGCTAAAAACTGTGCTTTTCTAAGCGAAGAAAAGTATAAAACGCTGGTAAAGGATGTAAGAAGGGCCACAACGAACCATTAAGAAGAAAGTTCGGGATTATTGGCTGCTCATCATGTACCTCAAAAATAGTAACAAATTAATTTATCTCGTGAAAGGATGGGTCAGTGCTATCCAGTTTTACGTCGCGGATTGTGACTTATTTGACGCGCGCTTCGTGGGGTGCATTTGACCATTGGCCATGGAGGACGGGACAGAGCGAACTTTCAGCACAGTACAGGAACGTTACTCGTCATGATGTAGAAACCTAGATCCACTTGTGTCAGCTATATGCGAAAAGAAACAAAAGGTTTCCAAGAAAGGTGTAGTAGTGAAGCCAATGTTTTTCTTTTTTCTGTTCTTTTTTTTTTCTTCTGAATTCAGTTCTTGTTGTCAGGTAGATCTTATTGACTTCCATTCCCAGCATGATGGGGAATACAAATTCATCATGGTCTACCAAGACCATTTCACAAACTTTGTAGTTCTCCGGTCCCTCAAGTCTAAAACAGCAAGAGATGTAGCCCATCATCTCCTCTGCATATTAACGTTGCTTGGAATTCGCCAATAAGGTGGTCAATAGCTTAATATAGTACTGGCCCTCACTTACGATCACGTCGAGACTGGGAGGTACCCGGGTTCGAATCCCGGTGCCGGCTGTGCTGTCTGGGGTTTTTCCTGGGTTTTCCTCAGACGTTTTCAGACATATGTCGGCAGAGTTCCCTTAGAAGTCGGCCCAGGATGCACATTCCTCAGGACGTCAGTCGTGACGTTGCCCATCTCTGTGAGGCCGACAACGGCGAGCCCTTTCACCAGCACCACCACCACGCTAACGATCGTGCACGGTAGGGCACAGCATTCGCACAACCAGGGGGATAGAAAGGGCCAACCCGAACATAAAAATAGGCTATCAACATGGACGCAAGATAAAAAGACTACCCACTGGAACAAGGGGTTACGCTTTATCCAGCTTGTGAATAACGTGGCCTTGCATTCTGGAATTACGTGAACACGATATGGAGTTCTCTTCGGTTGTAAAGTGAACATGGTTCTCGCAACTTCATCCGTACCTCCAGACATTTTGCAACATGTACAGCGCGAATATGATCTGGAAAAAGTTGTACAGAGCGTTAGAACAATAGAAGAGGGCGCAGATGATCAAGTAGAAGGAACAGAAGATCCTTCTCATCCTAACACTGATCAGACCACATTCCCTTGAATTTCACATCAAATGATCCGCTGTATCTGTTCAAAGGAGAGCGCTGGTGCCGACGCGAGAACATAGAGGGAACTTTCATCCTATATCTGGACATGTTCAGGTGACGAAACGAAAGGTTACGGGGTGAAGGCATGTGACAGACAACCCCCTCTTTTAGTCAGCGTCTGTCTCAATCAATATTGCTATTTTGTGGGTTACAGGTTTTGCGCAATCTGCTCCAAGACCGAGCAAGCTGTTGAAGTATGGAAAGAATGTAACCTCGGAGCATCAAGCAAAGATAATGAAGCTGGACTCTGATAAGAAATTTCAGAACACCAACGACATTGCTTGCCATTCGTGAACATGATTTTTACTGTTTAGAATAAAGTGGGTTTCTCCTAATGATGGCTTTGCATACTTCACCTAATTAGATTTTAGCGAGCTACATAATGCCTAGAAAAGTGTTCAAGACATTTCTAAAACAACGAAATTTCCTATTTTGCCAAAAACAACCAGGCGTTTTATACAATCCCTACGGCTAACTTTTTCTCCCCTTCTATTTCAGTAAACATATTCCCCATCCTCCGTATTCGATACAATGCCGGACAATGACTGGATTTCACTCTTCACCGGTAACTTCAGAAGTAGTTAGGGCTACGAATTTTCAGTTTCATCCGACAAGCATCGATGAACACTCACCGCCATTTCTTTGTTTTTTTAGCATTCCCATTCGTCCGAAAAACGACGATTGTTCTGGGTGCTAGAATGGTAATATGCAGTGTCTTCATGCGTTTCATGAATGCACGACATAGGCATTTAACTGAGTACAGCCCAACCAGGAAAATAGGCCAAGGCATGAGAGCCTCTACTGCCCTCTTATTAAGGGCATTGCACTTGCTCGCAGCGAACAGCATGAGTCGCCATCTGACGGAGCAGCGACGAGTGAGGAGGGCTCGTGCCGTGCGGGCAGATGGACGCATTTGTTTTTTAATCTCTGTCTACTTCGCTAACACACTGCACTGCGACATTAAGAGAGGGTAGAACGTACTTGTTTTCCTCCATTTTATGCAGTACTCTCGTTACCTGGACAGGGTTACTCTCATTGAGAGTAACAAGAATGCCACGAATACCAATAACAATTCGAACTATATACGAAGACACACATATGGTTAGCTGTGAAAGACCGTGTAGTGTGTTGCGCTCAGAGTCACTTGTGGTAGCGTCATTGAGCCGTCTTATTTCTTTTTTGCTCCCTTCTGATTTCTCAGTGAAACTGCGGCAATTCATTCCGTGTATCGCTTCATTTTTTGAAACCTCCGAAAATCTCCGAATTTTCAAGAAATTGAAAATTCCGGTGAACAGCCACCGATTTTTTGCCAAACGAAAGCTCCGGAAACTTAGGACCCTATACTAAAACCCGCCCTCGTGGTGCCTCCTAACCTAATGTAAGTTTATCATTATCGCCCAACGGTGGTATGAGTGGTTATGCAAGAGTGGAAGTTATCCTGCAAACGATTCAAAAGAGTAAACGGCACGCGGCAATGACATCGTCATGGGAAATCACAGCGTGCAAACTGCTTTATGCTAATAATTTGTTTCCCACCAAACCGGGTAATTCTTTCACCCCTCGTCGTCATCTAAGCGTTCTAAACTTGTTTCAGACGAAGGTGAGTAGCCTACGTGATAGAGATTCCAATCTGAACGAGAGCAACACGGGCGAGACGATAGTTCAGCCAGATGCGCTGATCTTACTTTAGATTGCGACTTCATCGGCTGATTCATAGGCCGTCCACTTTCATTTGAATGACAACGAAGGGTTGACGGTTATTCGCAGGTTCTTTAGTGCAGTGTTTTTGGGCGACCACAACTACGTATACAGTCTGAAACACCAAAAATTCAGCAGTACGAAACGGAACAAAACATCAAAACGCGCTATAACTGATAGTGTGTGCGTCGTGAACATAAAACATTTGAAGTCTGTTACGGAAATGTTTCAGCATGTTCCAACTGGGTGCTATTTTTAAATCTGAAATTTAATGTGAAATCGTGTGCTATTGATACATTCGGGTGTCATCGTTTTTTTTTTTTTCGGCCCGGCAGGCGTCCCGCAGTTAAAGGTGCACATACTGGTCAAACATGCATTCTTTGCGAATTACAGTCAAACCTCGCTTTACGAACACCCTTCGTTTCTCAGAAAATCGTTCGTAAATCGAGGTATTCGTAAATCGAGGTCCGAGGTGTGCAGTGCACAAATACCTCACAAAACCACGGGAAATGGATTTGAATAAGTTTTATTATTGAAAATACTGCGTAATTGTGCTTTGCACCATACTTTCGGCAGGGTCTATCCTGTTTAGAAGAGATGACAGAAGTCTGACACTTGACTCATCCACCCGGTCCTCAAAGTACCGTATCGCGCGCGGATGAGACTGTTTCCAACGGCAAATATCACGCTTGTCACCGGCTGTCAGGACTGAACGCCTTCTCTTGGAATGGCAAGATGTTTCCATCTCGGAGACCTGGTCCAAACTCACAACCGTTCGGCTGTAAACGCCGGAATTATTCTTTCAGGAAATGGTGAATCATGTTTGTGGAACCTAGTGGCGTTGGGACATTGTATGTTTGACCTTGGCAGTATGTACTGAGGAACTTTCATTATCCTCCGGTCCATTGGCCTGTCCTTCATAACGCCCGTTCGTATATCGAGGTCAGAATGACTTGGCTACTTTGGGTCCGTTCCCTAATAATCCGTTCATAGTTCGGATATCGAGGGTTCGTAAAACGAGGTCAAAATACACGGAAAAAGTTTGGTTCCCTGTGGAGCCGTTCGTAAGATGAGGGAGTTCGTATATCGAGGGTTCATAAAACGAGGTCTGACTGTATATAGTCACAAGCACCACATGTTGTAGTATTAAATGTGCTTAGCATATACGTATAGTTTATTGTTGCACTCCAATAAACTAAGAATTACACCATGCGTAAGCGCAGATTCTACTAAGCAGTGATACAATATAATACTTGATTCGAGATCGGGTTTAACCCGAATCGGTCCGAAAGTGATGGGGGGGGGGGGGGGAGGATAATCGGGACGAATCGAGTTTAACGGGAAAAGGTCAGACCCCAATTAAAATGTACCAGTAACAGTTATTGAATTCTGCAGAAGTAGGCGAAGGAAGGTAGAATTCAGCCTGTCCCTGAAGACATATTTTCACATATTTTGGCAGTGTTTCTATTTACCCTATGAGGAACGCAACGCACTCTCTTCTTTTTTTTTAATTCCTCATTTGGCATTTTTTTAAATCTTGCCCACCTTAGTGCTGTCCCTGTCCTTGTTTGGCAGAACATACGCATGTGAGTGCTTCGTGTGTGAACCTCAACAAGTTGCGGACACATCGACCTTGTCTTGGCGTACATTTTGGTAAACTACCACTATAACTGTTGAGAAGATTAACATGAGTCCGTCTTAATTCTCACACTAAGTTAAGCAGTTTTTTTTTTGTAATTCCTTGTTAGTGCCGCGGAGCAGCTGTGGCTATGAGCGGCCTACAGATGTGGACAGATGGAGAGAGGACATCAGGAAGGAGTGGGGGACAGGGGGTAAGTATGCGTCCTGGGCCGACTTCAGGGGGAACTGTGCCGACATTCGTCTGGAAAGCTTTCTGAAAACCCAGCGAAAACCTCAGACAGCACAGCCGGTGTTAGGATTCGAACCCACTACATCACAGTCTTCAGTACGACATTGGCTACCGCCAACGCCGCTGGTGCTCACTCTCCTAAAAAATGCACTTTGCGGGACAGCTATTGGTAAAGACTGTGTCAAATGCGCACCGCTGTAAAATAGGCCAGACTCATTCCTATCGACCCTGGATAATTTGTTTCTTAGTCATCTACCGCACCCGTTCTTTTCCATAGATATTCCCTGAAGTTCCCCGTACGTCAATATGACTGCAGGGCCCTGATTTCAGTGAGAGGTAATGATACGGTGCGCTTTATTCAATATGACTTCCTATAGACTCAGGGGAGCTGTTATGTCATGGGAACTTCGATAATTGATGAACTGTACACGAGCGTCATTTAGGATAATTGTTGCTTACAAACACATGCCAGGAAAAGCGGGCTTCGGTTTTCTGCATATGAGTCATTGCCAGTTTACCACAGGGGGAAAAAGTAATCACTAGGGAAGAAGTACACACTGCGTATTGGCATTCATTCTTAGCTCTTCCTGCTTCCTAGAATGACAGTGCTCAGTCCACTCTTGTCGATTCAGTATAATTTGCCTTGAAAACGTGTTCGTTTCCAATTCATGTTGATCGGAAATTAACTGAAAGTGTGTATACCGCGTGATAACCATCTGAATCTCATCTCCACTGAGCCAGCCAGTGGAGTGTACCTATAGGACTGCATGTATTTGTCTCGCCATGTCATTAAAGAGACAAAATGCAATAACTGCGTTAAGCCCGCGGAGGCGGTGGTCAGAATAAAATTCAAAGGGTTAGGAGCATCTAGTTTTAATGACAAGCTTTTGTGCAGATTCTACCCGAAAGCTTATGCCTTTTGTGCAAAAGCTGCAGAAAAGCTAGCCAGTTCGACTTCGTCGCAACTTACATCCCCATTTTTTTCTTTATCACATCACCATTTTTTTCTTTATCACATCACCATCAATTGGAAACAGGTTACCTCCAATTCTCTTCGCGAAAGGTACTCATACTCATGCACTCAGTCACCGGAGGTGCACCCTGACGCATGAGACACGACACAAAGGAACAGCAACCCGGCTCCGTTGTTACGGTGACGTTCTGTTGCTCTCATACAGCCGCTCGAAGAAAAGCCTAAGCCTAAAGATGTTCCGCTAGCTATATGCTAACTGAACTCGTGCTTATAATAACAAAAAGATGGAAAAGAAAGTAGGAAAATCTAAGATCACGTTAACAGCTCCGGAACGAGCCGACCTCAAATTGAGACGGCGGGAACTAAGATTCGATCCAGGGACGAGAGCATAATTTCGAGACCATTATTTTTCGTATTGCGCGCCACACTGCATGTGTATGAGCATGAAATGTAGCGACACATGGACCATATAACCAGATGCGGAGGAGAGCCGCTGTGGCGCCCAGATTTACCACGGTCAACATGAAATCATTTCCGCAGCGAAGACGCCAAGTTGGCAACACGTTGTCACATGCATTATCCCTTCCTTCGCCGGCACTTGCCTGGCTGACATCTCCCCTTGTGTGATTAAGCATATACCCCCCCCCCCCCCCTTCCTTCAGAGTATTTACACGGTCACAAGATAAAAAGAAAAACTGGATGCAAATATTGGCGGCAAACAGATGCTATCGTTTTCCAAGGGCGCGTTGTTGACGGAAGATGTGTACCCGCTTGGGCACTCGCGCACTTGCCGGTCATGTTTCGCTACCTGCTTCTCGTCCGAAGCACCTGCAGTGCAGACTGCGGATGGGGAACTTCCCCTTCCCTTCTACTCGTAAGAGTATGTGGCGACATATGATGTCTCGTGTCGGCAATACATTACTCTCGACTTTCCCCTTTACAAGACCAAAGGGACGTTCCGTAGGGAACGGCAGCGAGGAAAGCAAAACGTGAGAGCATACTTTTTTAATAACATCCCCCACAGGCGTAAGAGGGAGTTGGAATTAAAAAGAAAAATGTGGAGATATGGAGATGGACAAGCGTAATTGTTGAGGAACATTTGTTTGATTTTCCGTGTCCTGCTCCCCTCCCCCCTTCACATTTGGCATTGCCATAAGTTCAATTCACGTCATTCATACCCTGCAACGTACGCCGCCTGCCGCATATGATGCAAGATCTGAAGTACTCACGCAGGAGGACGTTGCCACTTACTATGCGCGACAGCAGCCAACGGGAAAATGCCGTCACGGGCTAAACGTCATATGGACATCGCTACCTCGCAATGCTCTTGTCATCCCGGCACGAGCTTATCATGTCACAATGCAAACCCCTTACGTTCTACATTTGCAATTTGAAAATAGTCTGGAAACACTTACCCATTCTTCATGAATGAAGCCCACAGTTGCACAAGCTCTTGACTGAATGTCAGTTCTTCTGGTGTAATCGTGAAGTTTCGAAACGCTTCCACATCAGACCCGAGGCTGTACTTCAGGAACTCAGATTTTTCAGTTTCAAGCACACCACGGAAGAAGGGAATGTCTTCTGTGTGCACGGGGGTGTCCGAAAAGTTACCAAAGCCGCTGTGCCGCGGCTTGTAATCGAACAGGTACCTGTGCACAGGTATTCTGCGTTCTTCCAGGACGTCGGAGAAAATGTCAGCAGGGCAATAAAAAAAGAAGTCCGCAAAAGTTTCGCTTACAACTTGCTGTAGCTCTTCCCGACTGATACGCTCTCTGGAACCGAGATACCCTTCGATTACTGTGTTTGCACTGCGGGTGTCCATGTGAAGGTACCCCATCAAAGCCACCCTCATAGCGACTTTCAAATTGTCTTCGAAGTACGAGGTATCTCCATGGAAGCGCTGGTACATGCTGTAGGCAAAGAATCCGCCTTCGTTACTTGTCTCACCAATAATAACTTCTTCCGCGTTCAACGCATAGGAACGATCTTCCGAGGGATTAAATGGGATAAAGTCTCCGCCTACCCTCGGGAAGAAAAGAAAAGACTTGAACCCAAGCGCCGAACTTGCTTCGTCCAACAATTTTCTCCCCTCTATCTTCCGCAAGCATTTCACCATACTGTTCACTTGCAAGAGAGAGCTCCATGACACGTTGTAGCAATCAAAAACGCTAGCGAGTGACAACAATTGTCCTATTCCATTTATCGGAAATGCTCCGGAAATCGTCAGAGGTGTTCCACTTTCCAGGATTGCCCTCTTAAACAGCCCTTTACTTAGAGGCGACATCATGTGAAAACCTACTGATACACCTCCTGCACTCTGGCCGCCCAAGGTTATTTCTTCAGGATTTCCACCGAAGCTCTTGATATTGTCTTTGACCCACTTGAGCGCCATGAGCTGATCGAAGAGCCCAACATTCCCTGGTGCCTCATCCGTTCCAGCATAGAGAAAACCAAACAGTCCTAGGCGGTAGTTGAGCGTGACGTACACAACGTCAGTGGAGGCGACAAAGTTTAATCCGTCGTACATAAAAAAGCCTCCATCTCCTATGGCGAAAGAGCCGCCGAATAAAAAGATGAACACCGGAAGATCCTTGCAGCCTCCCTCACACGACGCTGGACGCCACACGTTGAGGTAAAGGCAGTCTTCATCTGAATGTGAGTTGTTGATGTTACCAGGGGAACCGTGCCTGCCAGCGTACACTGACATTTGAAGACACGGTGACTTCTTTTCAGTTGCATCGTAGGTTCCGCTCCACGGTTGCACGGGCTCGGGCTTTCGGAAGCGAAGTTTTCCAATGGGAGGCTCGGCGAAGGGTATGCCATAGAAGGCATCAACTACCTTGCCTTTGTATTCGAATCGCTTTCCCAGTACTGGTCCGGACTTGGTTTGAACAATTGCACGACCTCCATACGGCACTGCATAGTCACACGGTAGAAGAGCGATGCCGAGGAGCACTCCAAATGCAAGGTGATTCATGCTTGGTTCCGTCTCGCTGACGGACTCGAACACGGTTGGTCAAGCACCGAACAAGTTGTGATGCCCAATGCAGTCATGATGGTTATTTTATAGGGAACGGTTCAAACCATGATGCCGCAGCAGATTACCCAAGGGAGAGGGGGGAGAAGGTGACCTTCAGAATTGCCCCGCTCTCTCATCTAGAGGCGTAATAGGATACTTCTTGGCTTTTCCGATGGCCTTTCTATCCTCCGGGTGGATTCTCGCTCTTAAGTAAGGGCCAATAATCGCATATTTGTTGCCTCGTTAATGTTTGTACGCGTTAATAGGGGAATTCTACAGAAACGTGCACGTGAAAACATTTCGTGTACCCGATGTCCGTCATGTTTCACACTATGTGGTACCAATTACGCTCTGGGATGTATTTAGCCTTTGCTGTTTCTTTCGAGCTCTTAAATGAGTTTCATTGCTCCCATAGTTCACGTTTAGTAGATCATTCCGGACAGCTCGGTACGCGTACTGAACCTGTACTAGTACTCCTAGTATTAAAGAAAAAACGTTGGTGTTCGACCTATTTGACCCTGTTGCAGAACCATGAAAACAAAAGGGTGGAAACGGTTGCCGGAAGCAGATGGCAGTACACGTGACCGCTCCACATGAGGACGCACGTGAGAAGCGTAGACACCGCATGTGGCCACGCGGGGAAGAAGGGGACGTGCGACCACTGAAAGTCGACACGCGATATATCGCCGTTGCTTATTGCGCGATCAGCTAACCATAGTTCGGGGTGTTACTGCGGTGAGACAAGATTCATGAGACGCCACGGTGGTCGGCTCACTGAGCATAACAGAAGTACACTTGCACTATATTTATAATATGGCTGAGCAATGACTATGGTGCTGCTTTTTGTTTGCTTGCTCCTTGGCACTGTATTTGATACCTTTCCTAAGCACTCATGCAACGCCTAGGCATTATGTAGACTGCCAAAACCCAATTCGATAAAATATGCAAAGCAATTTTAGTTCCGTACACGAAGTTACGGCCAGGGATTTATCCAGACCCCCTTTACCCCCTAATGTTTGGCAACACCTACCTTTTTTACTTGCGCACACCTACAGGGGGGGGGGGGCGTAGTATTTCAGCTTTAGACACATGTCAGTAATGATACGTTAAGGTAATATGATGTAACTGTATAAACTCATGCGACTACCCTCAATGCTTGGGATTCTGGATTAACCACTCGTCACGGCTTTCATTCAAAAAGAAATAAATACAAAGATAAACGCTTCTACTTGAAAGAGGAAAAATAACGAAGAAAATCAGACAAGTGCGAACATCGAATCTCGTGTGAAAAACATACTACATATACATGTATGTAAACATCAACTTTTATCGCAAGTTCCGTCAAGCCGATCCGCCATGTTGACTGAGGAGGCAATGACAAGGGGCACATTCTGGCTGCGTTCCAATACCCCGGTTAGTCGACTGCCTAGCGGTCTAACCGGAAGTGCCGCCATGTTAAGTCTCGTTCCAAATCTCGCCAAGTCCGCTATTCAGTCGGCTACCGCCTAGTGCGCATCGATGCAGTCTAGTTATACGCCTGACCATCTGACAGCCGAGATGGAGACGCGCGTTGACGGTACCAGCGTGTCCGCTGTTTTTGCTGGCTTTAAATGTAAAGTTGCACATAGTGGTATGTTTTTTTTTTAAACTGCGTAGAGAGTTGTAGTTGTGAAGGTGACAGTTTATGCTCGATGTCCTACAAACTTAGCGCATTAGAGTCCTGCTGCGCCGTACGCATTTCTTGCGTGGGCAACGAGATGGCGCCACAGGTGCCTCGGCTAGGCAAGCCTGTTCCAATAGTGACAAGCTAAGGGGTCTACTCAGCTGCCTAGTCAGGCGGCTTCGCGGGCGCGAGGTATTGGAACGCAGCCTCTGTATCGCCGGCGCCGTCTAGGCCGAGACAGTCGACGAGTCGACAAACCAATTGTTTATTCGTAAGGCGTTTCCCAGGAATCCAGGCTTTTGGCAGTCTTTCGAGCCGAGCCGAGCGGTGTCTCGATCGCTATTTTCAAGGTCAGAGAGTGCAGATGAATTATATGAAATGAATACTGTAGAAGTGGTTTTTTACGCGCATAATTATTTTTCGCGTTTTTTGCGCATTCCTCCAAAATAGCGAATTTAAGTTCCCGCGGATAACTCTAGCCATGTGAGGGCGAAAATCATGCGGCGTTCGACGCTATACCGCGACTACCTTGACCCTTTCTACTCCATGGTACGTAGGAAGTTTAAGCAAGCTGCAAAAGATTGTTTTATCCCATCAGGCAAGATGTAAAGAAATGAAAATTGATCGCGGTTTTGTTACTCCTACAAACGCATTGCACGGTCCATATATATCACTATACCACGAAGTCCTAACATGCCTTTCCCCGCATTCTCAAAACCAGCTTGTATGATAATACGACATCCGACATACGATAATACGACATACGACACTCAACCGAACTGTTCAGTGCCCTGAGTGATAATGAACGAGAACTGCTAAAATGAACTGGCTGACCTGCACACGGCCAGTACTATGGCCTCCTGCAGGGTCCCTAAAGGCCATTGTACAGGGCCTTTCCTCCCATGTCTGTGAGGAGAAGAAAGGGATTAGCCTAGAACGCCGCCATCCCCGTGAATAACGGATGCCTTAGTACGTGCTGAAATATGCCCGAGTATTGACGGCGGCACGATATGCAAGAGCAAAGCACTCCCGGAGACCTGTGTCGCGAACTTAAGTTCTCGCGAATCGCTGCTCAAACAAGCTTTGTTCGAAAACGCGAAAATATTTTCCACGCGGAAACAACGACTTCTACAATATGTAAAGGTACGGTGAAGTGAAACTTGTAGAGAGCTGCTACGTTTTCCAATTAGATAAATCACACGAACATATTTTACCTGATGGCGTCTTCATCACGTGCCTCAGCGGTAATATGCGCGTGGAAGACAATAAAACAAGGGCAACTTTTTCCGGTGTTCAACTAATGGGGTGACAGCTTCTCAGATATCTATATATCGATATTTCTTTTCAAAATACCGATAGATCGATAAATATATATATATATATATATATATATATATGTGTGTGTGTGTGTGTGTGTCAAACACGTCTAGCGTCATTTACTTATTTCTTTAATGGCTTTTTCCCCTCTTTATATATATATATATATATATATATATATATAGGTCGAGGGAAGTACAAAAGTTTTTCCAGCAAAGTCCGAAGCAGCACTCACCCTGCCCAGGAATGTTTTTCCCCAAATACCCAGAGGGACCAAAGGAGAATGACCTCACCACCCGGACTTGACCTTCTGGAATATTCCCGTACCTGACTCACCGACAACCGCCTGTGGCGTGCCTTGTACCGATGATGACGTCACACACCAAACCTATTTAAGCAATCTGTAACCCCCTGGGCATCTTTTGTCCTGTCGAATACTGGACAAAAGACTCCACTGTGGAAACGTCGACCCCGTTTCTCATTCAACTTTTAATTTCTGCCCATTAAATGAACTATTGTTTCTAACTTCCCTAAAATCTGTTGTCCGCGTCTTTTTCCTTCCACAACTATGTATATATGTATATATATATATATACATCGATAATTTATCGATATTTTAATCGATTTTATCGATTATTTTTTACGATGTTGATAATAATCGATGTCGAAAGATTCCATGTTTTTGCATCACTAGTATACATCACTCATGCGAACATGCTCTCGAAGAGAGCACGTAACCAGTCCTGGATAGTAACTAAGTTACAAGTAACTTGTAACTGTTCCTTGTTACTTTTTGCAGTAACTAGTTACTTTTCTACAAAAGCACCTTGTAACTGTATCTATTACCGCTTTTGGCTAAAGCGACTGTAAAATGTAACTAATGTAACTGTAAATGTAGCTAAGTTACCCAGGTATTGAAATATTTTCCACGCATCACTTGCCTAGCGTCGTTTTCTCGACGCCTCAAATATCCTGCCGGTTTTGCCAACCTGGAATTCCACAAATTTTGTGAGCTCATATACAGCCAGAATGGCCTAGACCAGGGTGTCGGAGCGAACCGAAAACCGGAACCGAAAACCGAAAAAAACCGCTATTTTGGTGCGAACCGGAACGGAATCGAAACCGTATACGTTTTTTTTCGCTCAGGAGGGAAACCGAAGAATATATGTAACGGTTTTCGGTCCAAGAAAAAGCTTCGCCGGTTTGGACTACGGATAGGCGAATGAAACAGACGTCGTGTGCTCTGATGTCATGGATACTATACGAGGGTTACGGTGGAATGTATGTTGGTATACTATGACCCTTAGGCTCCCCTTGTAATGGTTTATCGTTCGCGCACGCACACAGACTTAGAGCTACATGTGAATCTTCTGGCAATGTGCCGTAGTGTTCGTTTTAATTTGATCCCCCCAAACTCTCCTGAACTAAACAGCGACCCAAGGGGGCTGCATAACGGCTTCTTTATCGGTAATGTCGCGCAACGCGTCCCTTATTTGAGAGCAGCTAAGTTGAATACATTTACGTATACGCGAGGGCAAGCCCGTGCGATGTGGCAACTCTTTTGTGGACAGGACACGAAGCAAATATAACGGAGTCGTCGAGCGCGTTTGTGAGTGAAGGTGTTCCTCGATTTGCGTCGTACTCGTGCGGTGGTGCTTGCTGGCTAGACAGTAGCAACAGACATTCGGATGGGACGCGATCGCTCCAACCCAGCAAGAAAGTACTTTACGTATGACATCACGACAAACAAGTCCGTTTGTAGCATGCGCTTCAAGAAAGGAGAAGGCTCATTCAGACAGTAACCTACAGGAACCAGGAGCTACCAATTTCACATCTGTCTATTAAATACCACGTATGTGGAATAAACGGGTTTACATTTTGTAACATTTATTTTTTTTGTGGGGATGAATATTCCCAGCAGAAGAGAAACCGGTTAAAAACCGGTATGAACCGTTATTTTTTTGCTCCGGAGCAGAACCGGTACCGGATCGTTTATGATGTAACCGGAACGAAAACCGGAACGAAAAACGTTTCGGTTTGACACCCTGGCCTAGACTAACCGCATGCTGAGTATTTCAGGACGTAAGACCGCCAACGCGTAAAACGCACGGGCGAAAACGCGCGGGCCAAACCGCATGGATAAAGTGCATGGCGTGAGACAGAGGTCTCGCCGGGATAAAGGGTCACGCACTGATGATAGCAGGTGTACAGTATGCACTAACGCAAAACGTAATCAAACACTTACAAAAAGGAAAAGAGAAAATACATTGGCTACACCAAAGAGATTTCGGTGCCAGAAGGAGCGATTAGGAAGTAAGAATAAGGTTAAACGTTGAACCAGTTCAGCCAGGTGCAGACACGACGCCGCTATCACAGATCGCTGAGCATTCAAGTACATTCAAGTGTCGCTGCAGTTTCTTCCCCCATGGCTGTCTTCAATAAGACGTTTTCGTATTCTTTACCTCTAATATCCCAATACCCCCCTCCGTCCACCCCTCATTATCTTGAAGTAATTATGAGCTGGTGGTGAAGTATGGCGAGAAGCATGGTCTTTCTAGATCACCATACTTGAAGTATTACAAGATTTTTTGAGAGACCTGCCATGGCAACCATCAACACGTGGATACAGCGGCAAATGAGGTGCGCACCGGAAACTGCTACGCATGCCACGCTGTGATTACTACGCTGCCGTCCGCGTGTAATATCAAATTCTCCTAACGCGCTCGAGCATGCTCTTGAAACCGGTTCTCAGCGCGAAATTTTGCTCCGAGCGTATTACGGCGCAATTTTCTCACTTAAATACGCCCCCACGTGATTCCAGCTTAACTTCCAGCGTGCTGTTAAACCCATGAAAAATTCTCTGTTTATAATATGATATAACTATGCTAGGAGAGTACAGCTTGGGACAAACGTTTACGGAACACGGCACTGGCGTATTTCTTCATCGGAGCGGCCCCCCGCTAGCTGTCAAGAAGATATCGAATGAGAAGCGGGTGACGGGCTATTGTATTCATCTCTCAGTGTGTGTGTCAGCTACTGTTTGCTGCTGGGCCGTCGCTACAGTGGAGAAATGCGACACCCCGGTGTTCCGTACACTGTTGTCCCAAGCTGTACAAGTGTTGAAACAAATTTTTTTAGTTACATTTATTCGTCTTTTTTCTTAGAAGGTGACTGTAAAGTAACTAAGTTACTTTAACGTGGTAACAGTAGTTGTAACTTCAGTTACGTTTCAAAAAGAGTAACTGTAACTCGGTTACTATTTTTGTAGGCTAACTCTATCTGTAACTTAGTTACTTTTGTCAGTTACTTACCCGTTCCTGTATATAACTGTCGGAGGGCTAATTACCATAACATATATAATTCACTTTTAATTAGGAGCTTTCGTGCACAAGTGAGATAGCAGAACGAGAGACAATCCTCGTTGAAAACCATTTTATTTATCTCTTTCAATAATTTTTTTTTAAATCATGAAACGAGCACGTACGTTGAAACATCCATCCCCAAATTTTGCTATGCAGATGAGTCGAAACGGGAACCGCATGCGCTTAGGAGAGCAGACCTTCGTCGTCGTCGCCGCTGCCTTATCTGGGCCAGCAGATGAGCACCTACTCCAATCATCTCCATCGCAAGGAAGCACGTGGCCCTCTGACGTGGATTTCACGCTACCCTGTTCCTGATGCGCGCGGTTTAGGTTTCGCCTTATTTGCATACAGAAATTCGGCGTTGTATATTTCAACATACGTGTTCGTTTCGGGATTTTAGGTATAATAAGGTAATTGGAGCAGATTTGCAGGTAAAGTGTGTAAATGCTCATCTAGTAGTTATGTACTCCCTTCGAGAAGATGTCCGCCTGGCCGTGTAACTCAACCGCAAAACACGGCGTCCATGCTGTTCTCACAATTTATAAAATCTCTAAACAATTAAAAAAAAAAAACACCCTGTATACAATTGCTGCGTATTCTATACAATGCCAGTTTTCATGCAGTGCCGGTAACGTAGACACTGACTCATAATGAAGCCCCTTCCACATTTTTACCCGGGCAAATGGGCGTTGTCGGACGCCCGGTAAGGTACCTGCCGGAGTGAACGCCAATGTCGAGCAGTAGAAAACGTATCAAGTTGGGATCAGCTCCCAAGCTTACCACAGACAAATCATAAGTATCACATATATTGCGTCCAAGTATAAATATTTATGTCAAATTCTATTGGGAGAGCACACTTTGCACCACGACGTCTGTGCGTCAAGAGCCTACTCCCGGTGGTGACGCACGGATTTGCGCCCCAATGGAATGCCACCTGCCCTCGGCGGGTGCATAGCGGGTCTCGCACAGTGCCAACGCCACCTAGATACAGAACGCCTGTTTAAATGCCTCCTCTCACTCCTTCGCACGCAAGCATATAAAGTCAGCCAAGGTGGTGGTGGTGGTGGTGGTGGTGGTGATAGGGCTTGCCGTTGTCGACCTCACGCAGGGACAGGTAGGCAAAGTCAGCCAATCGCCGCAGCCAGCCAAGATGTCAGCCAATCACGATTTCGAAACAGACATTTTCTGTGGCTACCAGTGATGACTACCCATGCGGCTGATGGTGGCTCGTCTCCATAGCGACGGCCGCTGAAAGCACAGTCGTGATTGGCGGACTCTTTAATTGTTACGTCATGCCGCTCAAGCCATCAGGCTTTGTCTCTGGGTGGTGTTCGCAGTGCACGGCGCTGCAATCCGAATATTTTGCTCTTGGTTTGGTCTGATTATGCTGTGTACATAGCCACGTATAGTCACCCCAGGATCCCTCGAAATATGGAGTTCTTCGGAATTCCTGGTACAATATGATCTTGGAAAACCTCTCCCACATAGCCGATGTCATTCGTCGCGCTCACGCAGGGTACAAGTTGCTTAGACACGCCGTCTTCCGCGAGGGACGTTAAATACGGGGTGCCGTGTGATGAGCTTTCATCGCACGTTAAAGAACCCTCAGGTGGGCAAAACCAATCCACAGACCGACCGCTGTGGCGTCGCTCATGATCCCAGTTGTCTCGCGACGTAAACACCCAATTATTAATTAATTAATCGTCGCGCTCACACCTGTTCGCTGCAGCTCTGTTCGACTCGTTTGGCCTCGAACTGGTTGGTCAAAAAGTATTGCCCCTTGGATCATATCGTATGGCCGCCTCTGGTAAGCCTCTGTTTGAAGTCGTGTGCGGCGATTGACTGACATCCTGATTTTATATATCTACGTGCGAAGGAGCGAGAGGGGACATTCAGCAGGCCTTCTGGAACTAGGCCGCGTTGGCCGTGCACATGCTGTATCACGTGCCCTTGTTGACGAGTGCCCCACCCCTCGTTGGTGCGATAGACGTGTAAGCGATTGAGCTCCCTATACTTCCGCAAATGGAACAATTTTCGCACCATCAAGCAGCAAAAAATCCAGCTCTGCCAATCGAGTTCGCCATTAATCTGGCACTCACCAAAACTAATTACAGTGAACCCTCGTTAGTATGACCCCCGATAATCTGACATGCTCACTTTATGACCATTGTTCTTGGGAACCGTTTCGCCGCCATGTAAATCCACCTCGTTAGTATGACAATCCGCTAATCCGACAATGACCGATATTTTTGTCAAATGAACGGTCAAACATATGTGTTTATTCTCGTTATTATGACCGCGTCACAAAATATTCGGAGTAGCCCGAGAAAGGGGGTCACATTACAGGGTCACTAAGTGACTCTGAGTCACAGGTACCCACTACTCTCTTGCCTGAGTTACTTCTATTGTTACTTTTAGACCGTTGTTACGTGTATTTAGATATAACATCGACTCAAAGGAAGAGGTAACACAGGAAATTGCGAATTTTAGAAGTAAATTGGGTCTCGAAGAGCTGGGGTAGAGGTAACCTGTGGGGAAAACCCCTGTATTATCCTGGTTACTTGTACGTGTTACTTCTAGTGGGAGTCCGTTACTTCTACGTCGTAATGCGTTCGCAAACAATCACAGCCGCTTTTGATCGCTTTTGGTCGCTCATCTGGCAACAGTTTACAGTATCACACGAGAAGGGACACTACATCGCGTCCTCGTGTTTTGTCGGTTGCATCTTTTGAAATGTGACGCCTCTGTGGCTGACAAGTTAAATCACGCTCGTGGTTGTAGATGTGTTGTGAACTGCTTCCAAATGATGTTTACAAACGAGGACTTCTGGGGAGTGCCGAGAGGCAGATGCAAAGAGTGCGAGGACTGCAAGAAATACATAGTGGAGTCAGGCAGTCGTCATCTAAAATATGAATACTGTGCGCACAGCCCGGTTTCACATAACAGGATACGTGAAATAGGTAAGTGCGTATTTCATCAGGATCGTTCTAAGTAGATTCGCTGTTGGTTCCTGTCTTATGGCAAGTCATACATGATGTGCTGTCCGCGCATGTGTAAGCTGTTGGTCGCAGTGTCAAGGCTCGGCCTTAGCGCATTCTGCTTTCTCTTGCCAGCTTTGCTCTCTACATCGACTTTACTTTGTATCTCTCCATGTCGCCTTCTTGTCCCAGCATCTTTCATACGGTGAAAGGTATACGATACCTATAGAGCCATTTTGACATTGGGTTTTGTGTAATGAAATTTAACTACGAGCAAATTGTTTCCATTCAGCGTTGAAGAAGAGTGATAAGCGCTATAGTCTGTGTGCCGTAGCAATTACAACGAAAAGAAACTGGATTTTTCGTAGTACATTGTTCTGAGAAGTATTTAGTTCCCTTATCGTGGGGTTATACTTTTTATTTCGTTTTGTTTTTCTGATGGACTTATTCGATTTTGGTGTATGCGCTAATTGCTAAAAAACTAAAGCCTAGTCGACCCACTAATGAAACGATGCGCGATATGGAGTTCCTCATGAATAGGCAACTGATTGACCACTACAGTAATTTTATGGTTGCGTTTCTTTATGCCCAGGTGTGTGTGTGTGGGCGATTACTATTTTCTTTACTTCTTGATACGGCTTGATTTTGACTTGTTCAGGGTCGTATGACAGGTTATTTCGTCGTCTTACTGGCTGGTTGATGAATTGACTCAGTCATTTTCTGGCTGATTGCCTTCCTAAATTTCACTGACTTCGTGGTGAATGGGTCGACTGATGACTTGAGCCACTGTGATTGGTCGATGTGGTTAATTGACCGGAATGGTTGCCCACATTGATGCCTTAATTGGTTGTTATCAGTGGTTTGCTAGTACAACTGACCACTAGATAGCATCTCGCAAATTATACCAATGAAGAAAGTCAAGACAATTAATCAGTGAATAACACCGACTAGTCAGTAAACTGTTAAAAAATAAGAAATTGATCACATCTGCTACTGAATTACATTCAGATGAATTTATCTACCAGGCAACCTAAAATCCCCATTCCGATGAGTCATGCAGTGGAGGAGCGGGTGGGCTGGTGGTAATTAATATGTCAAGGGCCTGCAAACTAATGTCGACTGATTTCCCTCAGGTGGTGAAGAACATGTTCAGGACGTGAACTTGCAGCCACAGGAGGAAACAGGGCATAGCTGTAACGTTTTCCATTGTATTTATTTTCTTACATATAACGACCTGCTATCCACAAAATATTTTGCCTTCTGTGTTTGTTGGAAGTTAACATTTCAGTACTCTCTTCTTTCTATGTGCATGTATCGCTGGCCTCACAATTATGCTGCATTACACCTTGCCTTGAGGAAGTTCAATGTGAACTCCATACTGTGGCTGGTTTCATCACTGCCGCTACATGTACAAATATGGAAGCTCGTTAATTGGAAAATCCCCCGTTTCGGCAAACGACGCTACGATACCGAACACCTAGTCTTCCAACATATCAGGAACCTACATTTTTTGCATTCATTACTCGTGCTTGCACAAGTGTAATTAAGGTCTGCTTTTGCTATTAATGATGTACCCAAACAACGTGAGAACGATAAATAAGGAGTGCCCATTCCATTTTAGATATTTATGGTGGGGAAAGCGGCGCCGTCCCCACAGCAACAAGCAAGAATGAGGACAAGGTCCGTATGCATGCATGCCGCCCCTGCAATTTTACAACACAATATTTCACGCGATTCTGTGAACACATCAAAGCCCCTTTGGAGCTGTGTTCATTCTACATAGTCTCACATATGCCACCACACTGAGAAACGATATCTTCGTTATCTGACGTTGCCAATGCTGGGTTGTGTTTTCCTGATGTTCACAATAAAATACGTGCCCAGGAAAGCCCATGGTCATTGTATTTTGGTATGTCACCCGTGTCGTGTTTCGTGTGTGCCCGCATGCAATTTGCTGCATGCATGCACGGACGTGACGAACGGGCGGGTGCAGCCCCGGAGCCCCGGGAACGGTGTTACTTCTAAATACACGATGCATCTGGTTACTTTTAAAGAGGTAACCCCGTCATAGGTAACGCTGTACCCATCTAGTGTACAGGTAACAATATTGCAATTTTTTTTACCTTTACTAGAAGTAACCGGGCTAAGAGCGTATAGTTAAGCTAGGACGCCATGGTCACGCATGGCTCCCGATTTTCGGACCTTGGCATTACTCATAGCATGTTTCGGACTGCTGAAGTGCTTAAAAGAGAAGTGACATCGGGACCAGGTCACACTGTGCTGCTGCTGTCGTTAGAATGACCGGAATGAAGCGGAAGCGGACTGAGTTAACTGCTGGGATGAAGAAACTGATCTGCATTCGTTTTAAACGGAGCCCTTCCTCCCAATATAATAATCCCTTTTGTCTTTCCATAGTGGTCTGTCCGGTTAGGGGATGGCGCGTTTCTCGTTAGTATGACAATTCGGTTTATGACCAAAATCCGCGGGAATGGCGGTGGTCATATTAACGAGGGCATAATGCGCGATTGGCGCTCATGTATGCCTAAAATACTGCCCAGTCCAGTCTGTCAGAGAAATTGCGGTAACTTGCCCCACGACCGGTCTCGCAGGAAGACATTCAAAACGTAGCACTGCTTTTTCAAAACATTGATGATTGGCTAGAGCTGCCACCACGATATTTAGATGGAAAGAAAAGTAATAGTCTGTGGACATGCAGGTGATTCCACGTAAGGACTTTTCAGAAGTAAAGAAAGAAAATAGAAAAAAATGCGTGTTCAAGAAATCCCGTATTACGGCATTTAATTATTCATTTGTTTATCTACGTGTTTTTGCAAGGCTTAATGTTTCTACAACATAAATATATAAGCAGGCTTCTAATAAGCACCCTACCAGACGTGTATCATGATGTCAATGAGTCAGTTTGTTGACGTCATACTTCTAGTGTTGCAGTACGTAAGCGTGATAAATCTCGGTCAGCGTTCTTGCCTGTTGACGTCACAACAGAAACGTAGTCATTGCGCCACAGCTCCGCTGCAAACGACATCGACGAGGACATCGCACCTTTGCTACTGGGGCCAATCTTTAACTCACCGTTATCCCATAACGATGGTGGTGGTGGTGCTAGTGAAAGGGCTCGCCGTTGTCGGCTTCACAGAGGTGGACAACGCGACGACTGACGCCCTGAGGGAAGGTGTCCTGGGCCGATTCCTAAAGGAACTGATCCGACATATGTCTAAAAGCCCCCGTATCAGGAAAAACCCCAGACAGCACAGCTGGTTAAGTGCAGCGTTAAATGTGATGGTGGTGGTGAAAGGGCTCGCCGTTGTCGGCCTCACGCCCTGGGGGAATGTGCGTCCTGGGCCGACATATGTCTGAAAGCGTCTGAGGAAAACCCAGGAAAAAACCCAGCACAGCCGGCAGCGTTAAATGCGTCACTTCGGCCCCTGGTGGTTGTGGTGGTGGTGAATATGAAAACTGCTCGCCGTGGTTCCGTGGTGGTTGTGGTGGTGAAAGGCCCGTTATTCGCCACGAGCTCTTGTACGAGCCAACCAAAGCGGCTTTAGGAGCGCGCGAACTTTAAATATAGCGACGACGACCGCTATGGTGAAAGTTCAAGATCGGGGCCCTAGGCTCTCTGTGCTGTAGTTTCCCCCAGTAAATGTACAGACCAACGGAAGTTGATCCGTAGGCAAGAGTGCGGTATTCGAAGCGGCGTTGTGGGCAGGACAACCAGTGTGGACGTACATGAAGCGTCCAGTACAAAGGGAGAATAAATATTGCAATGGATGACCGGTTATGACTAGTACCGTGACTGCGCATTAAAAATATTGTGCAGGTCAGATTACACCACATGCGTAACCACAACTGCATTAACAACGTTATTGCCCGCCTGTCGCAGCACGGTGTGTTTCATGTTGTAGCGCACGAGCAGGTACCTCGAGGCGAGGCCCTACCCATATAGTTTCGAAGGCGCCAGTTGACGAAATATCAGCGATGGCCGGTGACAGGGATCGAACCCACACCTCTGGTGGCCGGTCAGGTACGCTACCGTTACACCGCGCCGACATCGCTCTCTAGTCAACATACGAGGTGTAGAATCCATTGAAGATGAAGCCTGAATTTTGGGCCGAACACGAAGGTACACAAGGCAAACGCTCCGTGCCCGCCCAAGCAAAGGCTTCATCTTCAATGGATTTCGTCTTCCAGCTTGCCTGCATCTATGCCATTTTGTGAGGCCTGGTACGAGATGTAGGTTCAATTCCCGCCGCCGGCATTCGCTGACTTTTCATCAATAACTGTCTTTGATATCATTGCTCGTGCGTTAGTGAGGCTTAATTGTCGCGTTTGTCGTTTTGATCATTCGGCCTCTGCAATTTGGGGCACTCCCGCCCTCTACCTTTGCTGCCGCGCGAAACGGTTGTTGCAAAATATCTGTGCGAGTGGTGCGGTCAGTGAGGAATTTGTTAGTCGATATCTTAGTTTATTTATTAGGACAGGCAGATTACTTATTGTTTCATGATATATTTATTCGAACACGTATTTTTGCGCTATACGCCTTTGGTCTACTAGCGCCATAGTAGCGTGTAAAGCTCGTGACAAGCGTTGTATGTAACGTCGTTTGAGGAAGGATTGTTTCCGAATGAAAAACAGCACGTTTGTCAGCACCTTCAAGGTCTAGCAACGTTGGATTACCTGCTATTAAATAGAAAATCGCGTGGTATATCCAAGTGTGTTTTCAGCAACGGCGTGACTATGTAAGTTTTCGTACTTTCCTAAGCGTTGTCACGGCAATTTGAGATTATTATGGCCCTATGTAAAGGAAAGCCATCTGGAAAAGCTATTTTTAATAATACAAAGATGTGGCCGGTATCCTCACACTGACAACAACAAGGACATATCCGGCGATACCTTACAAGATCCCGCCTGAGAGCAACCTTCATAGCTTATGGCAGCTTTCATGGTTCTAAAGTTTTTGGATTAAGGCGTAAATTAAATTTGGGGTGTGCTTCAAAGTTCTATTAATCACAGCGAAAAATGCTCTAACCACCACGCTGGCCTCCGGTTGTGGTGTCTCTCCGTTGGGAGCTCAACGTTATCATTCCACCACTCCATACTTGTAACATTCCCTGACCGAATGGAACTGTGGCTCCCCGTAGCGCAGATCTCAGCAAAGCATACTCCATAATACATAGAGTGTGTAAACATATTATAGAGCAGCTCATAAATTTTAAGTAAGCATAGTAGAAAATTATTGTGGATGTTGGTCACGCAGGTCTATCGGACTAGCGATATCATGACGTAGTAGATTGCATTACATTATCATTTTGTGACGTGCACCAACGAAAAGGAATACAGATGAAATTTCTGGAAAGGACTGTTTTGGAACCGCAACCTAACTTACAAATAAGGATGTTGACGAATGTCAGCGAGTGAGCGATGGTGTGAATCGGACCCACACTTCTGTGATTGCGTAGGTGAGGCTTAAGCATTTTGTTCTATAGGTGTTGACTCAAGCCTCTGCGACTTACGATGCTTCGTTGCAAGGTAACTGCTTTGCCTCCTGATCGTTGCCCGACACACAAGTTAGACGCAGCTGTTTCGTATTGGATTGTGGACGCTCCATACCGCTCGTACACTCTTACGCTCTAAAAGCAGAGCTGTGTGGGGGGGGGGGGGGGGGAGGTGATGGCAGGATCGGCTCGCCGTTGTTGGCCACACTGAGCAGAACTTCGCCGCATGGCACGCGGTGCACCAACCATTGCCACGAATGATAGGGCTATCGATTTTGATTCGAAGAGAGAGGGAGCGTACGCCTTTTTCGTCAGTTGTCGTGTACCCAAATTGACACAGAAAGGCGTTCGCCCCCTATTCTCCTGGAATCAAAAGCGATAACCCTATCATTCGCGGCAATGAAGGGCGCACAGCGTGCTATGCGGTGAAGTTCTGTTTTTAGGGTGTATAGAAAAGAACGTCGCCGTCTAATAGCCTTTGCAGTCAGGCTTTGAACATTTCGTAGACAAGTGAAATAAATATTCTATTCAATAGCCTTAGCACACGGGCAGTCTTCAATTATCATCGTAACCAACAGACATTGAACACATGCACAGCGCCACTAAGCGTGTAATGTGTCAATCTGTAAGGGAGCATAGCATCCAATGCTCTTTGAGAAGTTGATGGTTTGCACACTTGGTGGCGCTACACGCATGTTGAATGGCCATTTGTTTTAATTATCATTGAAGACTGTCCGTTTGGCAAGAGTATAACACGCTCCTGTCAATCATCATCCCGAATGACGTCGTTCTCTCTCATGATGTGTTGAAAACGAGAGGCGTACGCCTGTTTGTGACACTTATGTGGCTATGTTAATGGTAACAGGGTGGCGTACGCCCTGCGCGTCACTCCACAAGTCAGGAGTGATAACTGTATATGGTTCTTTGCAAGGAAAAATAATTCTAAACCGTAATGGATTCCTATCCTATTTAATGGTGCAGTATCAGATGAAAGTTATTCAAATAATATTAAAGAAGTAACCGTGCAAATTATCAGTCAAACGGTAAAGCTGGCGGCAATAGTCTGCCTTCAGAATGTTATGCGCTGTTTTTATACTTCAGCATAATACGCACGACGTGCGCATTTCTTTTTGCGAATGTCTGTTGTACTGCCTTTGCAATAAGATGTATTTTAAGTGGTTCCATTCGCATCTTCGATCATTTGATAGAGATGCTGTGTTGTGTTGTCTATGTGATTTTGCCTCGCTCAAGTTTACCTTTATGAAGTTCAACAAGCACCTTACCTGAGTCTTCGCAATTTGATCTGTCTCTTTAGTCTCATCATTTCGGGACCTTACATGGATGATCGGGACCTGGATGTTTGAGTTGCTGGCCTTGCTGCCTTCTTACCTTGACATGTCACATGGGACTTGGTTTGCTTGACTTCCCGTACATATTAATGAAATCATCGAAGCTGATGCAGGAACATTGCATTCAAGCATTGATTGCTTTCGATGCATCTTTCTGTGGGGATGATGTAGCGCGTTACACCTTCGCTGTCTCACGCTAAAAACAGAATGCTCTCTCCATCTGTCTACGTCTGTACGCCGCCCATAGCCACAGTTGCTTCGCGGCGCTAACATGAAATTAAAAATGAGAGGGGGGGGGGGTCGAGGTACACTCTTAAAAATGAACTTCACCACAGAGCACGCCCCAAGCCAACCATCATCCCGAGTGACATCGTTCTCTCACATGATTTGTGGAAAACGGGAGACGTACGCCTTTTTGTGACAATTAACATTTCTGCATAAGTGTCACAAAAAGGCGTCCCCCTCCCGTTTTCAACAAATCAAGGAAGGGAACGATATCACCCGGGATGATGGTTGGCTAGGAGCGTGCTATGTGGTGAAGTCCATTTTTAAGAGTGTAGCTTGCCATTGTTGGCCGCACTCAAGTGGGCATTGTCACGACTATAGCAAAAAAAAAAAAAGGAAAGTGGGAGAGGGGAGTTGAGGACTTCAAAGCGATGCATAGGCAGGATAACCGATAAAAAAATGAACTTCACCGCACAGCACGCTGTGCGCCAACCATTGCCACGAATGACAGGGCTGTCGCTTGTGATTCGATGAAGGAGAAAGGGGCGTACGCATTTTTTTGTCAATTTAGATATATGATAGTTGACACAAAAAGGCGTAACGCTCCCTCTCTCGTTTTCGAATCAGAAGCGGTACCCTGTATCATTCGTGGCAATGGTTGACGCACACCGTGCTATATGGTGAAGTTCTGTCTGTAGACTGCATAGGAGTCGTAGCTTTTTCATTTTTATTTTTTGCGTCTTTTGATCTCCGCCATCTACACACTCTTAAAAACAGAACTTCACCGCACAGCACGCTCCTAGCCAACCATCACTTCGAATGACATAACGACTGACGAAAACGGGAGGCGTACGCCATTTTTGTGACAATTATGTACTGCATAAGTGCCACAAAAGGCGTACGCCACCCGTTTTCAACAAATCAGGGGAAAGAACGATGTCATTCGAGATGATGGTTGGCCAGGAGCGTGCTATGCGGTGAAATTCGTTTTTAAGAGTGATAGTGTCCTGAAGCTATGAAAGTATCACGGTGTCACTTGCATATTACTACTTTTTCACGGGCAACCGCGTGGTTTTTACGTTCATTGCTGCGCACTGAATTTCTAGTCTGGAAAGTGTTTTATGACCTTAGCGCGAGAGCGAGCACTAAACAAGTGGCGCTTGTTTACCGGTCCGGAGGGGCTTTCCCCAGTAAGGGGATGAGTAACTTCGCGATACAGAATTTCCCCTTATGCAAAGTGATGTTTTTATATCACGTTGCATAAACGTATCGCAGTACCCCCATTATACCCGATTGGATATATATACGATCTGTAAATACTTCTCCCACCACCTCATTAGAATCCTAACTCAGGAACAGGTTGTCGGTGGAATTGCGTTACACAGACGGAGCCTTGACCTCTTTGCGGAAAGCGTAGCGTGCTGGTGAGGATGGTCCGCAGTACCAACGGAGATGCCAAACACGCACACACGCATGGAGAAATGTCGATTATGTGGGTCTGTCGTCCGTGATCAAGGCGTACTCCATTGCCATCACTGAAGAATTCGCGAGACGATGGCTTAGGTTAAACTAGGAGATCACTGCTCGCCCAGGAGAGAAATGGTTGACTAAGAGCGTGCTACGCGGTAAAGTTCATTTTTAAGAGACGGCGAGCCCTTGAACCACCACCATCAATTTTAAGAGTGTACAAGTCACACAGCCATGGCTGGCGGTGTCGCCACCCTTATCGGAATTTGCAACATTCCCGGTGGAATTTATTGTCGATGTAATGTTGCCTTCTTGTGTGTGAACATATTTTGTTTATTATTATTGTTGTTATTACTGTTTTACACGGCAGGTCAACCGTTGTTGGCTTTCACTTGTACAGTTGATGTGTTGAAAGTGCGAAACGTACACTCTTAAAAATGAGGGGGTGGGGGATAATGTCAGGATCGGCTCGCCGTTGTTCTGTTAAAAATGAACTTCACCACATAGCACGCTCCTATAGCCAACCGTCATCCCGAGTGACATCGTTATTTCCCTTTATCTGCTGCTTAAAGCAAAGCTTCACCACATAGCACGCTGAAGGCCAACCATTGTACAGAGTGATACATCTATCACTCTTTATTTGTGGAAAGAGCGAGGCGTACGACTTTTTTGTGACAATTAACATTTCTGCATAAGTGTCACAAAAAGGCG
Source organism: Ornithodoros turicata (assembly GCF_037126465.1). Classification (NCBI taxonomy): domain Eukaryota; kingdom Metazoa; phylum Arthropoda; class Arachnida; order Ixodida; family Argasidae; genus Ornithodoros; species Ornithodoros turicata. Next base: position 89,212,947 of record NC_088202.1, read on the forward strand.
TACACCTCCCGTTTTCAACAAATCAAGGGAGAGAACGATCTCATTCGGGATGATGGTTGAATGGAAGCGTGCTATGTGGTGATGCTCTGTTTTTAGAGAGTACGCCTTTTTGTGACAATTAACATAAATGCATAAGGTTTCAGAAAGGCATATACCTCCCATTCAACAAATCGGGGGAGAAAAAGACGTCATTCAGGATGATGGTTGGCTCTCAAACAGAACTTCACAACATAACACGCTGAATGATACCGTTATCACTCGTGACTTGTAGAAATCGTGGGACGTACGCTCCTTTCTGTGACAATTAACGAAGCTGCATAAATCTCATAAAAAAGGCATACACCTCCAGTTTTCAATAATTCAGGGGAAGGGAGCGATGATGTAATGGGAAGATGGTCGTCAGTGTACATGGGATATTGAAGCAGGCATCACGCTCTTCTTTTTGCTGGTTCGTTCTGGCTCTCATGAAATTATCGAACTCCGAGTTCGGGTCCATTAATTTATTCCTGTCCATGTTCACTTCCACTTATCATTATCATGTTCGAAAACTGTCAGTTGATGTCGATTGCGCAAATATTACGCCATGTTCCTCTCAAAGCGATTTCGTAAACAAGGGGTATTGCGAGATTTCACTTTCTCGATTGTTCCTGACGTGACCTTGAGTGGATGCGGCAAGGCTAACTCTATCCCAAAATCGCTGGTCAAGCTTATGAGCAACAAGCATATCGCCTAGGCCTAAAGTATAGAGTGTATCATTACCTTGTTGCATGTTTGTCCTTTCCAACGCTGCAGCTATTTTGCCATGTTTTGTGGTTGTGTGTTTGCAGAAACCTAGGATGGCGCAGTATGTATAATAAACAACGTCCAGAACAATATTTGCTGTCTCTGTCTTTTTCTGGTGGAAGAAGGTGATACGAATGCATTCTTTCTGTTCCCTGTTACGCAATGTGAATCAGTACTTGTCTTGTTTCCTTTCATCAATTGCTTTTCTTTTTATGAAAACGTGAATCACTGTAATGATCACCCAGCAGGGGAGAAAACCCTGCATACGAGAACTTATTGAACGTGTATCGAATTATTCACTCGAGGACTCCTGCGCACGTTCGGTAATGTAATGGTACGCATTCTAGAAAGGGAACTTGGCCCCGTAAGACGCGCACCCCAACGTTTGATATTTCGTGGCTTTAGGTCGCGAGAGTACTATGACTATACGAGCGACGCTCTCGGTAATCGGTGTTTAATTTTGCCCACCTGAGGGTTCTTTAACGTGCGCCGAAAGCTCAGCATAGGGCGCACTGCATTTAACATAACATCCCTGCAACCCTATGAACTTGTACCCTGCCACCAAGTTGCTGGACTTCTCGGCCGGGATCGGGGACCCAACCTTGTGCTCGGCATGCAGATACGTTATACAGACTGATCCACCAAACCCTGCGCATAGCCCTGTATTGCACCGAATGATACAGTCATCACTTCTGATTTTCAGGAGGGAGCGCGGCGTACGCCTTTTTGTGGATGTACGATTTGTAAAAAAATTTTGACAAAAAATTTGACAAAGGCGTAGGTCTTCCATTTTTAACAAATCAGGAGTGCGAACGATATCATTCTCAATTATACGGTTGGGTCTGAGCGTGTGTTGTGGTGAAGTCGTCTGCGCAACACGTGACACGTCTTCAACAAACTCTATGGGGCAAGGAAGACTCAGGACACGGATCAGGTCATTGGAGATAGATGTGAGGGTTGCAATAATCACTCGAGTACGTGCGAAAAATGCTGCTGAATAATAGATGATGATGAGTGACTGTCTGATGCCGTAATTGCTACGCTGACTATGATGCATGGCTGTATGATTTTTAATAGCTGCTGAATAAAAGCTTGTCTGCAAGCAGTGGCGTGATGTGCGTGATAAATCTCAAGGTTAACCGACGGCAAACGGCGTAGAAAGCGAGAGTCACGTGAAAGATTATCCAGTCCACATTATAGTCCAAATGGCAACCCGCGCTTGTGGAAGAGGACATCCTGTTCCAACTCTGAAACTACCTGAGAAACTGAAGGACACTAATCATCGAAAGGTTCAAATGCACCATTCTAGTGCCAGCTATGCACGGTATTTCTAACTCATCGGCTCTCTGGATAACATGTGTTGCATCAGTGAGACATCTTTAAGGCTTTTATTTTTATTTTTTATTTTATTTTATTTATTTTTTCGGGGTCGGGGTGTTGTGGGCTGTAAACGACTAATAGGGGGTCAAGCTTTTATGAGTAATTCTTCAGTTTAGCTGTAGAGAGTAGCTGAGACTGGCGACCTCTAACCCTTTAAATAATGCTGAGCTTATGAAAGATTCAACTCTCGTTCACCCCTCGCCCATTTATCGTGCCACAGGGGTCATGTAGAATGTAGAAACGTTCAGGAACTAACGCGGCGATGTGGTCGTGGTCACGTACGCCCGAATAGCGGGCGTGATCAAGGCCAAGGCCCTCATGGTCAAAGCAATTTCTAGAAGCCAGTGTCATCAACGCCATCATCTTTCCAGCCAGTTAGCCATTTAGTGACACGTAGAACACAACCAGGAACAATAGTAATAATAACAAGTACAACACTATACTAACAACATCATAGTCACCATCACTGGCAAGAACCACTGATGCTACTTACGAATGCTCCTCGATGCGATTCATATAATCGTCAATGCATTAGCTCTAATAACGAGGTTTTGAGGTGGTCTCCACGGCGCAAAAACTTCTTGACTAGCAGCATATCCTTATAGGCGACTCTGTCTACTGAAGGTTGACCTAACGTTAAACAAAGAAAAGTTTACGCAAGTCTCTCTTGCGAATGTTGTCATCCTGCACTGCACCGGCATTTCTTCGGTGCGCAAAGAAGCCCGATATTAAGGAGTGTGTAGTTGACCTATAACACCGTTCCGCCATCAAGTCTTTAATACTGTGCATTGTATTCAGAGCATTTCCAAGCCGCAGGGATATTCCCAGGACCTTCATCTATGGAGGGAGGGGGTCTCGTAGTGTGGTTATTGCGTTTTTGACATTTCTGGCCGGTATTTCGGGGGGTTTTGCAAAATTTTGGGGGGAGGGGCATTAGGAGGTGTGGGGGGGTTGCTGGCAAAATCCCTATTCCCAGCGACTTCGATTCTTTTCCAACTGAAGTAAACTTAACGCATTGCCATGCAATATTTATCTGTTTTACCCACTATGTGGGTCTGTAAAAATGCGTTGAACTTTCCGCAGACATGTGCAACGGAAAGAGGAGTCTGTGCACCGGTCCCACATGGTTGAGAAGTGCAGCCTGGCAAGCTTCTTTCTAATGTTACACCGTGAATTTCAGTGACATTTTATTCAACGCTGGCAGGTACCCAGAAGTGGTTGACACTCCCACCAATAATGACACAAGGAAATTATCTCTGGCTGGACCGCACTCTAAAGGAAGCCTTGCACGTGCTCACATCCACCTTGAAAGTGTAATGTGTGGAGGCCGTTTAGAGAAAGAGAGAGAGAGAAAAAAATCTGGCTTGCACACATGCGGCCGAAAAAGAAATCTTAGGAATTAGAAATAGATAGGAGGGTATTAAAATTCCTCCATCGATCCCTTCGTGTGGAGGTAAAAAACCTGAGCCGCCCTTGCAAAGCTGAGCTGCGTGTTTTCAAAGTAACGTAGTAGTACACGAGCAATTAAACATAGAAGGACGAACACAACACAAGCCTCACGACGCTCATTTGCATTATTCACTTTGCAAAGTAACACGTAATTAATTGTTACGGAGGATATTAATCTTCAATTGGAGGAGATAACTCTAAACTGTCATTAGCTTATATCAGACAGGCTGTACGCTTGCTTTAGCCACCAGACAGTGTATTACTTGAGACGTGCAGTTTATTTGTCCCACCACTCTATCGCTGTTTATCGATAGTGCCCTACCTGCCGCTAAAATGATGCGTCGTAAGACGTTTATTTTACTTTCCGAAAGTATTTTCCTTTTGGTTAACAATATTCTTGCAATGTGTCATCATCCATGTTATCATGTGTTATCCTATATTAATATCATTCACGCGACTACATGCACTTTGTAATAGCGAGACCTTCGGGAAAGTAGAGTTCATGCAACATGGTGGAAAGTCATGCGGAAAGTAACGTTCTGAGACTGGAACACAAACAGATGAACGCACGCAGGTGACTGCCATATTTCAGTCGTTTATGCAACAGCGTCGCATCTGGTTCATACATGGCTAATTACACCAAATGTTAAGGTAAAAGCCTCAGGACGGCTGCCGCCGAGATTTCGAACAAAATTTCTGGCCACCGTCCTCATTTTATTGGCATGGTATTTAGAGAGAGAGAGAGAGAAATACATGATGACGATGATATGGGGATGACTTCCGCTCATTGAGCAGAGTGCTACCCCATTGCTATTGGGGAAAAATGAGAGGATGGTGATGAGGATGATGCTGACGACGCTGACAGGGTTTTAGAGAGAGTCGATCAGGCCGGTAGTTTGCAGAAATGTGATGAAGGGTCGCAAGACGCTTTCATCTGCTTTCGTGTGTCCCCTGCATGGTATTTAAAGCGTTAGGGACGATGACATTCTAAAGAGCTCATGGGTGTTAAGATTAAGAGCATGCGTGAAAGAGAAAAATTAAAGTTCGGTCTAATTAGTCTGGTCTAGTCTAGACTAATTAGTCCATATTAATTTCTAGTTTGTTCCAAACAGATGCACACGCATCCTGTCCAGTCTTCAAAACGTTAATTCTGTAAAATTTACATGAAGCTATACAGGGTGTCCCAGCTAAGTGCGAACTTATTAAACAAAATATCACTTTTTCCGAGATGAAATCAGTTGCAATATAGCATATGCTGAAGGGCACTCCCTAGGAGGGCATTAGCAGACTCCTAAGGCAATGTCTTAATTACCTTTGAATAATTAACTTTTTAATTATAAAAGCTACGAAGATGTCCCTATGAGAACATCCGGTCGCTTTGATCACCTGATACCGTAGCCGTTTTCAGAACAAAAATCCGTTCGATAGATCGTCCGCAAATAATTCGTGAAGGAACACCATTTTTTATTTATTTTTTTCATTGCGCATCTTCGGAGACGCGTCTTTCCTTCACCCCAAATGTGAGAGGGTGAAGGAGCAGAGTGCCGCCTCATGCGTCGAAGATGAGCTTTAACTTGCGGAAACAAAACAAAAACAAATTTATCGGGTGACTCTATCGGAACTGCCCTTATCTTGGGCTGCATTTTCCGTTTTCTTGTCATCTTTTTCTAGGACGCCAGTGGCGATAGTGTGCTCTTTCATCCTCTCATATTGGGGGTGAAGGAAAGACGCGTCTCTAGAGATGCGCAATGAACAAAGTAAACAAAAAAATGGCGTTCCTTCACGAATATTTTGCGGACGATCTATCGAACGGATTTTTGTTATGAAAACGGCTCCGGTACCAGGTGACCGAAGAGATCAGATGCTCTCATTTGAACAACTTCGTAGCTTTGATAATTAAAAAGTTCATTATTGAAAGTTAATTAAGACATTGCCTTGGGAGTCTGCTAATGCCCTCCTAGGGAGTGCCCTTCAGCTTATGCTATATTGCAATTGATTTCATATAGGAAAAAGTGATATATATATTTTTAAAATAATATGTTCGGACTTAGCTGGGACACCCTGTATAATACCAGTGGTAATTTATGACCACAGTGTGTGGCCGCCAGAATTCTGGACATTTGCTTCCAACACGACTGGTTTTTGGAACGTCCTGTTACAGTTGTGTTGCTATTCTATGAATGATTTATGACGCCAAAATCTGCTTTCTTTTTCTTTCTTTCTTTTTTAAGCTGCTGTGTTATGGTGTTGGAGATAACCTTGACGGTCGTACCGACACAAACGACACATTGGGCCACCATCCCTTTTGCTCACTTGGTTTGTCTGTCTTCTTTGTCCTCAGGGGGGAATATGAGTTTAGAAAAGAAGAAAAAAAAAGGTGGAAATGAAAGGTTCACCAGGCACAGAGAAAGCTTGCTATAAAAAAAAAAAGAAAGAAATCACAACAATGTGACAATGTCACAGGCTGTTCATGAGTCCTGAGGCTCGGAGAAAACTGAGGAGGTGGTGACAGCCCAGTGGTTGGAGTGCTGGACAGGGCCTAGCGGAGTGGCCAAAGAAAATTCCTTGCAGCCAACTTAGAGTAGACGGTGTCGGAGCGTGTTTCGATGATCGAAATGTTGTTGGCAATACAGAAGGTGGTGGATGATGTCAGCTTCCTCACCGCATGTCGTGCAGTTAGGAGAGCGTAACTGGCCCAATTTAAAGAGAAGCGAGGGGGTACGGGCAACATTGAGTTGGAGGCGGTGGAGAAGGGATTCTTCTTTGCGACTGCAGTGGCAAGCAAAGATAAAGAAGACAAACTCCATCGATGGTTCGATGTACTGCAAAAATGTATTATATTGTAGTCTCAGCCCGGAACTGCAGGGAACTGGTGACACTCCGACGGCGAATATGTATTCCACATGTCGAGGCTGTAAATGGCAGACGCGCACCGGCCGAAGTGTCATCGGATGCAGCACGTCTCGCTACTGCGTCACCGCGGATATTTTCGTCCGGGCTTATGTGGCCAGCGACCCATTGGAACGTGATGTTCTTACCAGAGCCTAAGAGTTCAGTCTATTTCTGAAGTGTCATTGCGTACAACTTGCTTATTATGCTGGGGCGAGATGACGTCTGTATACCTAATGACGCGCCTAATACCTAATGACCCTGCTGTCGGTAAATGACACATTTTTCGATTATGGATCCGACACTATGCTCCACTGCCGCCATGGTGCCCAGCAATTCCGCTTCCGTACACGACACAGTGGAGGGGGAGTTACGAAACTTGCTCCGGGTCTTCACCCGGAATGTAGGGGTCCGCGTCCGATCTATCAGGCGTCACTGAGCCATCGGTGCATTGGCGACTTTGTCGGTGAGCTGAGTTAAGATGCTTCACTGCCACGACTGTGTAGAAACATCTTTCTTTCGCAGAAGACCAGGGATGCTGGATCAAATATGGGGTCTTCCAAGTGTCCACATCGCCGACGCGTAAGACGGCGTAGACAATGGGGAAGGAATGCTCTCTTTCAAGCGGGCAATGGCTCTGCTAAAAGAAGATACCGGGCAATAACTCATCAATGCAACGAATATAGTAGAGGGGTGATGTGTAAGGTAACGTTTACTGTATAAACGTCAATGGTCCGTCCCGCAGAAGGTGAATAGGCTGCTCTCGCGCCTCTGGTATGACTGAGTACGTCTTCGTTGTCCTGGGAAGTCCCCAGACGTGGAGGCTATGGGCATGGATGCTGAGCAGTTCCCGTTTATAGGTTCGACTGGGAGCATGTGGGATGGGTAAGCTGTATCGCAATGCCCCCAACAGCAGGGCCTGATGAACACGATGGAGGTTTGAGCATGACGGGCCCCAATATGCACCAGCAATACGCCTGAGTATATTGACCAAACCGTTCGCCTTGGTAGTGATTATCTTCACGTGGTTGAAACACGTGATGCCGCGGTCAGTTGTAATTCCTAGGGTTCTACAGGTCGTGACAAAGCCCAGGGAAGAGCCATCGATGAAAAGCGGGTATAGTTATGGAATGATCTGCGTGAAAGTGCTATGGCTACAGTCTTGCTGAGCGAGACAGTCAAGCCACGGTCAACAATGTATCTTGTAATTGTGTCTAACGAGCCTTGTAGTCGGCGTTGGATCATTTCGCGGCATGTGGAAGAGGTCCAGATGCAAATGTCGTCAACATATGGACACCGTGCACTAGTTGGAGGGCGCTTCCGTCGCTTGATTGAGAGCGACACCCGTGGCGATTTCGTGCGTAACGGCTGGAACTGACGCCGTATCCACGCTTTCGCGTATGTAGTTTTGGTGCGTACAGGTACGTGTGGCGATGGTTTCCTGAATCTTATATGTCGGCTGCAACACTATTAACCCGTAAGATCACCTCTGTGGAAGTGATTTGCAGAAAGGGCATCTGGCTCCGCAATGCGAAACATGTAATATGTCTTACAGGAGAAGTTTCCGCAGATGGAACATCAAAAATGACTGCACAGTGTCTAGCACAGACAAGCGTGTGGTATCTGTGGCCTGTATTTACTTGAAGTTAAGTGCATCTTTATCCGGAAGTGACTACGAATTATTGAGTACAAATCGGAGACTAGCTATGTCCAGTACCTGCATTATGAGGATGGAAAGCGCGCACTGAACGGAATGACTGGGAACTGGAACGCTCGCTCCACATGAATAATATAGTCAACTACAAATTGGAATGCACTTTATGAAGGTAGCAGAAGGTAGCAAGTTTCTTAGTGAACTTGTTCCCAAGCTTGAGGCATTCTATTTCACACAGGTGTTGCTCAAGGCAGGGCATGCCCTTTCAGGCCATTTGTGCCTCCACTTGAAACACGGTCATAACAAACAAAACAAAAATAATATTAATAATAAGAGAGAGAAAACAAAATCAGTCAGTCAAGATTGTCTCAGGATATAAATAAGGCGTTTTTGTTTGTTCCCAGATGGAAACCTAATGATCATAATGTTTTATTAGTGCACAAAAACGACCATAGTGGCCTTTGTATAGGCGCACATAGCATCAGACACATTGCCACCGACTGCAACATTCAAGAAACAGCCAGCAATACCATGCGAAGAAGAAAATGATAGACAAGAAGCAATACAAAACAGATAGTTGCTGTCGCGATAAACACATGATTACATCTTTTTTGGAGGACGAATAGGAAGAACGAAAAACAAAAAGAAACGCCACTTGTAAACCGAGATCGCAAGATTTGGCAACGTATAATAAGATCATAAGGACAGAATATACCTACATAAAATGATGACGGTTTGCGAAACGCAGCTCGGGGAGGACAAATACTCCCATATTCCCCTGTATTAGTAGGCAAGCTGTATACTGAAGGGAGATCAGGTTTATAAATACTGGTGTCTGACACGTAGGACATAGTTGGCTTTAATATTAGCCAAGTTCCATCATATGCATTCATCTTGCTCCGAGTACGGTGTACGTCGTGTTTCGCGCAACCTGCCGTGCAATATAAGTCCGCATCCTGATGCTGAACTGGTCACTGACAAAGATAATGACTGCATGAAATTAGTGCTAAGTTAGAAACAACGCACTGAGCAGGAAGTTGGATAGAATGCGTGAAAGAGCTCTCTTAAGTACTTGAACGTCCACTGTCCACGACGTTCCTGCTCATACCACCTACGGAGGGAAGGACGAAAACTTTAACACAATTTGCCTCTCTTTTACACTAACTTGGCTGTCGTGGTAGCCTATACCACATAGAACTAGTTTCTATTTTTTCTTCTCCTTTGACTTCCCATACAGACAACTTGAAATTAATCGCTCCTTTCGAACGGCGAAACTGGCACAACACCGCTTGACGGTGCTTGTTGGTACAGTTGGTGCCAAGCGTCTACGGCGCGTTTCCCCTCGAGGGGGCGCTGCCATTGACAGAAAACTTCGGCTCCCGTTTCCTATAGTGTAATGTGGGTGTGATCAAGCAACTGCTCAGGAACAGAAGGCATAATGATATTATTAAACAAGAGGGGCTGAGGACACTTCCTTCTGGAACACCACGCGGTACGTGGCAGTAGCCCCCTCAGCGATGCGCGCAAACAAGGAGCCTTAGTCGAAAAATATTGGGCTCATGACAAGGGGCTGTCCCCGACTTCAGCTTCGTTGAAGCTTCGCATTGATTGCACTATGAAGAACACGCTTTCATGAACGCTTTCTTGAAAGGCAAGAACGTTTTCTTGACGTCGAGAAAGACAGCGGCTGTAAGTAAGCCTTCAGCCCTTGCGTGCCTCTTGCGTCTTACTGATGAGAGTAAATGACGCTATCCATCGCCGACCAGCCGGGCAAATCCTGCCATCAAACAAGGAAAACAAACAAAAAAGCACTCTCAAGGTACCGACTCATGCGATTGAATATCGTGGGTTCAAAGGTGTTCCCCACACAGCTGGTAAGAGCTATTGTGCGGAAAGAATCGATGCGATATGGCGATTGACCTGGTTTAAAGGGATGTTTGCATCCGTTCCAGTCGATTTCAAAACTAGAATGCCATTTTATTCCTCGTGGACCACTCATCAATGCATCGAAAACCCAGGCGAAGTTGTGGCGTAGTTTGACGGACTCGATGGAATATATGACAAGGGAACACGCCGGATGGTGTGAGTATGCCGGAATTCCCTCTCTGGAAAGACGAGGAAACGTCACTTCCTAAGAACCAATGAGCGCGCGACATTGAGAAGAGGAATGCCGCCCCCGTAAGGCGTCTCAAAGTTGCGGGGCGTCTGCGCCTTTCTCGTCTGAGCGCCGCCCTCTCACTCCTCCGCTTAGGGAGTGACGTCACGCCGCCTGAGCCTCTGCAGTGCGGAAGCAGCGCGGATCTTTAAAATTCCTTTATTTTTGTCTAAAGCCCTTTAACCGACCGCTCAACAATTTTGTTGAGCATGTTCAAAACCGGTGCTCTCTGAGCAGGAGAGCTTTTGGAGAGTGCCGACACCTACATTATACTTCTGAAATAACGTTCTGTTTTTTGACTAAGTATCGTGACGCTAGGTGTCCCGGGTGGCATTTAAAAAGAAAGACGACGATCGCGCGCCAAAAGCTACGGCGCTCTGGAGAACGGGCGTCTTTGTGCAGGACATTTCCGCAGACAGAGATCACGCAACGCATCCCAACTTTTTTAAAAATAATATGGCCCTTCTATCACGCACAGAAATAAAAACTGCCTCCCTCGTTTAATTGGGATCTCTGCTAACACGCATTTCCGACCTCTACAAAATTGTCGAACTGCCCTTTCAGGGGTAATGCAGTCAGTGAGAATTACATAGCTTCGGTGGATACTCCATGTTGTTATTAGCTGTTTCTAAGGGTTGGTGGCATTGATTACCAGTCTATCAGGGTGCTTGAGTGCCCATTGACTCACTGACATCCGATTTGTATAAATTTTCACAATTTCCACAAATTTGTGGCAATTTCTAAATGGAGTGTTGCAGCGACCTACCGCTTGCAGTTTTACACCTTTATGACTTGTTGAAGCTTCATAAATGCATTAAAAAAATTATTTGACCGTGGGTTCTATGAGCGCCCGTTAAAGGGTCCAAGCACATTTCGGACGAAAAAAATGGCCAAGTGGTACATCGTCGATCGATGCCGAAAATAATCGTATCGGTTTCATAGACGGTTTCACGATGAGACCGTCCCTGTAAGTAAAGGAACCACCATCGCGGTCTTCCACTCATTAGGGACTTCCCCTTGGCATCACTTCCATTGAAAATCCGCAGTTGGGCTGTTCCCATGCCAAAATAAATAGATCCCCCCCCCCCCCCCGCAGTAGGGATAAACGCTCCGACAGGGGAATATTCCGGAGTGCCTTATACGAGATCTACTCTGCCCCCATGATGTCTGGTCTGGCCTGCCCTCCCCGAGGAGAGTACTAGTAGGCAAACACGGGCCGCAGTGATGCGCAATTCTGCGCAATGATGGAAGTGCTGTGCCGTTTGCGCCAAATTGATCCACTCCCGGGGTACAGTGCGCCATGCTGTGCCACAAGCAGGCTATTTTTGCTGCGCCAATGTGCGGAGGTAGACTCCCAATTTGCACCCGGAAGAGGTTGCGACTGTCGCGAGAAAACAAAACCGGTACCGAAAGCCATGCACACCTGTGTGATAAATTGCTACGTTAGAGGGAGCTATCAGGCTAACTCATGAGCTAACTGCACTAGTGCAGCGAAGCCGGCTCCAGTTAGGTTTGAAGGGGCTGCGAGACTTCGTCCCAAGTTATGCCAAATAAGTGCAAGAGACACGGTTCTTTGCATGCACGTGAACCTGCATTCCAAGTTTCATAACAAAGGGGATAATGGACGCGTAGAAAATCCGCATCGCCAATACCACAACTCCTCCGACTGCGCCAGTGAGGCAGCGCGGGGGAGGTCACGTGCATGCGAGTACCAATGGGAATGGCCGTAGCTCTCGCTCCTCTGACGTCGGGGCTTGACGTGTGTTCAGGGGTTTCTATCTCGCTAAGTACAGGCAGAAAAATGTTTATTTTGCGTGCAGTACACATATGACACAACCCCTTTAAGGATGCAGCCGCGCGACGCATGTGTCCACCTGCATGGTGTGTCTCCTCATCTCCATGTGCTCAGGACGTCGCGTTGCAAGCTGAAAAGTACATGTACCGTTATTTTATTTTTTATTTTGTCCGCTTGCGTAAACAGTGTGTGCATGTGCAAAGTCCGTCATTTTTGTGTAGAAAATACCGGCCTGCTGTTTTCAGGTTTATTTGACGCTTGTTTCAGCGTCTACAGCAGCGTAAACATTGCTATTCTTCTCCTGCTGTGGCAGTCGCTATCACTCCTCTTCCGCTTTTCCTCCTTGCAGCACCAGTGAAGGTTAGTCGTGCGAAATGCTGTCATCACTGCATTACTGATCGTTTCGTTGCAGGTCGCAGGCACAAATTTAACCTTGGAGTCATTAACGAGACAGTCTGTAATCTTCCTGGACAACGAAACAACAAATTGCACACATACACATCATCTAGCTCCTACTGTAGCTTCGTCGTCGTTGTGTTGGCGCGTTAGCTTCACGAGACGGCTCAGCCAGTCTGCGGTGGGTAAAGGGCTGCCTCAGGGCACATGCCGAAGGACAGTAAGGATAGAGGCAGCGACGGTCTCTCACCACGTGCAGGGTTGCTTGCATTATCTCCCTAACCCGGCAGTATGGAAGTTTGCGCTTGCAATAGAAATTCTACTGCGACAAGTATATAAGAGCACTCGACATCGTGCTGTGGAAAATGAAAATCAATTTTCCGTTCCATAATGTAATATGCTTTTTATTCCATGTGCACGCTTCAGGCAGCAATCATAATCGCTTATGCGCGCCCTCGACTGACCCCACGGAAGCAGGGATGTTCGGTGGGCTTCAGACTCTTCGAGCTCACGTCCGTGAATAGTTCTACAAGAGAATAGACCTGGTATTGCTAACTATACGATGGGACAAGCATAAGCTTGCCCACGTCACGCTTCAGAAATAAAGCGCCACCTGTGGCAAAGCAAGCGCCTTTTAGCAAGCCAAGCACCACCTGTGGCACGCAAGGGCTCATGGGAACTTAGGGCGCCTGAGAGCATTACGAGACGCCCAGAGGCGGAGGTAGAAAAACAACAACATTCCCGGTGTGCACAGCAACAGCGTCAGCCGAGATAAACCATAGCGGAAGCAGACTAGAGTCACTAAAGCAGACGACGGAGCAGTGTCCCTCAAAGTTCCCATGCTGCTTTGCGCCGCGCGCACCTTTGTAAAATCGTCTATTGCGTGCTAGACAGCTTAAACCTGAAAGTGAAAAGTTTTCGATCCATAGCACTGATCACTCCCGCGCGTGGCGCTTCAACGGTGCTTTCGGAAGCTGTGCCAGCGTTCGCCAAGTCTTGCTTTTCCTTCATTCACTTCCAGCACTCTTGGACGGTGATTATTCTGAAGCTGGGACACACCAATTGATAAACACGACACAAGCCTCAAGGTGCGTATAGGAACATGAAAGATCGAAATATGGCAGCCGACGGTGTGTCAGCGCGCATAGCCGGTAATCAAGAGGTGCAGGTTGGCTTCCCGTCACTGTCTCGCTTTTTCAGCAACTGCCATGTTTTGATCTTCCATCGCTGTCTTCGTAGTCCTCTCAATGCCACGAATACTTCTTCCTTCTTTCTATGTGTTCTTGTCTTCAAAAAAATCTGCAACTCTACAGCTGCCATCCCCTTAACAGCAGCGAGAACACTTCGTGGTCTGCAGCTATACTCTATTCCATAAAATATACTTCTGATCGTTAGTGTATGTGGAACCTAATTCCGATTTCGTAGTATCGATGTTCGTTCTAATCACCCTAATGATTGACGCACTGACTGCAGCCGAGGCTATATTCTAATGACCTCCAACCTGCATTGATTTGTGTATTCGTCATGCTCATTAATGACAGGCATCAAACATCGTGCCTCGGAGGGCTATCATCTGCTGAATTTTCATTCGTGTAAGGAGCAGGTAATTCCATGGATTCGCGTCACTGGCGGAAGTAAACGACGTTGTAGCCAATGATTATATTATTTTTGTGTATCTTAAACGCTCAAGAAAAAACATCTTACACAGCAAACATCTTCAGCAACAATAATGCAACAGGGTATGGCCTTGTACAAGGACAAGCCACTGAATAGCATATTAATAAATACTTTTACATAACACGAATGTGAGCTGCACTCGTCTCATGCCTCTTTTCGAAGACGCAAGCATGACGTCAGTAGATGAAAGACTTGGTAGTAGTGGTGGTGCCTGTAGGCATTACTCACTCATTAACGAACAGGTTGTGCAACAGAAGGCACACGTCTTTCCATGCATTGTCCAAGTAATATGCGGGCGATTTCGCGTACTTTATTGGTTCCTGTGAATTTTACTCTGTTAAAACAGAACTTCGCCGCATAACGCTACCAGGAACCAACCAAAATTCAGAATGATATCGTTTCGTCTTCTGATTTGTCGCAGATATGCGGGCCCGTCTCATTTTCAACAAACCGAAAGACGGAACGATGTCATCCGGAATGATGGTTGGCAAGGAGCGTATTTTGCGATGAAGATTGCTGATACAGGCGACATATGAATTCACCACGTAGCTCGGGGGGGGGGGGGGGGGGGGTTGTAGGGTGAAGTTTTGTATTACAATGTTCATCTGCTCTTCGCTCCACGAATGTCACAGCAGTAAGGAACTCAGTCTTTCCTTTCCCGCTGGCATTCGAAACAACAGCATTTGTTGGGATCGGTTCGAACGCCGAGATTACAAGAGCATATCGCCAGCTGGACGTCCGTGATATGTCACACTCGCACACTGCTGAGGCCATCTAGTTTTTTCTGGCATCGAGGTCCTTTTCGTTTTTTTAGATTTCCATGTTGCCGTGACCAACCTCATCACTTTGCAAAGATACTCCACGATTATAGGAACACGGCTATGAAATGATGAATGAAATGGCTAGGAAATCTGTATAAATATTCTTTATTTCTGAAATGCATTTATCTTCGGGCTATTTGCTGTTACCGAATAGTCTCTTGTGCAAAGGACAGAAATGAAGACACTAAACCCAGAAGCCCATTGTGCCAAGCCTTCAGCTTTCCTGACCATAGAAATCCTGAAGGAAGCCAGCTGATTGCATTGATGAGATCGAGTAGGCAACGTAGAAAGCACAACAAATTTTGAGTCTGTTCTCGGACCAACAGGCTGTAGTCATCGCTGGAACAACAAAGCGGGTCAATACACACATGCAATATCACGTGATTTTCATTATTATCTCATGCTGATCTTTTCAGCAGCGTGCCCTTAAACATGATGTTGACGTTATCATACATATATAGTTGCAGAAGTGTAACACTTTGCCAAATTTTCTGCGAGCTATCAGTGGCGCATCGTTTCATATATGGGCATGTTTAGAGAGGCAAGGAGGGCACTTTGAACACAATTTTTTTTTTCACACATTATATGAACATACCACCTTCAGGAACTGTCTCGCAAATTATTTCCGTTGGGAAGCGCACATTTCCAAATTTTAAAAATTTGATTGCAAGTATCCGCGCAGCGCCGGTGAACTCTCCCGTCTCCATCTGGCGCGTTGTGACATCATCTCATCCGATCCGTTTTACTGGCCATTGAGAATCATTTGCAACATCGCTGGAGCAGGGCGACCTGCCGACTACCGTGGATCCAGGTGCAGATCCAGACACTTACTTTTTCTTTTTTTTTGGGGGGGGGGGGCAGTTTCTTTCTCGAAGCGCGTACCGGGGGAGGCGAGAGGCAACTTAATGTGTAACATAATGGTGTGTGTGGACTGTGGAGGGGGCCGGTCGTCCAGCCGGCCCTCCACCGAGATCTGCCACTGGGTGGATCAGACTGCCTTGAAATCAGCAACAAACAGCGGAGGCCGCCATCTTGTGGAACGCAGTTGCCCCACCCCAAAGCGTTGACGTTCGCTGTTTTCAGCAAAACTGCGAAACGTCGTTTTTGTATTTTTGTTACGTTGAGTTTAAATGAAAGCAGTATTTCAAAAATGATCAAATACATGTAGAAAACAGTAATGGCTCATCTTGTTTATGAGGCGGTTGGTAAGTTGCAGTTTCCCCGACTGCTGCTGTCGCACCAGTGTGGCGCGCTACAGTGTGTTTCAGTAACCATGTTAGAAAAATTCAAAGGGACTGTAAAGTGAAATGCAACCACCATGTTTCTACGTACCACCAGGTATTGGCTTTGTGACTGATGACACACACAAGCCATCCCGTCTCAATCCTTCATATTTTTGATATTAACGAATTTCAACGACTGATATTTTCGCGATCGCAGCTGTCATAGACGTCCCCCATGGGAAACAGGTCGCCCCGGGATTGGCGGACAGTTGTCGTGTGATAATGAAGTGCTGCGCAAGGCATTTGAGACGCAATTTGGAAATACAGCTGACAGATCGCTCGAGGAGAGGCGGCAGCCATGATCTCACGCTGGATTGAATACAGAGTGAAGAATAGCATGCTCGGTATGCACCGATGCAGATAATTCCTACATCGGTACAAATCTATGTGACATGTTTTGACATGTTTTTCGGTGCTGGTAACAGTAGACCACAAGGTGGCGGCCTCCGATCTTTACGCGGCCTCACTGTCCGCGGGATGAGATGTCGTCTCAGGCTGGAAGTAGAGCGAGGAGGCTTTGTTGCTCGCTGATTTGAAAGCTCTCTTGCGCACCAGGATTGCAGACAGCACCCGTATTTGTTGTGCGAATATGTATCCCAGGGCTTGTGATCCAGGGACTGTAATCCGGATTTCTAAGTCCTCCTTACATTTTTTTTCTAAGTCGTTCACTACTGCTTTAAATTGAGGGTGCCGTGTGCTGAGATATCAGGGCACGTTCAACAACCATGAGGTCGGCAAAACTAATCAACGAACTGACTCTCTAATAGCACTAAACTGAGCACTGTGATTGCTCATGATCATAGCTCCCTCGGGGCATAAAGCCACGAATTATCACGGGACATGGAACGAAGGAAATGCAGAGGTTCTTCTGTACTTGGTTTCAAAAATTTTTTTGCACCTGTGCTTTTTTACTATCATCATATTTTCCTTAATATACAGGGTGCTCTACAAGGTCAGTCACATTTTCGTGCTTGACGTGACACTTCCTTGACTGATACCTCGTTGACGCACAGGCTTCCGCTGCCTTAGAGTAAAGAATTTATGCCAGGAAAACCTACAAAAACATCGTCGTTACCAAGCACTGTGTAACAAAATGAATACGACCATGCAAGCTTTCGTCTCAATCCATAGGTATAGCGCATAGGAAATGCACGAAGACGAAAGTTTGCGTGGCCGTATTTATTTTTTTTACGCCGTGCATGGCAACCACGATTTTTTTCGTACGTTTCTCTGGCACAAATTATTTAGTTTCTGGTAGCGGGAGCCTGCCTCTCAAGTAGATATAGCACCACGCGCGAAAATGTGACTGACCTTTTATAGCACCCACCCTGTACTATACCTTGTGAAACACCGTCAATGTGAGATTTTATTCCAATCTAGCCCCTGCCATACCCGTTTCCTCTTTTTAGAATAGCAAGCCGACCTCCGTCCGCGGGCGCCTACATACCTTACTTTTATTGTTGAGACTCATATGGACAATCATTTATTTGTTACTGTTAACTTTTTGTATGAGTCGGGCTATTTGCGGTCCTTCGATGCTCCACACAGATGACGTAAAGCGTTCCAAAGTCCTGTTGTCGAAGACGTTCATGATCACTTTAACGAGGAAAGGAAAATGGTCCTTTTAAAAAAATAGTTTTCTTACCCAGTAGGATTAACTGTTTGCAAGAAGTATTTTTCCTTTTTCTTCTGCAACATATTGATCAGTCTCAGAGACCTAGAGAGAGCAAGAAGTGGATTGGTAAACGCATCTTTGTTGGGACTGGCTGGTAGTTATGAGGAACGTTGTGGCAGCTGGTAACTAATGCTGTCACTTAAACTTGACGAGCACGACTTCTTACCATTTGCTGTCATGTTCTCATAGTCGCTTAGTGTAACCAGAATGCGCGCGACGACATGATATCGCGGAATAAACTAATCGTGCCGAGAAACAATCTTCGTTTCTTTAAACCTTATTTTGTGCCCGCAAATCATGAGTGTCACGATGTCAGCGTCAGTAACGGTTGCATTCTGGTGTTTTTTGGACCACATGATTTCTCTCAAGAAAGCAATGAACATATGGAGCATACAAAGTATAGCACTTTATCGAGCGGTGAACCACGAATAACAGTTTTCCTATCCTTTTAACCATTTATAACATGCATCTCAGAGACATGCACGTCGACTCGTGTGTGGCCTGTGACATTTTTGTGTCGCTTCATAACCAGAGTTCGTTGCAACCGAGGCCTTGAAAAGTTGCCCAAGAGGATTTAATTTCTCTTTCTGGGGAAGCGTTGAAGTGACCGCTATTTGCAATCATTGCACGTACAGCGACATACCATATTCCAAGTCATGTCCGTTACGGGTTCCCCTGCGTGTAGGAAGGGTTAGCTCTGGAATTTTCATTATGTCCAGTGACGTCACACGTTGCACTGGAATGTTTACGGGCGTTCATCAGGAGAGCACAACCTTCGCAAACCCTCTGGTATTCTGGAATGTTCCAGATAAGGAGCATGGAAAGACAACTGCAGTATCACACGCGACCTTACAAGATCGAAGCGTTACTCATCTGATGCCACTTTGCAAGGCGGCACATATACCCTCACTGACTTGCCAATTAGTCCTATAACATTCCAGAATAATAGTTCACGCAGAAAGAACACTTCTAGGGCACGTGAAAGACCCCTCTAGTGGGCAACACTAGACCACGGACAGACTACTGTTACGTCGCTTATAATGACAGTTGTCTCGCGAGTTATACCCCTCTCAGACGGACTAAGTTAGTGTCACTTTCAACAAGTGACACTTGCAGTTAGTGTCGTTCGTGTGCTGTCACGCGGCATCTTTTAGTAACACTCGGCAGAGAGTACACTAACGATTTAGTGAGTTCCCCAGACTCACTTTCCTCACTCCTTTCCACTCCCCCACTTCCAGACTCACTCCTTTCGTTATCACTTCACTCCTCTTCGGCTGACCGAGTGTGTAGCCTCGACGGCAGGCTTTGTGGTACGGGTAAAAATATTTAGAAATACGAAAGGCCCCGACACCGCAATATTTAAACAAGTATTTTCGACAGCGTGTTTATTTTATTTTAACACAGTGTGAGAATGTGTAAAAAAAAAACTTGTCCTTACTCTCGCTGACAGCCTGTAAGAACTTCGCGGTCTCGGCGATCCGGCGGTCTCCATTTTTGTTGTGGCACATGTTTGAGGCCAATCTGTTTAATGTTGGAAGAAGATTCGCAGGAGGTGTTTCTCAACAGGGTGTCGGAGCGAACCGAAAACCGAAAAAAAAAAAACCGCTATTTTGGTGCGAACCGGAACGAAATCGAAACCCTATACGTTTTTTTCCGCTCAGAAGGGAAACCGAAAAAACCATTTAACGAATGAAACTGACGTCCTGTGTTCTTAAGTCATGTCGTGGATACTTTACGAGAGTTACGTTACGGTGGAATGTATGTCCGTATACTATG
Organism: Ornithodoros turicata; assembly: GCF_037126465.1. Lineage (NCBI taxonomy): Eukaryota > Metazoa > Arthropoda > Arachnida > Ixodida > Argasidae > Ornithodoros > Ornithodoros turicata. The sequence goes on from NC_088202.1 coordinate 89,232,680, forward strand.
ACCCTGAGGCTCCCTTTGTAACGTTTTATCGTTCGCGCACATAGACTTAGAGGTACATATGACCGGTTGTGACTCTCTACCAATGTGCCGTAGTGTTCGTTTTAATTTCATCCGCCCAAACTCTCCTCAACTAAACAGCCACCCAAGGGTGCTGCGTTACGGCTTCTATATCGGTAATGTCGCGCAACGCGTCCTTTGTTTGAGAGCAGCGAAGTTGAACACATTTACGTATCCGCGAGGGCAAGCGCGTGCGAAGTGGCGCCTCTTTTGTGGACAGGACACGAAGAAAAGAAAACGGAACCGTCGAGCGCGTTTGAGTGAAGGTGTTCCTCGATTTGCGTCGTACTCGTGCGGTGGTGCTTGCTGGCTACACTCTTAAAAATGAACTTCACCGCATAGCACGCTCCTAGCCAACCATTATCTCGAATGATATCGTTATCTGCCCTGATTTGTTGAAAACGGGGGGCGTACGCCTTTTCTGTGACAATTATGAACAGCATAAGTGTCACAGAAATGGCGTACGCCCCCCGTTTTCAACAAATCAGGGCAGATAACGATATCATTCGAGATAATGGTTGGCTAGGAGCGTGCTATGCGGTGAAGTTCATTTTTAAGAGTGTAGGACTAAGCAACATACATTCGGATGGGACGCGATCGCACCAATCCAGCAAGAAAGTACGTATGACATCATGACAAACAAGTCCGTCTGTATCATGGGCTTCAAGAAAGGAGAAAGCCTGTTCGAACAGATAGTCACCTTCAGGAACCAGGAGCTACCAATTTCACAGCTGCCTATTACTATTAAATACCATGTATGCGGAATAAACGGGTTTACATTTTGCAACATTGATTTTTTTTTTTCTGGGAATGAATATGCCCACCAGAAGCGGAACCGGTTAAAACCGGTATGAACCGTTATTTTTTTGCTCCGGAACTGAACCGGTACCGGACCGTTTATGATAGAACCGGAACGGAAACCGGAACCAAAAACGTTTCGGTTCGACACCCTGTTAAGAAAAGAAAAACATTCCGAGGAAGGTATTGCGGCGCACGCCTAAAAAATTTGCCGCCGTTAATTCTTATCTATCGTAACTGCCATTGTTGCTTAAGTGACACTTACTTAAGCCGTGTAGCAAGCGCGTAGTGAGAGTGACATTCCCTTGGTTGGAATGCACTTCACGAATATGACACTAAATAGCCCGTGTGACAGGGGTCTTACAAATCACAAAATATTATGGCATACGAGTATAGCGAGATAGTGCTTTATGTGTCTACGGTTACTCGAGTTTATTGAGTTTCGACTTTATTTCACCAGGTATTTACCACATTCACTAGAAGTTCTACAAGCCGAATAAAATTTCGCTGCGGTGTTCACATGAGCCTAGAGTTTCTTTCGAAATTCTTCCGAAATTCAATATACAGATGTACAATGTACTTTCAGACCTTTGAAGACCATCGATTATTTTGGAAATAGGATAACTGTTTGCAGATAGTAGCTCCGTTACTTTACGTTACTGCGTTACGTTACGTTCACCCACCCAGGAAACGTTACGTTTTCTGCCTTGCATTACGTGCAACTTCGTTATGGGAACACTCAGGAGGGCGATGTGCACTGCTAATCGGTTACGAACATCTGGCAACAACCCATGAGGAAGCATGGTAACGAAACGACCTGTTGTTAAGTTCCGTTAGATGAGCGTCACTTGTGCGCAATGTTCAGGGCAATAAAGCGTGTTACAAAAGGAATACGTGTGGAGCGGGAAATCGGCAGTGAAAGCGACAGGGAGATGGGTGTGCGCAGTTCGAGCGCCAATAGTGCTTTAGCAGCGGTAGACATAAGTTTGGAAGCTCGACATGAACAGCATTAAGGTGGTGACGTGATATAGTGCGACGATATTATGTACCGTTATGTTACACTACGTAAAGCTTTCAAGACTTAGAACTTTATTTGAAGTCGTCACTAGTGAACAGTGATCGAAAAGCGCGCAACCACAACTCTTTCGGATTCACTTTTGTGAAGACAGGAATTAAGGGGCCAAGGTACCGTAGGTGTCACTTATGAAGAAAGAATGCTGAGTCGATGGTTTGTTGCTCGGTTTTGTGGACAGTGCGATCACGACGCCACGCGCGCCATCTGTCCGGTCGGCACCTACTTAGGATCGCATCCGCCGCCGTTTTCAACTGGTACACAAGCGCAGTTCCAGGTAGATTATTATAAAATTTTAGGCTGCTGTGTCAATGATGGCGAACAGTAGAGACCGCAGGAGTACTAATCCCCGTGACGGTTACCACTTGCAAGCTTGATTATTATTTCACCTGGTGTGACATAGGTCATTGCATTAATAGGCTCAATCAGCTCCGAGATGAGCGCCTGCCGCTAGGGGGGATTGTTGGCCACACGCGAGTGGCCACGCCACACTACACCACACTAAATAAGCTACGCTTAGCTTATTTCTTCTTACCCTTACTTAGTTTACTTAGTTAGCTTATTAGTTTATATGCGTAGCTTATTTAGTGACTCTAGCGACGCCGAAGCTGGGAGGCCACCGGGGCTCGAATCCTGAATCCTAGCACCGGCTGTGCTATCTTGGTGTATGCACGAAATTTACTTGAGACGCACTAAGACAAATGCAGGCACACTTCCCTATGCGGTCGGCCTGGGGTGGCAAATTGAACAAGGCTGTGAGTTTCCTGCATGGAGGAGACCAGGAGTTTGAACAGGATTTTCCATCTCAAGGGGGCGGGGGAGGGGGGGTCGGCTTCCGTATGGTGTGTCGCTAGTATGTGTTGGCTTTTAGGCCCTTTCGGCAATTTTTTTTAGGAGTGGGGGTGAGGGGGGAGCGTTTCAATATTTAGAGAGATGTCGGGGTGCTGGGAAAATCTGTTGAGGAAACACAGGGTTCGGGAGACAGAGCTCAGTTCCCACCTTGCTATACTGCAGTACAGTGAAATAGTCCACAGAATTGTTCCAGAGGTTTCCCAGATGTTACTGGACACATCTATTATCTTTTTCTTCGCCAGCCAAGCAATGTGTTCCGTAGGATAAAACAGCTGGTCAGCTGCATTTTTTAGGATGCCTACCGCTCGAAGAACGTCGTCTTGTTCCTGAAAAAAAAAAAACAATGTTAAATTTCGGAAATTCGGATGCGCGGATTAATTCTGTGCAGTCGCTAGTGTGCTGCTGCCGTGTAATTTGGGCAGCGCTCTGTCGGTTAATGGGGTACAAAAAACATCACTCCTGCTGAAATCAGACACGCTGTGCCACGTGCAAGCGAAATGTACCTCTACTTGACGTAACACCAAATGCTACCTTTGTTTTACCCAGGTATAAGAAGAGAGGTAGTCACAGTGGATGATGAGTTACTGTGAACATGGGCTTCCTCAGAAGGCTCTTACACTTGCATCACTACCTGGAGGACAGGACAAGTTGCAAACTTCGCGAGAAATCATTAGTGTCACTTGCGAAGCCTCGTTAACAAGTTAACTCAACAGAGGTTACATGCTGTTACGATATGTTTCACATCTCACCTGGTTGCACCATTCCGTATTAAGCGATAACTTTTGTTACGGGTATGCTCCTTCGCCCAATAGCTTATTCACAACTCTTGAACCCAGTATTTGCCACAGCGTGAAGCTATACTTCACTTCTGGTTTATGCGTAACTCTCGATCCCAGTAAGTGTCGAGTGTCATGGAATATGTTATCACTTATCACGCATCGAACCATGTCGTGCTGTCGCTTGTCGCGCAGGAAAGTAGAAAATGCTGAAAGAAGTGAGTGAACTTGCGCTGAAAAACAAGTAATTGCGTTACTAGTAATCACTTACATCTTTGAGTAATTTTGCGAGTAATCGAGTAGTTTTGAGAGAAGTACTTTTTCAAGTAATCAGAATACAATTTAGTGTAATCAGTTACCGAGTAATCGATTACCTTTCGACTAAAGGCTCATTCATAGGCAAAATCATCCAACAAGCTTCATCCTAGCCTTTCCTATCTGCTCTGCTGTTTTTACTATACAATAAGTGGAAGTCATTGTAATAGTACTTCACACGTACGTGCAATATCAGTTGCCCGTAGGAGCTTTAATCTATTCCTACCAACCTACTGTATGCACGATAGGTCATGGTTCGGACATAGTGAGTCACTTGGAAATTCCACCTGGAAATTCCAAGTTGGAATAGAGCGCAAGCGCGGCAAAACCTTGAGGGTCAACACCTTGGAATGAGATGCACTGAGAGATTGGAGTCGAGCACTAAGTTCGTAGTTCGGATTGTCCTTCCTCATGAACACTGCCATGTTGACGAGTTCTCCTCATTTATCGCCATAACCTCAGTTTTTGGAGATGCTCATGGTGATGTAGGGAACGTGATGAAAGCAATTCGTTGTTTAAGTACATGATGTGTCCACCTGAAGAGAAACTCCTACCTTGCTCGAATGTCAGAAGCCATGTTACAGTACGTGCATGTTATGGGCGGATCTGTGGCTGTGTGTTTGTCTTTTCCTCCACGAAGGTGATGACACAACAAATAATTAAGTACATTATAACTAAACAATTATATACAACTATAACCAAACAAGCAAAATATATAATCTGCTACTGGGACTTGTGCACAGTTGCGTCTTTCATTGCGTTGTAGTAGGCCCCTCGAGGTCGCGCAGGCACGATCACGGACCGGTTGAAACCAACTATAGCTCGCATTAGTGCACGCAAGGAGTAAACAAGGACACGGCGCTATGCACTACACTTGCACCGCTTCTCTCCCGCGGTGACAGACATTCCCACGCTAACGAATACAGCGGGACAGCACCTTCCCAACTGGACAATGCGTGCTCTCATGTTTAGGAGTAACTTTTGTCACATCCAAACTTGTAGCAGCCATATAGGCGCTGGATCCCTCGGATAGCGTAAGTTCAGAACCACTGTTTTATGCGTTTGTTGTCGTTGTTGGTTTATTCAGGAATGGCGCCCACAGTGTTGTGACATGCGTTTGTTATGTATATTTGCGGGCAAGCGTCAGTGTTCAGATGTACTCCGCTAACTACAAATACGCATACAATCGCAATCTGTCACCCATTCTTACTTCTGCACATCCATCACGGCCTGGAAGACGGCAACATGCCTATGGCTTCCTGGTTCCCTTGTGCTTCGCATGGGACTTTCAACCTACGCGGGATCGCGTTCGTATGTGGAACGTTATAAAAGGTCACGTGACGTTCGAATGTCGCATTTCATGGACTTAATTGGCCACTAGCGCAGCGATATACGGTCATCATGTGCCGAGTGCCTTTCCATCGTCGACGGTGGCTCCACCGAATTAGCATTCTCGCCACAGCATGTGGGGCACAAATCATCTAGAGAACGCAGCGGCAGCGCAGCTTTCCCTTGTTCTTGCTGCTACGCAGTTCGCTGGCGTGTCTCGCAAACATCCTGCAGCGCGTCATATTCGCAATATAGGGAAAGATGTTTTTCGGCGACGATGGCGCCACCACTCTGTTTCTGCCGCAGGCGTGTCAGCGTAACTGCATGTCACTAAACTTGTAGTCATTCATAAGCACTAGCCGTACATCTTGCTACTACGTAGATTGACTGATTTTGAAAACGAAAAAAAAAAGAGAAAACTGGCTCCACTGGAGAAAATTGTACAAAAAAAGAGTACATAGTTTCTTGCATATTTCACACATAGTCGCATGGATGATGGTAAATTGTGTCCAGGAGAGCCGGAAGGTGGGGAAAGAAAGGCGCCCCCCACCCCCCTTCCTGAACTTTCGCTCTGAGGGTCCCGTCACGCCATATTTCATCTGTACGCCGACCGAGACAGACTCGCTTTCAGTTCTTTTACCGCGCAGGGTGAAAATGCACACTCGTTTAAAAAGGGCTAAATTCAACCGAATAGGTACTATCCACACAATTACCTTGTGTGATACTGTATGTGCGGACCTGCTGCGCGAAGAGTAGCCACACGCCATTAGTAGCCTTGCTTAGATGATACAGGAAAACGCAGATTTCGTGAAGACGCGAGGAGCCTTTAAGCAGTTCGCTGGTGTGCCTCATGACACGAGTACTATATCTGCTGCCTTTGCCTGAGTCATAGCTAGAACACCCGGCAGTGCCTTTTTAGTGCAACAATAATGACACCCTTTGCAGACGACACCACTGTGCTTTTGACTCGAATAAAAATCAAAAGTAAAGGAACACGCCACCGCTCGCTTACTTCTATTTGTCTTATCACACTTAATGAAACAATCAACCAATATTTCAGTTTGTGCTGCTCAAACACCAATTTATTTTTCGCCTCAAGGTAATCAAGAACGCGAGGTGGTCTTCCTATAACCATTACGCCCTCCATAGCCAGCGGATTGCATGGACGAGTCGTTTCTAACAAGCACATCAATGGCTCCTCTATGTCCGTTGCCGTGAAGGACTTCCGACGTGTCGGAATTGATTGTGTCGGTATGGAAACAGTGTCGTGAAATGTGTGTGTATGTGTGCTCGTACTGTTCAACAAATTCATAAAATGCGCGCTGTAAGGAAACGTGTTGCCTTGCATTCCGTCGGCGTAAAACGAATAAGTTTCTGAGCTTATTACGCTCAGGGCAAGGGGGCAACGGTTATCTTTGTATTTTTAGCCCAGCCATTCCGTGCGAAACTCCCTTGGAACAAGGTGCATGATAAATGTTCCATCTTTTTCCCCCGAGTAGATCGTTATCGCACGTGCAACTGACTCCTCTGTTTCTAGCGACCCTTCAACCCATTAGGTTTTTCCATATCCATCTGTTGGTAGGCCACGCCCAAGACTTTTTTTTACCTCCTTTCCATTTCATCAACTTAACGCCGATACGACATGCAGTGCAGCCGTTCAGTACCAACGTTACTTCACTGTGTTGCGCCAGGATGCCGTCTCAGACAGTGGTGTATTCAAAATCGCAAGCGAAAAGGAGGGTGGGGTTGCAAAAAATTCCGAGGGGTTGTCATTGTAATAGTTACGTTTAAGTTGAAAAAAAAAAAAAAAAAAAAGGAAATGCATCACTGCCGACATGTGCCTACAGTTGAAACAAAAAAAGGCTCCTGATAGGGTTGCCACCTTTACCGTCAAGCCAATACCGAACACTGGGTGTGGGGGTTGCAAACGCAGTGGCTTTGTGTACATAGACCTTTGAATCAATACAATGTACGAAGAGTTTTTTTTATTAAACCAAACGTTGTTTAGTTATCTCAGACTACAAATAACTGGGCGTCAGGCGGAAACCCAGTAGAAGGCGATGGCAGCCCGGTCACGCTGAAAGGCGAGACAAGCAGGAAGGCCCCTGATTGGCCAGTTCGAATGCATGACGTTGCATTTTTATTGGTCCTGTCAATTTCATTTGCATTGTGCCCAGTGCTGTGTGGACTATCTCAAACCATGCGTTCTATGGGGAGCTGTTACTGCCACGCCACCCTCCATTTTCTGCCCCATCTTGGATTGGACGAAGTGGATTGTGAAGGACCGTATCAAATTATTGAGTTTTGAAAGCTGAGCACTGGGCACAGAGGGTCCTAATAATAGCTAGGTTCTCTACAGTATCTTCATGTGGATTAGCTTTGATTGGTCATTTTAGTTATCGCTCAATCTGTATTGCTGACGATGACGCAAACGAAAAACTCAAAGTCGTAAGGCTTTAACTACGACTTGGCCAATTCCCGAACATTTTATATCCGGATTACACCTTCACCCGGACACCGAACGCAAGCCTTGAATTTCCGAACTGTTTCGGTGAAATCCGGACAGGTGGCAACCTTACCCCTCTATCGGTGGTGCACAGCAAAGAAATGGGTAAGGGTGTCGCCAAATATTTTGGGGAGAGAAGTCTGGATAAATGATTGGGCCTTAGCCGTGGATAGGCGTTAGTGGTTACTCTGAACTGAGCGAGGTCGACTACGGCAAGCAGTTACACCACCACCACCACCACTCTGAGCCAGTCTTGTGCGTAACGCGTTACTAGTAATTGCGTTACTTGTAATCAATTAGCTTTTTGAGTAATTTTTCGAGTATCAGTTACTTTACTGTCAAAGTAATTTTTCGAGTAATCAATTACTTTTCTGAGCAATCGATTACTTTTCCGGCAGAGATTAGCTTATCTTTCAGATGCTCTGCCCCAATCAAGCCCCTGGTGTCATCAGCCTTTGTTGGGCTGTTCTACTATAGCAAGTGGAGGTCATTGTAATAACGCTCTGGAATTTCAGTGTCTCTCTCCCTAATCTCTTCCTACTAGGGTTGCCACCTTTCGTAGTGAAAAATACCGGCTGAGGGAGAGGAGGTGGATAGAGGGAAAGGAGGACTGGCTCGTGGGAAAGGGAAGTGGGTGAGGGGTGGAAGAGCACACACAGAAAACGAGAGAGAGAGCTCAAGATAATACGAGGAAACCTATATGTTCCTGTGAGTAATAATAATAATGAATAACTAAGGAAAGAACTGGTGACTGCGGAGTTGGCTCTATGCTCCAGATTTATTCAAGCTGTAGTGGAATGTTGAAGGGAAAAGCCCCTATGAAAGGTCTTGAGCGACAAATACCGGCAAAAGGCTGCCGGTATCACCTTCCTACCGGCAACCGGCAGAGCGAGCAAATAACCGGCCGTGCCGGTATAATACCGGCCTGGTGGCAACCCTACTTCCTACGCCAGTGTGATGGTACCTGAAGCTTTGGAGGTTTAGTGAGTCATGGGGAAGTTCCACGCAATGCTCTTCCACAATGGGGTCAACGTCTTCCCGGGCGTACAGATCTTCTTGTCCTACGTGTTTTTGTTTCTTGTTATTTCAGCTGTACCGCTGTTGAACCTTTGCTTTTTTTAATTTTTTTCTGAGGCACACAAAGACGGTTATAATTTCGTGACTGCAGAGTAACGACCGAAGTAGTGCGTTAGTTTTCTACTCGTTACTCAATTACATTTGAAGTCGAGTAATTGGTAATGGTAATCAATTACTTTTTCCACAGAAGTAACGGTAATCAATAACTTTTTTCGAGTAACGGGCACAAGTCTGCTCTGAGCTGTGGTTATCTGTTACATGGCGTTGCGGTGCCGTGCGCAACGCGAGTCGCTTCTGCAATGACGATATCAACTTTACGTCCATTTATTTTAATTCCATTACATCTCCGAACGTTGTGCACTTTCAACACATTTGCTTCAGGTACAACACTTACACTCTTTCCGACTCCGTATTCCATGCTGTACTTCAACATGGGCCAGTCGTCCAAAAAGCGCATGACGACCCTGCACTGACTGATTTCGGAGCTCACTGTGTAGAACTTCTTCGACGCGTTTCCACTCGTCAATCCGCCAGCTAATAAACAAGCATACCCCACAGCACGAAAAATACCGTCTCGTCCACGGTAGCTCTGCAAGACATCGTCCAACGAATACATGACTTGGAGCGCGAAGAACTTTACGCACCACAAGTCACTTGTACGTTACTACACAGACATCAAGACGCTTTTCCCGTAACATTCACGTTGTTTCCTACTGCTCCACGTAGTTCCCGTATATTTTTCCTCGTACACCATGCGACGTCGTTAGACTCAGTCAGTACCTCCGCCGCCGTGTAGCAGAGCGGCAAAACAGGTTCCGGCGACTTGAGAGCATCAATTCTAGATGGCGGGACGAGACTGGCACATTACTGGACATTATCACCGTTATCACCTGAACTCGTTCCGAACGGTAGACAACGTCGTTCCGACTTGCACCTTGGCATTCCAAGGTTTACAGCACGTTACACGGCAGTCATGGACTCATACATCCTTGCCACGAAGATAGAAACAGGGAGATAGTTGTGCTTTGGAATATCAATCCGACCTTCGGTCAGGCTGACCTTTTCGAAATAAACGTATATCCCTCCCCCCCCCCCCCCTGTGTCATACGCATGGTATGCCATAAAAAAATGTCTTCTTCTTCTTTTTAAGTGTTGAGAGAGGTCATCCAATATTTGGCTTGCTACTCTTCAAAAACGAAATCATAATAATAAGAAGAAACACAACTTCCCAGGACCAAAAAAAAAAAGAGAAAAATTCACACATGCACACACACACAAAAAAAATCACAAACACAGTCAAATGAAGATGCGCGGAAGCACACGTGTCACAGGTCCCGCAGGCAGACTTGTACACGTTACCGGAAAAAAGGAAATAAATACCGTTTCTCGTTACTACTACTACTACAAAAAAAAAAAAGGAACTAAATACGTTATCCGTTACCAGAGCAGCAAAAGGAACGCGTTTCCGTTACTCGACAGTAACGAGTTATTCTCCCGTTACCATGCCATTACAGAGCCACAACCATGTCAAAATCAAAATTGACAAATGCTTTCTTTGGTCCGACAATTTACATGGAATTCGCTTTGAAGAATAGTCGGTTCTCGGAATGGGCATCGGTTATTTTTGTGCATTTCCTCGAGAGAACCTCTATGGCAAGATTGAAAAATTGCTGTAGAACGGCATGGCTGCATCAAATACAGCCACATTTGTTTGATACATTTATTGGAAATGGGATGCGCCTGATTAGTACCGAGGCTCATTTTTCTTCTTTTTCTGTAAATTCAAGGTCAACAGTTTCTTTTATCCCCTTATTTGTGCACAAACGTTAGGACAGGAGGTTACACGACGTCAGAGCGATTGTGCGTTTATGTGAACTGATAAACGCTACATCCAACTACAAGCCGTTGTATAAGCTGGCGCTTTGCATGGCTAGCCTTTCCTCTCTTTTTTTGATAAACATCAGCCAAAGTTCTCGGCCTACCTCCTCACTACACGACATTGGCTCCACGAGGTATTCGATTGATTAGTGAAAAGCAGTGCCTTTCACGTATAATCGACGATACGGTAACTGCTACAGCTAAAAAAAAATATTGAAGACTGTCACCTGAGCGCGCTTCTTCAAATTCGAATTCGAATACGACGTGCGTGATGTACTGAGTCGTTTTGGTTTGGGAAGGTAAAGAAGGCACTAACATACTACATTCCTGTCACCTTTTGCCGCCTTCACACTGAAGATCTCGTCCAACCCAGGCCCAATTGACTTGATTATCATCTGTGCCATCTTAAAATTCAACGGGTTATCCTCTGGATACTGGAGCCCACATGTGTGGAGGTGGGAGAGGAAATACAGGGACTAAGGTATCTTCCCGGATACGCTTCTAGGCCAATGACACGCACGAGCTGCATATCATAAACCCGGGATGTCGTCGTCCAGGTCAGATGAACACACTTTACACCAACACGGTGAATCAAAAGAGAATGACAGTGCCATCTCAGGATCCGACTTTAGGCGAGTTTAGTTACTCTAGTATACCCATTGGCAGCAGCTGGGAGATAACACACACCACACACACACGCACGAAAAAAAAAAAAAGAAATCCAGGATATTTTTCCAAGGATGCTTTGATGATCAATGGCACGACCGGAAGCGTTGAGGCATTCGCCATGTCGGTCACCTTAGGACTCAACAAAAGGATGAGTGTGTCGAAAAGGGGCTCCCAGGAGCTGAAAGTCCATGTCAGGTCACCTCATGTTAGAAGCGTACGGATCGAATTTCGGGAATTTCCACATCATAATTGACCATGTCGTCCATGTTGAAGCCGGGCGTAAAATGAAGGAAAGGAACGACTAACGTGAGTAACGAATTACCGCTTTCTGTAACTGAATACGTTAATAGTTGTAATTTTTGGAACACTAACTTGGTCGTTACTTCGTTACCGAAAAAGTAACTGATTACTGTGTAACGAGTTAGGTACAACTCTGCCCGCAGGTTTGCGGCCTTGAGGAATTGTAGCAGGTAGCCTGCCGCCTTGCGGCATTTATCGTTCGTAGACTATGCACCCAGAATCTTTGCAATGGTGAGTGGCCAGCTGTCCAGTGTGGAGAGACGCTTTTCTAGGATCTATCTCTTGTCCTCATATTTCGTGCAGTGCAAGAATAGATGGATGTCGTCTTCGCTTGTGTGGCATTTTCTACATGTAGGGACGTCTGTCATTGATATTAACATTGCCTTGAGTTTGAGGGGAAAAAACACAGGACGAACACAGGGCGAGATGAACAGATGGACTCACGAACCAGCAATGAAGCTTTAATACACAAAGGGCAGGGGGAAGAGAGAGTACACTCCGGCATCTCAGCGTAGGTGAGTATGAGGCGCGTAATACGAACCTCTTAACGGTCGGTGGTAGCATTGATAACTGCACAAGGGAACGTGTGTGCTTGCAAAGAATGGAAAGATATTCCAAAGCAGTACAGATTGCAAAAAGGACGATAAAAAGTAAAAAAATTGGTAACAGCAACAGCACAATATATAAAAATACAGTATATAAAAATATATAAACATACAAACAAAACTATATATCTGTTCATCTCGTCCTGTGTACTCAAGGCAATGTTAATATCAATTCAACACCAGCTAGCTTGCCTGCTCCTGCTATGTTCAACGTCTGTCATGTTTAGCTTATACAGGTCTGTAAGCTCTTGTGAAAGCAGTACCAAGTCGGAGTCGATGAATGAGTGCTGCGTCAGTTCGGCTCATGTATCTACAACCTGTGTACTTATATGGACCATCGAGCCTAGGGCGTCTCAAGTGTAGATTGTCCAGGAGCTTCTTCATCTCCACATCTGCCGTTCACCTTGCTGCCCTTTTGATGTCTTTGGTTAGTGGTATGTTTTCCCTGCATGTCAGGGAGTGGGCTTCTTTTGCAGCCTCGTTCGCCTTCTCGTTTCCATGGATCTTGCAGTGGCTGGGGATCCACTGGATGGATGCCTGATGTTCGTCTCGTGTGAGTTTACAGTATGTCTTCCTAATTTTCCTTCGCATGGCGTCACTGGTGGTCTCCTTGTTTGAGTTTAGTGTTTGGCTGGCAGATCGGGAGTCAGTAAAGAGAACCCACTTTTGCGACCTCTAAGCCGCCATGTACTTCAGAGCCGAGAATATCCCGTGAAGTTTCGCAGTCGTTGAAGAAGTCTTGTGGCTTAGCTCGCTCTGTAATACAGTGTCCGATGTGTGATGCGGCAGGCTGTGAGTCAACCTACGTGACACCTGGTCAATTCACAGTGCCTACACTGGACGTGGACGCCAGAGCCCTCAGGGTAGTTCGGATAGAAGCCAGCATGAGACAGAGTCAAACAAGGTTGTAATCAGAAACTTTACTGTCAGCATGGGTAACCCTCGGGGCGGACATCGCAACGCCAGCAACCACGCAACCCAGAGCCAGACCGAAGAACCCGGTGGAGCACACCAGCAGCCAGAACCTGGTAGGGCAGACCAGCAGCCAGCACCAGGAACCCAGGACCAGGTGGACGTTAAAACCCAGAGCCAGGCGGTAGGACCCCAAGACGATGCCGACGGTCAGCCAAGAGTACTTCTCTTCCAGAACCCAATCGCCCGTGCCCCTCCGTCCATGCCCGTTACGTCACACCTTCCGCGTTTTCTCCCGAGCTTCTTCCTTTTCTCAGGTGTGCCCACAACCATGACACGGTGATACAACGTTTCTGCTTCTCATATACCCTACTCCATTGCAGAAGTATACGCAAGGTCTTGTGTATTCAGGTTCATGTTTTTAAAAATCAGGGGGTGAAAATTCGGTTTTATTTAAGGAGTCGCAAAACAGGGTACAATCCGGGGAGATATCGGGTGGAAAAGCAGATTTTCGGGTCAAAAATAAAAAGAGCACTTCCTCGCATTTTAGATGAACACAGGATGCGAAACAGCCATGCTAAGGGCGCAGTACTTAGCATACTGTAGTGCCCGTATTGATGGTTGAATTGGCACTATGCCAAGTTAGTTTTAGGGCTTTATCCCTAAGCGACGATTATGCAAATCGGGGGTTTTACCCTAAAACACAAGGCCCTAAGTCTGCATGCTTAGAATCATACTTGTGCACTTTTGAAGACAAAGGTGGGTGGGTGAGGTGGCGGTGGCGAAGTAAGCTCACCGTTGTTGGTTACACGGGGGTCGACATCGTCACGACTGGCGCAAGAAGGGTCGAAGGAATTGAGGTGAAGATATGAAGGGTAGGAGGTGAGATGAGACGAGAGAAAGGTGGATGAAGATAGATTAAGAAAGTAAGTCCAATGTGCTCTGTGGGTGGGAGTACCTAGATGACTAAAAACACGACTACATAACAGGCTCAGCACCAACAATACATAATAATGTTATATTTCTTTCCTCTGACAGTTTAGCGTTCTTCCTCACACTTTCCCGGCTCGAAGGAAGATTGGCGAGGGCTAGGAAGAAGTATGCGCGTGAATTATGACCGAGGATGATGTTAGATATGCGTATACATATTAGTGAAACGGACATGTAGTTACATGTTGTGTTTACGTCATATGTATGCATATCATGTAGATACAATGAAGTGTTTGTGCGGTTCCAAATGAAATAACAGAGAAGCACAACGGAGGTTACGTGAAACTAAAAGCGGCAAGAGTGAGTACCAAGCGATGTAATGTAACATGCCACAGAACACCTCCACTTTCCCGTATGCCTGCCCGAAACAATAGCAGCTATACGCAAAATGAAAGCGGAGCTCCCACCCTACGCAATGAGTCAATAACACAGCTTCGTAAACTATCGCGGATCAAGAAATGCTCCACTGTATTATTCTGCCGACATTGTGTTCGCGCTGGAGTGAGCAAATCCCTGTACGGTGAATATAGAAGTTGTGTATAGAGGGGCAACACACCGCTGTTGCATCAGGTGGACTTTGGCATGTCGGGAATCACAGCAATCCGGCCGTCAGAAAAAAGAGGGGCACGATGCTCTCGAGATATATCAATGAAACGCCTATATCATGCTCGGACTGGTTCTGTGCTATCTGGGGCAGGATATCACTTATCTGACCGGACAAAAAACTTTTTGTCAGGCTAAAGGCTGCCTGGTTGAATGGAAGCATGGTGGCCGGGTACCCATGTGATCTTGGATATACATATAATTGGTACGAGGGGTACAAAGTGCTGACCCACTTCGTCAACCACATGTTACGCTGTGAGTTTCTCTGTCCTTTTTCCTAACGTAACGACACATACCATGTATTGTATTGACCATAATTGAAAAAAAGAGGGAGAGAGAGATAAATTTATTTGTTACACGGCGTGTTTCAGGCCTCTGCATTTCCAGTCTTGGCAGCCTGCCCTTCTTATTCATGCTCGCAAAATGATTCGGTATCCTTGTTTTCCAGGTCCCATACATCTTCATGAGTAAAATCTTGCAGCCAAAGAGAGGACGAAGACAGAACGGTAGAAACACACAACAGCGGAACTGCAGACTCTCAACTAAAGGATTTATTGACAATACGTCATTTAAAAGGCGCAAGAAAGTAGGACACAGATAGTGGGACCCACGTTCCCCAACTACCCCAAATTTCTACCTTGGTGCCATACATCTTGGTGTTCATTTTTATGCGTTAGAGATTTTTTAG
This sequence comes from Ornithodoros turicata, assembly GCF_037126465.1. Taxonomy (NCBI): domain Eukaryota; kingdom Metazoa; phylum Arthropoda; class Arachnida; order Ixodida; family Argasidae; genus Ornithodoros; species Ornithodoros turicata. The sequence goes on from NC_088202.1 coordinate 89,248,107, forward strand.
AAAATGCTCTGACAGCTTCACAAGTGCGTTTTTGCAGGTGGGTTATGCGGCAAGGTACGCGTGCACGTACCGTACTTTGTGATATAAATCACCCAATTTTGATATGCAAATGAGCCGAAACCTGTACTACGCACTTCTCGAGCACAGAAACGGCATGACCGCCGGCTTATATGGGACGGAAAATGGTCTATCTGGTCAACCAATCGGCGCTTACTCCAATCAGCTCCATCGCTAGACAACACGTGTCCCTCCGACGCGAACGCCCGTCACTCCTTTCGCGCTCGAGAAGAGCGTGGTTTCGGCTCATTTGCATAGAAAAATATAGCGATTTATATCTCAGGGTACGTGCTCGTTTTAGGAGACGGTGGATTTAAATTAGAGTAAATATTGGTAAATATTAAAAAGAGAGGTGTGGTTTAAATAATGACTGGTTAAAATTTTATTTCATTTCACAGACATGGAAATGGGAGAACTAGGCGAGTGCCAAAGTCTGCTATCTCGCATATCCCCGAACTTCTAATTAAAAAGTGAACTTAGTAAATTTTAGTTAGTCGTGTGGTTGTTACATACGCTTTCCGACGGGATGTCCGCCTAGCCGTAGAATTCACCTTCCAAAAAGATAAAAGGTAGTGGAGTAGACTGCAAAAACGGCAGTCTACTCTAATTACCTGCAAAAACGGCATCTATGGTGCTTACGTAGCTTTTTATATAAAAGAAGTCGAATACACACCCTGTATATATGTGATGTACATATTTATTTATATATATGTTTGTTATATATTATTATATTTATTATACTGGGTGTCCCAGCTAAATGCGAACAGATTTTTTTAAAAGATATATATATATATATATATATATATATATATCACTTTTTTCGAGATGAAGTCAGTTGCAACATAGCATATGCTGAAGGGCACTCCTTGAGAGGGCGCCAGGAAACTCCTAAGGCAGTGCCTTAATTAACTTTCAATAATTAACTTTTTTAATTATAAAAGCTACGAAGTTGTCCCAATGAGAACATCTGGTCCCTTTGGTCACCTGATACCGTAACTGTTTTCAGAACAAAAATCCGTTTGATAGATCGTCCCCCAAAAAATTCGTGAAGGAATACCTTTTCCTTTCTTTATTTTGTTCATTGCGCATCTCCAGAGCGCGTGGTCCCTTCACTCCCAATATGTGAGGGTGAAGGAGCACAGTGCCACCTCATGCGTCAGAGATGAGAAAATAAAGAAGCCGAAACAAAACTAAATGTATCGGTGACGATCGGAACTGCCCTTATCTTGGGCTGCATTTTCTGTTTTCTTTTAATCTTTTTCCAGGACGCAAGAGGCGATAGTGTGCTCTTTCATCCTCTCACACATTGGGGGTGAAGGAAAGACGCGTCTCCAAATATGCGCAATGAACGAAATAAAACAAAAAATGGTGTTCACGAATCTTTTTGCGGACGATCTGTCGAACGGATTTTTGTTCTGAAAACGGCTACGGTATCAGGTGATCAAAGCGACCGGATGTTCTCATAGGGACATCTTCATAGCTTTTATAATTAAAAAGTTAATTATTGAAAGTCAGTTAGGACATTGCCTTAGGAGTTTGCTGGTGCCCTCTTAAGGAGTGCCCTTCGGCATATACTACATTGAAACTCATCTCGAAAAAGTGATACATTTTTTAAAAATCTGTTCGCATTTAGCTGGGACACCCTGGATATTATTTATATGTTCGTATTACATGCGTCATTCACAAGTCAATAAGCTATTTCATGAATTGTGGGTTGAATGAAATTAAACAGAACTCAGTTTTGTCCTTCTTTTAGCACGACTAATCGATAACGTACATAGTCTACTGTCTGGGAGACTGGAAGCCGTATAGGCAGTTACCTTAATTATTTCCAGGAATCTTGTTTTATTGCAGTGTTAGTGCCGCGAGGCAACTGTGGCTATGAGCGGCGTACAGACGTGGACAGATGGAGAGAGCAGAGCAGGAAGACGTGGGGGACAGGAGTGTTAGTTCGCTTCCTGGGCCGACTTCAGGGGGAACCGTGCAGACATTCGTCTGGAAAGTCTTCGGAAAACCCAGGGAAAACCTGAGACAGCACAGCCGGTGGTAGGATTCGAACCCACCACCTCCCGGTCTTCAGCACGACCTTGGCTACCGCCAACCAGCGGGACGCCTTAACCCGCTCGGCCATGCCGCTGGTATTCCCAGGAATTGCCTTCAATAATTGGAAGTAAAGGTCTACTTTAAGTTCCATAAACTGAGTCGACTCTATAAAGAGGCAGAATAGCTTCTCGGTTAGGCCATTAGAATTACGCACGCAATATCATTAAATGTTTCTTTTTAAAATTATTTTGTTTACTTGATCATCAAAACAAAAATATTATCTCCCAACGATATGCGTTTCATTTCTGAAGTTGTGTCTATGCACTTTACTCTGTTAACTCGGCGCTAATGTCGTCCGTGTGCCCAATGTTTACACACAAAGGAATAGTAATGGATGAAACCGCATGAGGAAGGGGTGTGTGAGACACTGCTCAACAATACTGGGCAGTCGCGTGTGTCTGGCTTTCTTTTTTGAGGTCAGTCGAGGTTAAAAACCAAAAGGAAAAGAAGACAACCTTAGCACTTTTAATGTCTTCATATTCCTATGTATGTCCAAGAGAATGCGACATTTGTTCAGCTCCAGCGCTTCATGGGTGAGCATTTTTCTGGTAAGCAATATTGTCCGCGTCACAGTTGATGCAAGGTAACGCGATAGGAAAAAGGTCCGGGAAGGACACCTTCAATTTACGCCACCATCAAGCTAACCAAAACGTAATAGTTCTGGGAGAATTACATCTGACAGCTAGAGAAAGTGGTACAGATCCCGACAAAAGTTCACGGAACACCAGAGCGACATATTTCTTGATCGGAGCGAGACACCAGCAGCCACTGGGGGTGGACACCCTTACTGAGAGGTGCATGAAGCACCCTCTCACCTGTTTGTAAGTCTATCTGCTCCTGTTTGCAGCAAAGTATCGCTCGGATGGCTATATACACCACTCCGGTGTTCCCTAAACTTTTGTCGGGACCTGCACTGCTCGCGACACGTTTGTCTGAAATCAGCATCCTGTGGTTTAATCCCATCTCAAATTTTCAGGTGCTGCACGATCATTTATTGTGAGTAATAAACACGTGCATCATAGGTCTTTCCTTAAATACAATATTGGAACAACATTTCCGATGGCAACCAAGGAAATAGGGGCTGCAGAACTACTGACAGGCGGTTCCAGACGACCGTGTCGCAAGCAGTACTTACAGCAGCCAACTGAAAGTAGGCTTTAAAATTACCGTAAAGCGGCAGACAGACAGGTTATGTTGCCGACGTAGTTTAGTAGCTTGTTGCTTGTAAAACCGGCACAACAAGTTATACACGCGATAAGGAACGCCAAATATTTTTAATTCGTTAGTAAAATTCCGGTAAAACGACTCGGGGCGACATCTGGTGTGAAATATTCCTCAATTTGTCAAGCAACAGTGATACATGTTCCTGACTGGCTTGCTGCTCATGATGGGTATGTAGTCGACATGTAGCCGACTTCTTTTCTTTCAGACACAGTGTTATGCGCATGCGATTTAGTTTTACCGCCGTGCTTGACGAGAATGCGTAGTTGGTGGTACCTTTGACACAGTGTTGCCCGTAATTTTCTATTTTAATCTTCTAAAGAGCTATGAGCGCAATTGGGAGGAAAATTGTGAAGTGAGAGTACTGAGGGCTCAGTCTATGGAATAGATAAATTTTCTGATATTGCACCTCTACTACTTTACAGTACCTTGAAGGGTGAGCGTACTGGTCTCAAATTATAGCGCAACATTTGCTGTGTGTTTGGGAATGTCTAAACACTAGCAAAATGAAAGAACTGATGTTCTGAGGCTGGAACAACATAGAAGGGACAAATACATACAGAGCCTCAATTTGCCTAAGAAATTAACGATGAAAGATGAAAGTCACTGAAAAGGTTAGCCAGCTGTAGGACTCGAACCCACATCTTCTGGTATTGCCTGTCCAGGGCTCTACCAATTGATCCAGAAGATGTGGGTTCGAGTCCTACAGCTGGCTAACCTTTTCAGTGACTTTCATCTTTCATCACTAGCAAAATGCCTATCTCTCCGTGCTAAAGAGCTTGCTTACAGAGACGATCGCAACCATTCCAGTCGATTTTGAAATTATAGTGTCATTCAATTCCTTGCGGACCACTGACCACGGTATCGAAAATCCCACGTGAAATACTGATGTAGTTTCACTGCTATTCGACGGTATACATGACAGGTGCAGACGCCGGATGCTGAGAGCGTCCCGGAATTCTCTCTCTGGAAAAACGAGAAAACTTCACTCTGTAACCGGCCAATGATGGCACGCCTTTGAAAAAAGGAAAGTCGCAACCGTGGGGGCGTCTCATAGAGTTACGGGGCGTCTGGGCGGCGCCTTTCCTCCTCTAGCGTTGCCCTCTCACTCCTTCGCTGACAGAGTGACGTCACGCCGCTGGAGCTTCTGCAGCCGCGGAGGCAACGTTGATCTTAAAAAATCGTTTTGTTAATATCTAAGCACTTTTGGAAAAAAAAAAAAAAATGGCCAGGAAGACTGTGGGCCGATGCCGAACACAGTGGTATCGGTTTCATAGATGGGTTTCCGGATGCGAAATTCTGGCGAAATTCCGGTATATGACGAACATTTATGTGTGTAAAGTATGGTGTTTCAATATGATGTATATATAGCGCTCTCGCAACATTTCTGCTCAAATAATCAACATGACGGTCGCCTGCGCCCTTGCACTTCTTCCGTAACATGACGGTTCCAGTTCAGCCAGTTCAACCAAAGTTCCAGTGCAACCTATGTGGTTCAGCAGTCTAGTCTGACAAACAGACATCATGCAAATTCTCAGCCCATAGTATTCGCGCTAGCAAAAAGGAATCAATGCTTTCTGTGCATTCAATGAAATGTGAACTGCACTCAGATAGTCAGACAAGGTGTACGCATACAATTTCGCGGACACCGTATCTACGTGACGGAAGGCAAAAAACACGTTGTCATCAGCTTAAGTAATGGCCAGTATGTATGGGTCCAAGGGAAGAGTGCTGATTAAATTATTAGAGCGCAGCAGTGGGGGACAACACACATATTTGGGCACATCTCCGTGCTGAGGTTCCAACGAAGAAAGAAAAAAGCCACCAGAACAATGAAAAAGTCTCAGAGAAAGTTCAAGACTCATGTACGGTGCAGTATATCTACCACAGAAAGGCTTGCTAATGTGACATTATGCTCAGTGCTGTCATACACTATCCAGTGTTCCAGTGTTCCCAACATCATGCATGGGCTAGGCGAGTGTGACACTAGAGGTTTGTTTGTGCCATCCAGATGGAGCATAGACGGGGAAACCCTATGTGGCAATCAATAAGTATTGCAGATGTCCCACATACCTAGACTAATGCAGTGCATGGTGCGCTCTTAAGGTCCTGCAGAGGACGGACGTCAAAGTTATCGATCTGTTATCAAGGTCCAGAACTCATTCGGAGATCTTCTTCGCTAACACTACTATGGCCAGGTTCCACTCAGCAGGGATCCATGCATTCTGTCGTATCGAGACGCATTTACAATCTCCAACAAATCGAAAGGATGACATGCTCACAGGGACTTGAGCGCCCGGTATCCGTAAAACCATCAGGGCCGGTTGTATATCTAGGGAGGGCTCGCACAACCCTTATAAAAATGATTGTTGTTTTTCTATTAGCATCATATGTATTTTCTATGTATTCTATCGCCTTCTTATTTATATTTACTTGTTACTGCCAAATATCAATACAAACTCTCAAGACTATGGATCGACTTCTTATGTATGTTATGTCTATTGTGTTTTGTGCATAGGCTGCCTATAGGGTACATATTGCTTTCTTATTTATGTGCTGTCTATTGGGTGTTGCGCATGGGTACTATAGGCAACATATTCATTTCTTATTTATGTTCTGTCTATTGTGTGTTGTGCATAGGCATCCTATAGTCTGCATATTGCTTTGCTCATGCGTTGACTGTCGTGTGTTGTGCACAGGATGTCAGTTGACAACATATATTAAACGTACAGTTTCCAAAGTTATTTAATAATAGTGATGGGTTAAGGATGTGCTAATAATAGCTGTCTATATTTATATTACACGACATTATTTCACACAAATATTTGACACAGGCACATATTACTATATTACATATATAGATGTGTTTCATACTCTGAAGCAATGACAAAGAAAACATGAGATGTCCCAAAATTTGCACAAAAATGTAGTGCCTAGACACTTATTTGTGTGTGTGTGTGTTCACAAACGATCAGTTAACAAGTAAAATGTATATCAAACTAGGTACGGAAACGTGGTTTTACAGAAAAAAATGGAATATATGCCACATAATATCTCCTAGCGATTTATATACCGATACGATTGAACAACTACTGCTACGCGGTGAAATCCGACATCATATCATAAGCAGCGACAGGGCGGATTGGGTGTTCGGCCGTAATTTTTTGCATTTGTTACCAGATATTTTCTGCTGTATCACTGATATCTTGTGCTTGGGGATTCACTTCCTTATAAAAAAGTGTATTGGTACTATATAAAATGTCCTACGCCAATAGCTGTACGAATGCTGTACGAAGCTGTACAATTCGATGAAGTGTTTATAAACGCGGTATGAACTTCCTATAGAAAGTATGTTGGGAATTGGCCGCTGATTTCTTATTGAGCTTTTATTGCGACAGGGTCTATAAATTTTATATTGAGCCTGCGTTGCAAAATGATTATTGTGTCCCTATTGAATCGGTATGCCGTGAAAGTCAATCATTTGATGATTTGATATGACGGCGACAGAATAAAAGTTGGAAAAAAAGTTTGTGGAACACGCTCCGCCGCATTCCTTCCTCAGAGTGACACGCTTGCAGCGAATGGTACCGTACGGACTTGCAAACACGTGACTGGGTTACCTAGGCACATGTGTGTAAATCAGCTGTCCCATTTCCGTGTTTGTCCCATTCCCCGCGTCCCACTCTGAGGATCGAAGCGCCGGATCGCGTTCCGTAAACTTGTCCAGCACTGTACATAGAAAATGCATATGATGCTTAAAGAAAAACAACAATGAAACAACAAATAAAAACAAACAAGGGATTATGCTGTAGAATGTTATATGCGTGCCGCGCAGAAACAGCAATTTTGTTTTCCAGCTTACACGATGTCAGCCTTCGAGCTGAATGATGCCACTAAGCTAAAGAACGGCTTGGCAGGTTTAGCCATAAGGGAATGGTTTAGCTGTGGCCTGAAAGCTGTCTCAGTGTTTCTCAGTTTCAACTGTTCTACTGACTTTTTTTAATGCAAGTTCAATGAAGACACAGTAGCCGTTGTGCAATACATGTTTGACGGGAACCGTGCTAGCTTACGTGGCATAGTGGCTAGGATGGTCGCTTCCCACACCGAGATTGAGAGGTGACGCGGGTTCGAATCCCCGCACCGGCAGACATTCCATATGAATATCTGCGCAGTTCCCCCTGAAGTCGGACCAGGTCTCATACTAAGCCCCCCCCCCCCTCTCCTTCCCTCTGTCACCGTCCGTTAGGTGTTAACAGTCACAGTTGCTTCGCGGTGATGACACGGAATAAAAATAGAAACCATACGACTTTTTCAATACGACCTCAGTAGAAATACAGTAACAGTTTTGCAATACAGACTGAATAGGAACTCTATAGCCTATTATGATACAGGTTCAGTAGGGACACAATAATAGTTGTGCAACGCACGCTCAATATGGGATTCATAGGCCCTGTCGCAATAAAAGCTCAATAAGAAGACAGTGGCCAATTCCCAACAGACTTTCTACTGGATGCTCATACAGGGGCTATAAACTTCTTATTGATTCTATGAAGGCTTCGTATTGATGGCTTATAGAGGTTCTACGTCCATTTGTTTATAGATTTACTACGATAAGGGCTCAATAAGAAATCAGTGGCCAATTCTCAAAAGACTCTCTACAGGAAGGCCATACAGCACGTATAAACCCTTTATCGAATTCCTTCGTAAAGCTATTGACAACTGTCGAGAGACATTTTATATAGTAGCAATGCACTTGTTCATAAGGGAATACATCCCAACGTTTCATCAGTATCTGCTAAGAACCCAGAAGCGTGACTCCAAACCACTACCCGGTATGATAGATCGCACTGAATCTGGCCTTCGTTCCAGGTAGCTTATCGTCCGGCCGAAACGCTACTCCGTTCTCTGCGTCTTCGCAGATGAGTGGAGGAAAGAACACATATATCTTCCGTCAGCGGCATCCTGTGAGTCTGTATAGTTTAGTGACCTGACTTCCTGATGTGAGATCGGTTAAACTGAGAGCATTGCGAGTGTGGACAATGCGAGGTTTTCGAACGGTGTTAGTATGTTCCAAAAGCCTCCGCAGTTCCTTCTGCAATTGAGGTCTCGAATGTGCAGTTTCGCCCAATGTTCTTTGGAGGAATGAACATGTTTCTGGAAAAATATCTGCTCTATTGGTACGTCAAATTGCGCATCGTATTGGTTCACAACATTCAGCTCCAAATGAACATGCACCACCTCTTTTGCATTCTCATCAATTTTTCTGTTCACTGCCTCGGACCAAAGCCAGGGGATGTTTGTCTTTTTCCCATGCATGAGACTGTTATTTACGCTAGAGGTTTCATTGAAACTCAGTCTATCGTGTACATGTTATGCCGTCCCTAGCATCGAGAAATGTACTCACGATTCCAGACACGTTGTTATCACTACAGTTTTCTGCAAGTCATCACACTGTGTGCATCGCGAGTCTTTACAGCTGCTAACGTGCTGAACGCAGGCCAAACAGTTTTTCTTTCATTGTTGAACTGTTCTATTTAACTTAAATCTCGATTAACATAGCTAAATGGAGCGCAAGATAATATGACGCTAGAAAAGTATATACTTGTAAGGGGATGACTGTTATCTCACACAGTTAGTTATCTGCCATGAAAAACAATGATGTGCGTTTTGAGGTTCTGGCTATTGTTTTTGCGTTCTATATCTTAGAGATTGAATATATGGGGGGTGGGGGGAGTTTGCCGTCTGCGCGATTTTTTGTTTTTCTTTTTTCTTCACGGAGAATAAACTAGGCTTGTGTTCCTTCAACACTATGTACTCTTTCTGAATGAACATTGCAAGTATGGCCTATTCACTGCTCTCAGCTTGTGCGCCTTATAGGTCAGTAGTGCTTTATCAGCATTACAATCTGCATTTCCGCCATGTTTCGGTGTCCTCAGACAACTTCAAAATCGTTATTGTTGTTAAATAGTACATCAGCTAGAACGAAACGAAACAGCAATCACGAATAACGTCCACTCGTGTCAAAGTAACAGCGTACGCTTAGAAAATGAAGACAACCCAACCGTTAAGTACGCAACATGTTTACCCATTTGTTGAACCCCAGAAACTGTGACATTGCACATCATCAGGAACACTTCCACTGCTTTTCTGGTGCAGTTTTATTTACACACACACACAAAAACCCCGAACGCTGACAAACCTTTTACAGCCGAGAAAAAAGTGGGACTAATTTGTCCCATGGTGCAGCTAAGTAACTTCGGCGAAGTGGGACAGGGTATGTCCTACGATCCCCTTGGGGCCGTTTATGACTGCGTGTGAAAAGGTCGAAAAAAGGCTCTACGGAGAGTCGGACCCCGCATACACTGCAGAGGTACTTCGCACAAGCCTCTGTGATCTCGTTCAGCACAGGTTGCGCCTATGGTGTGTCATTGCCAGCGTTGGATGATAGGCATTGCCAACAAGTCGGAGCCGCTCAGCCACGCGGGTCATCGTGCGACAATTCTTCGTTCCCATTTGTTGTGGTGTGATGTCGTTCTCATTCCTCTTCTGGGTGTTTCCTTGGGTTTTCCCCAGAGGCTTTAAGACAAATGACGGCCAAGTTCCCTGTGAAGTTGGCTCAGGATGTACCAAAACCCCTGTGATAACCGTGACGTTGCCCGGCTCAGCGTGGCCGACTACCGCGAGCAGTCCCATCCATCACCACCACCACCACCACCTTCTTTCGTCGTTGTCTTTTTCTTTCTTTTTTTTACATGCACCTTGTCCGAGCTCATTCTCATCGTCGTTCCTCATGTTGGAATCTTGTCGGGACCAGCGGCGCTGTAATTCGGATCGTCCGCTGAACTGAAAAACACTTCTCCCCTGGTCATTTGTTCTCGTATAAATGGAGCAAATACAGCTATTACAGCTGGCAATTGCCGGCTATGTAAGCGCTTCATGTCAACTCGGCCTAACACATCAACCACGGAAACACCCTCTCTAGCGAGAATATGAGTTCTGTCGCTTGAAGTACACGAACGTTGTATGGTACCGGTTGTGGCTTTTTACATATCATTACTGCACTGCAAGGAACAAATATTTCGCTTACCAGAGGTTTGTTATCGCTCGAGAACGAAACTGCGATGCAGGTCACCATTACTCCGCATAGATGGAGCCACAGCAATTTGGGGAGAACATGATTGTATGGTGTACCTCGAGCCCGCATAGAAGATGAAGTGACAAGTGAGGCATCGGTGTCCCAGAGACTAATAAAGGGTTATTCGAAAGGGTTATAAGGGGTTATTCGAACTACAACACAATGCATGTATTTCCTCATAGAATGGAAATATGGCAGACGTCGAAAAAGCCAGACAGCGGCGGGAATCGAGCCACGCACCTCTCGAGAGCCGGTTGACCGCGCTAGCCAAGTACGCTACGCTGGTATCTCATTTTCTGACGACTTACCAAGGGACCTCATTGAACTAACCGAACATGCACTCACTCGCTTTTCATTACCTTCTACATTTCTTCTCATTCACCCACACATATAACCCAAGTAGGCCTACGAGGCAGCGGCATCTGGTGAACATAATTGAAAGTTGCGGTTTTAAGGCTGAAACACACAACAGACGAACATAACACAATCCTCAAGGTGCCTAAGAACATCAAATATTGAAATATAGCAGTTGTCGAAAAAACCAGACAGTGGCGGGAATCGAACCGCGCACCTCTCGAGAGCAGGTCTAGTGCTCTAACCAATTACACTACGCTGGCGTGTATTTTTCGGCGGCTTACCAACAGTGCTCATGTCGATCTCGGTGTAGCCACCGGCAACGTGGGCTTCCAGAGCATGAGCTGACGTCCGCTAAGTCTAGATACTGCGCGATCTTCCGTAATCCGATCTTGCGTAATTCCGTGCTAGTGTCGCGAAGCAACTGTGGCTATCAGCGGCGTACAGGCTTGGACGGCGGATAGATGGAGGGAGGACAACAGGAAGGAGTGAGGGACAGGGGATCAGTATGCGTGCTGGGCCGATTTCAAGGGGAACTGTGCCGACATTCGTACGGAAAGTCTGCCTCAAAACCCAGGGAAAATCTCATTCAGCAATAGGTCGAACACACCACCTCCCAATCTTCAGCATGACCTTGGCTACCAGCAGCGAGCGGACGCTTTAACCCGCTTGGCCATGCCGCTGGTACAGTGTGATCTGCTGTACTGGGGGTTGTGTCTAAGAATAACGCACCGTAGAGCTGCACCAGCGCACCCTGCACGGGCCGATTTTTCCGGGCCCGACGCGACCCGGGCGCATCGAAAAATGGCCCAGCCCGCCCCGGGCCCGGACGTTCATATTTTTATGCGGCCCAGCCCGGCCCGGCCCAGTGAGCAGAGCGCGGCCCGGCCCGGTGACTCGGCGAGTAGATCCCGGCCTAGTATTTCGAGCCGTGACGTACGCGTGGTCTGGCGCGTATCAAACAAATATATAAGTAAATTTATCCGAAGCGAAGACAAGGCAACAAACATACAAATGCTGGGGGTTTAGCACTGCAACAGCACGAGACCAAATTAAATCCAGAACGCACACGGGCATGGGCGTTATCGTTATACTGTCAAGTTTTTGCGGAGGTAGAGGATGCTGTCGAAAAAACTCCTTCTCCCAGTCCCTACCCCTCTCACCAAGCTTTGCCAACGTGATTCTGAAATACGTGAGGAGTGAGGAGCAATGTGAAGGGCTTTGAGAATGTTCTAGAGGGTCGAATCATACACATAATGCAGTGCCCTTTGCTTGTCTTTGCAAATATATGCACAGGAATGACGCAAGCGCGTGATGATATGAACTAATAGTCCTCCATTGTGTGGAATTAGCTGAGTGACCCAGCCGAAACTGACTCTCGGAAACGTATTTATTTGCCCGGGCCCGGCAGGGGCCGCGATGGTGGCGTATTTTGACGGCCTGGGCCCGCGGTTCCGGCGCATTTTGTCGGCCAGGGCTCGGCTCGGCCCGGAGCACACAGCCAATAACAAGCCAGGCACGGCCCGGGGGCCGGGTCGGGCCCGTGCAGGGCTCTACCGTAGAGCTACTCGCCTTTGGCAACGTCCTCAGGAGGAGGTCCCCCGTACGCATAATGCAAAACCGGTCAAATAAGTGAGAACATACGGAAACGAGCTGCTTCGCATCATCATTAGAATACAGTTGTCGTTTCGAGCTGAGGATAAACGCAGTGTGCCTGTACAACGCTTTCCACGGCTTCGGGGATGAAAGAAAAGATTTGTACATATAAATTATGCAAGGCTTACTTTGCAATGGAGGCGGTTTGTTTGAACACTCACTTAAAAGAGATAATTTTTCCAGTTCCAGCTCCCGTGGCATAGTGGTTAGGATGATCGCTTTCCACGCCGAGACTGGGAGGTGACACGGGTTGGAATCCTGTTGCCTGCTGTGCTGTCTGAGGTTTTCCCTGGGTTTTCCGAAGACTTTCCAGGCGAATGTCGGCACATTTCCTCTTGAAGTCGGACCAGGACGCATACTCAACCCCTCCCCTGTCCCCCACTCCTTCCTGCTGTCCTCTCTCCATCTGCCCACGTCTGTACGCCGCTCATAGCCACAGCTGCTTCGCAGCGCTAAAACGGAATTTTAAAAAATCCAATTAGCATAGCACGTGTCAGAACGTACCTGCTTCGAAGCTGTATTTGTTCGTCTATAAGCCTTTATACAAGCTTCTTTCCACCAAGGGGCGCAACTCCACGAAGAAAGGAAGGAGGACTGTTCAATCGATCTCGAGATATGGCTGTGACCCGCACGGTCAGCTGCACCGGCGTCCTTCAATAATACTGCCGACGTCTCTTGAAACGTGCGGTTATGATGTGTCCGGACAAACCCAGACCGCTTGGCTGCAGTGATCACCTCAAAATATATCGGAAGGTTATCACTGGACCTACCAGAGTCTATGTCTTCTACGCGAACAGTTGTACTCGTGAGGAGCATAATGTGAGACCAATCACAGGGAGCTATCTTCCGAGCCGCCACTTGCAACTGATTGATTATGCTGGCAAATCAATTCCAAAGCTCGCGAACGTGTGCATGAGTTTTATGCGCCTACATGGCGTGGTGGGAATTAAAATCACCCTCTAGAATAAACTCTCGAGACGCCCTTGAGACTGCATTATTAAAGATTGAAGTAGGTTAAAAACGTCCTGGAAAATATTCATTCATTACTAACATAAGACTGTATTTATTAGGCAGGATGAGTTACACCCCCGGCACTTTCGAAGCCGATATACATATAATACAAGGCAAGTGAGCTGTACTCTGGAGGTAGCAAGAATTAAGAGGTCACCACCTCGAGCAGCAGATCTGTCCAACTGATACGAATGAAGACCAAGAAAAGAAAATGTTCTGTGTGAAGTTATCCTGTCTTCTTGGAGTAGCATTACATCCAGGACAGCGAGGGTCTACACTTTTAAAACAGAACTTCGCCACATAGCACGGTCCTAGCAAACCGTCATTCCGATTGATATATATAATATATATATTCCTGTGTCCTTATTTGCTGAAAATGGGAGGAGGCGCCTATCTGGAACACATTATGCTTGTCCCAGATAGGCTCCTCCCCCTGTTTTGAACAAATCATAACACAGAATGATACGCACTACATAGCACGCTGAAGGCAACCATTCTACAAAGTGATACATCTATCACTGTTGATTTGTGGAAAGCGCGGGGCGTATGCCTTTTTGTGACAATTAACATTTCTGCATAAATGTCATAAAAAGGCGTACGCCGCCCGTTTTCAACCGTGTCCCTCGGGCTGATGGTTGGCCTGGAGCATGCTATGTGGTGAAGTTCTTTTTGAAGAATGTACGTGTGTAAGTCTGATTGCCCTGGAAATGCAGAATAACAGTTCCATTCAAGAATGCGTTTGCTACTCAACGGCTAATGGAATCCGCGACCGCGGCAGCGAGAACATGATATAATTGCGGACAGGGTAGCAATAACATCGTTACCTCCCTTCTTATTGTATTTTTTTGTTTCGTTTGCCTTAGGGGCTACCACGTTCTGACCTCGGTTCATTACAGAGTCCATGGTATCAGGGCTATGGTGATCGATATGCGGCGGACAACACGTCGTAGGTTGAAGTACGGAATACGTAGATGGGTGTTCTTTAGGTCCCGCGCCATCGCAATTGCAAGGAAGAGTGCTCACTATTTTGCCTGAGACTGTTTCCGGCAAGATTGGGGACATAGAAGCAATAATTAAGCTGATTGAGCAAATTTCCCTCTTCAGCCTCTTCATAGCACTCTCGACTGTGGTACACCAACCATCTTTTCCGGCGTTTGAAAGCACACTAACCTGTGTTCTTCCTGTACCTACGAAGTCGACTCCAAATGCACGAGCTCCGCTGACAACATGCTGGTCATACATACACAACGTACACATGACCAGAATTCTGTGACAAAAACTTAAAGCGTGCTTCACCTGCATACTCCCATAGGCGCAATGCATAAGTAATGCAAAATCGCCTGTAGTTCGTTTGGATGATACCACCCTACGTTTGTTCTCTAGAGGTACGTTCTTTAAGCATCAAGGGTGATTTTTATCCAAATTTGTCGGTAATTAACGCAGTCTTCGAGGTTCCATTTAGGTTCCAATGTACGGTCGTGCAGGTGAAGCCGGCTTTACGTTCTCTCCGTATTTGTTTCGTTGTCACTTATGCCAATTTCTTGTGAGAGCTAAGGCGAGCGAAAACAATAGACGACGCTCAAGCGTGAAGTGATCCAGAAATGGGATCAGCGGCAACGCGCGTCGGCGAGCTTCTTCGTCTTCCTCTCTGCAGACCACCGAGTGGTGGTGGTACTGCAGATACTATAGGGACTGTGCGACAAACTGGTGGCGCCGCGATGCGGCCTTCGGAGAAAGTACCTTGCGTGATAGCCGCCGGGTAGCCAGCTTTGTTTACATGTGAAGTGCGGGCATCTTTTTGTGCCACAGCATCGCTAACTGTGCCAGCACCTAAAAGAACTCTTCAACAACAACAACATAGATGAATGGATGATGAACTCTTCATTAGGGACCAGATGCTTCATTTCTCGTGATTTCTACGCTTCCAATACCACCGAGGTCACTACACTCGCAGCGAATAGCGTTTGTGACGCGCGTTCGGCCATTACATGAGGTGTGCACAACATGAGCGAATATATTCTATTTCTTTTGTTCTAGTTTCAATGAAACTGAATGAGGACCTGCAAAATGGTCAATGATTTACAGTTGCCACTTTCGTGACGGTGATACGCCGCTGTATCACCGTCAAATGCACCGACCAAACGGCAGCATATTTCGATATAATGATTGAGGTGTTTCATCGCCAGTACCCAGAGCCGATATTGCTCCCGGCATGACGAGTCTCACAGTGAGAACAGAAGTTCTACGTTGTCCAAAAGGTTTAGTATTTACTCACCGACCATTTCACAGCTGTCGTCCCGCAAGCCTACGGCGGTAGCCGAGGTAAAAACTCATACACTTTCCTCTTTGAGGATCTCTTTAGCGTTATTGTATCTGAAGATACTGGAAAAACTGCAGTCCAAGTTCAGGCAATAAGTTGTGACCCCACGTGTTTATTTGTATGGATAAAACGGACGCACGATGTAAATTTCAGTGACGAAGCTATGTGCTTGCAAAGACGACGAAAGGAATACAAGACTCAGTCAAAAACATGATATTACAAATGGCTGGAGTCAGAGGAATACACGTATATAGCCTTCGCTAGCAAGCCAGAATTTTGTGAGGAGTCAAATAACCATCCTCTCGACGTATCACTTACAGGTGTTTTGACCGGACAGACGCGAGTGGCTGTTCTCCTTCCGTACTGTGAGATGCATTATAAATACGGTGGTTGCTTCTGTGCAGTTTGTCTCCATTCTCTTCGTTCGCGCCCCAGAAAGGTTCCACATTATTTGCACTTCAAAAAATTAGCCCTTCTCATTACGGCGGTCGCCACGAAAGATACGGTTCCACTTGAGGATGCATAGAACGGGCGGCGTGGTATCACGTCGGATACGTCCAAGACCGCCACTGACGGCGCTGTCGGGACGGAGCAGCGCGCCCCCTTTAGGTGTCGCACGGTCCCTATACAGATACTGCTCGAGGTAGTCGGAATAAGCGTGACGAGCAATGGCCAACAACAACAACAACTTTATTGTGATGTATTCGCTCCATGAAGCGAATACACGACGAAAGAACGTCGACATTCGCTCGGCCTCTGACACCTTTCATGCAAAGAAACTGTCACTGTCGTCGCAAAAATTCGCCCCATGGAGTTGGCCTTTAGCGACATTAGCGGTCAATCCGTCGTCGTCGTTTTGAAGGAACACAGCATTTTTTTTCTGCTGTTTTGCACCACTGTCTACGTATCACGTAGGGACGGTATTTCATAAATGTGAAGAACACTCTCACGAAACAATCCCAAGAGTGTTAATCCGTTAGCGTTAAGAGCGTGTCATCGTTAATCCCAAGAGCCATGTATAATTTACAAATGACGAACATACTGCGCTAAGCCGTAAGCAGGGACTGTCACCTCTGGGCGTTCTTAAGCAGGTCAAACCGGCTTTTCGATTTGAAATCACGTTAACAGTAAAGGGGTAAGAGCAGGTGTGCCGACAATGGTAGGAGTAGAGACCAAGCACGTGGGATCGGCTCTCCTCCTGGTTTTCCTTCTATCTTCTTCGATCCTCTTTCATGTGTTGTAGAGCTATGAATTTCACTTTGTGCTAAAAGGGGAAGAGGAATAGACTTCTGTTAAACATAAGGGTGCTGCTCGAGCACGGAATCCAACATCGTGAGAAATCCGAGGCGATACGTAGCGGGTGTCAAACACCCTCTCTCGGATCATTGGAGTCTGTGTGTTGCTGTTTCCCGTCCAGTAAAGAGACCTTATCATTCTTCTGCGTGAATCGCGATGCTGCATTCTGTATTTAAGCTTAAAATAACATGTGGACAGTAGGGAACTAAATGTACCTAAAATAAATGTTCGACTCCATACTTGTTTACTTATTTGTAAAACGGCAAAATTTGCTGTTCCATAAAGTCGGTATCAAACATCAGAACACACTAAATAATTTTACGTCTTCCGTTAGTCATAAACTGTAATACCACAGCGGTCGATCTGTGGGGCATTACTATTTGCCACGTGAAGGCTCCTTAATTTGGAAAATTAACGTGAGAGAGAAAAGAAGACTTTTCAGTGGGTCTTCTCGAGCACTTTTTTCGTTTGAGTATGGTTACCATAGTTTGAGTTTGAACATATATAAAAAAGAGATGATATTGAATTCGTCGCCTGACGAATTCTACTACTCCCATAAAGATCCCCAAAATTAATGAGCCCCACCCATCCCAAAAAATGAAAAGATAAAAATAGAAAACATCACCCCTCCGGGTCAGGGAACTGTACGTGCATATACGTAGCTGTATCCCCTAGAAGTGAGATGAAATTGCGAGAAATTTTATCATCTTTTCCTATCAAAATATTCAGTTGAACAGGATATTAACGTTAGGGCGAACATCCATAAGCACATATATGCGCCAGCCTGATATCGTCAGCTAGGGTTACACAGTACACGCTGACTGATTTTCGATACAGCTGCCATACAGTTTCCGCTATCTACAAAATATGATGTATCAATCGGGCAGACGTAAATGTATAGGAGAAAATAATAAGACATGAGCAACTGATTGCTGAGAAGATAACTAAAACTAGATCGTTCGTTGGCAAAATTAGAAAATAGCTATAAGGACATGCTAGGGGGGCTTTTGAGTAGTAAACATGTGCACCATATGATCTACCGTTAAATACAACATTGATACAACATTTAGGAGGGCAACCAAGGAAGCGTGGGCTGTGGATCCAATGATTGGCGATTTCAGACAACCGTATAGCGAGCAGTATATATTGCGTGGCCTTGTACGGAACTTCAAGGTCTTGTATGTAAATAGTGGACCGTATTTTTTTTACAACAAATAATTTACCAGCAGTCTCCGAAATAATTGAAATCTTAAGTGTTTACGTTTCACGTTTTGTTTTAACCATTTTCTTTTTGTTTCTTCTTTTGACGATAGCAACTCTGTTCAGATAAACTTTTCTTTAGACGCACGAAAGTAATGTAGAACCCTTCCTCAGAATGCAGGCTGAATGTTATCTCCGGTGGGCGTATGGCTGGAACGTAGACAGGAGGATGAATAGGTGGCAGTAGGGATCACTGTCTTATCTTCGGACGTAGATAAAGTAGCACCAGTGACTGTACCTTTCAGATTTGTGCACCAATATGTGACCTATCAGACATTCCCTCACTCCCATCTCTGTTTTTTTTTTGTGGAATTATTTTGTGAAACCAGAGTAGGGCTTCCGCAAACGGCGGGCCTCAGCTGAGAGTTCGAACGATATCCCTGATCTCACGCATATCATTATCGAAATACTTGCACCTTATCTCCAGAAGTAAGATAAGAGGGGGATAAGAAACGTAAGGAACAGAAGCCTACAATGTGACCGGTTTTCGAGGCTGTGTTTGTGCAACAGATTTTCCGCACTTCCGTTGCAGAGAGAGATTAACAAGCGGCCTTGTTCGCTAATGAGGACATAGATTACGGACATGAGTATCTATGTCATATTACGATCACAATTAGATCACGCATTTAAATTACAGTCGCAGCTCAGAGGGCAATAGTCAACAGAACAGCAAAAACTAACAAAATGATACGGCACTATATCGGTTATACCTATTGCACGTCTTTCTGGACAATAGAAGAAAAAAAAAGTACAAAGTGGAGCCCACCGACTCACTGTTTTTAAAACTCTGACGGCCGTACACCGCCATCACGCCCATCTGCGCTTTGGAACCCAAATGGAACCTCCGAGATAGCATTCCATCCAGAAATCTGTATTCCAAAACTTCGGACGTGAAGATCATGACACTAAAGAACAAATGCACAGCCCTCCCCTAGTAACCAAATAAACTACAGGCGGTTCTGTATTTCTTACAGATTGCGTCTATGGGAGTACGCAGATCAAGCACGTTTTAATTCTTTGTCACAGAATTCTGTTCGTTCTGTTCTTCATTGTGATCCTCTTGTTTCGTCCCATAAATTAATAGAATGTGATTTATATACTATCAGAAACGTTTCTCTTGCAGTTTTGAGGATGGTTGAAAGGATATCTCAGGTCCTTCTGAGAACCGAAGCCACACAGTCGTATATAGCTTACATAAGTTTTTTCCGGGACATTTAATGTGTCAATGTACACTTGTGCAGTAAAATTTCAATACAACAACAACAAATAAATCGTGACTATGACCTGGGGTGATTCACCGCTGGAGAGCACAATTTTAATACGATTTCAATAGAGTGTAGCACGAATTGAATACATCAACTGAATAAGTCAAATTTATGAGCAATATAAGCGCTGCCAATGAAGCCAGCACGATCGTAGCTATTGTCGCAGCTTTGAGGCTGCGACAATAGCTAGGATCATACTTTCAAAATCAAAGCAAATTTTGTGCATTTATGTAATTCCAAAAATCGCAATACTCAATCTGCTAAACAAACAGGAAATGCAGTTATGAATCCATTCACGTCAATGAAAGTCTGGAGCAGAGAAAATTTATTTATTGATATATTTATCGCGATTTAGGACTCAAGTTGTGATAGAACACATATTCATCTTGAGAGGCAAGTAACGAGTACAGGAGTGGGATTACGGCTCTCTTGATGTAGGGGCAATGAGTATTTTTATATAGGAACAGGATACTGAGAAAATGAAATTTAATGGAACCGAGCCCATTTATTTCTGCATGCAAGCTACAACAAAACGACTAAACTCATAATGCCCCACGGCTGGTCAAATTAAAAGCGCAACGAACGCCACTAACCCGTCTGCTCGCGTGTGTATCCACATCGAGGCTTCCAAACCATGCTACTAGGAAACTTCTGGTCCGCTTATCTGTGGCAAGTGGTGGGCGTAGCATGTTATCTTTGGACACAATACGGGAATATTTAGATAACGTTGTAGCCCACAGTTATCGTTTCAGGCCCTGATTGTAACCACTTTTGCATCATGCTCACAAAAGGACCTATCCAATACAGAGCACATAGAAGATTTCATGCTAACGCATTCTCAACGCGCAATGGTAATTAAGTGGCTCCCGATTTTTTTTCCAACTCTCCACTTGACTAGAGGAACAAGACGTAGACTTGTTCACAACTTAAGCTGTATACAAGCACTGCGAAAGATCACAAACGCGTTAAATAAGCTGCCGCACCCCTAGCCTTCACACAGGCTTCGAGGTAGTATTACCAGTCCTCCTCAGGTAACCGAGGATGCGGCTGTAGAGTATGTACCACTGCGCCAATCTACAACGTTGCAAGCTCATTGGCCCAGACTGCGTGCGCGCTCCGATTGGTCGACAATGTTTTGAAATCGCATTTTGTACGCGCGCATGTGTGTGCAGCGTCCCGGCGGCCGTTTCAGCAGTTTCAGCATAGTTTCGAAATAGCTCGCATCGGTCGGCACGGCGTCCGTCCTCTTGTGTTCCGTGTTTCGGTGATGTCAATCGGCAGAACAGTTTGTGATTCTACGCGTGTTGTGCTGTCCCTGGACACGACTATTATCCCATGTACAGTCTATCAACTACGGAACTGGAATGCTTCGTGGGCTGGTGCGGTTGGAGCGTGAAGAACGCGTTCGGGCGCCGTCGGATTTTAAGGCCTGACAACAAAGACAGGATTACGATTACGTGCCACACAAGCGCCTTTTCCGCTCTGCAAACAACAAAAGAAGATGCTCATCATAAAATCGGCCGGCAAGGCGTCATCTTGTGTTCCGTGTTTCGGTAATGTCAATCGGCAGAACAGTTTGCAGAAGTGTTCGCTGGTTTATTCATGCGTCGACGTGATTAAACGTGTGTTGTGCTGTTCCTGGACACGACTATTATCCCACGAACAGTCTATCAGCTCCGGAACTGGAATGCTTCGTGAGTTGGAGCGGTTGGAGTGTGAAGAACAAGCGCGGGCCCCGTCGGATTTGGAGAGCTGTTTGTTTTGCTTCAAGTTCGAACTTAGTTACAGTGCGTCAGCAACGCAGTGGACTTTGTATTCACAGTGCATCCATGTATCAGATCTTTGAATCAGTGCTTTGTGTCAAATAAATATTTCTTTTAGCCAAAAGGAGCTTCAGTTATTTTGAATATCGGGTAACGGCGGTAGGCGTGAAATCCGGTAGAAGTCGATTCTAGCCAGAACCGGTCGAAAGGTCAGCCAAAGTTAAGGCTCCTGATTGGCCGACTGGCATTGCATAATTTCTACAACGTTGCACTCTCATTGGTCGTGTGCCCAGTGTTGTGTGAATTATCTCAAACTATGGGCTCTATGGGGAGCTGTTGGAGCCTGGTATTACCAGGCCTCCACAGCTCCCCGCATTTGCGGCAGTAGAAAAATAAAATCACGTCACAGTCACGTGGTATTACATCGTCAGGCATCATGACGGATGCCCATTGGCCGAAGGAGGATGCGCGCTCCGGGATTGGTTGATAAAGTTTCGAAATATCTGACAGCTCGCTTTTCGCGGGCAGTCTCGGCAGTCGGCCAGGCGGGGAGCTCCAAGCAAGGTCGCTGCGTCTCCGCGGCTCGCCGATGTCGGTTGACCACAACGACCAAAGAGGAAGTGTACGCGCGGGTTTGTTCGTGAGCTATAGTGACTCTGGCCATGTACTGATCTCCGATAAAGTGTCAACCTACGGACATTCTTGCCGGGTCGGAACTGGAATGCTTGGTGAGCTGACGCCTGAGGAACACTTTCGAGCTCTGTCGCATTTTCAAATACAGTGACTAAGAAGAGAGTGTTCGTAACGACAAAAGTATTTCCCGTGACTGTGTGACCTACGGTGGTGCATCGCCAGAATGAGAAGAAGATGCTCATCTGTGAAACGCACGCACTCGTGGACTTCGCTCGCCTCCAGAAGTAGACTGTATGTGTGCTTTGCAAGTTCGAACTTGGTTTGGTTGCTGTCTATTCAAGGAACGAAACGTCCTGTACGCACGGTGAATGTACGAGTCAAACATTTGAGTTTATACGTTGCATCAATAAATATGTATTTCGCCTATCAAAAATGTCTTAGTTATTTTGGAATAACGGGCGCCAGGTATGAAAACCAGTAGAAGTCAATGGCAGCCAGGGCCGGCCGAAAGCCGAGCCAAACTGAGAGGTTGCTGATTGGTTGGCTGCTAGGCATCACGACGCATTTTCATTGGTCGTATGCCCAGTGTTGCCTGAATTATCTCAAACTATGGGCTCTATGGGGAGCTGTGGGCGCCTGGTATTACACAAAAGAAATAACACCCTGCCATTATTTTCAATTGCATAATCATCGGGGAGGGTCGGGACCTTCAGTGATGTTACTGGGCAAGCTGTTGGCATCTTTTCTGCATGTTTCCGCATGCAGGGTGAAGACCTATAACCTTTTTATTTATTTATTTTTCACATAACAAAATTGTTTATATTGAGAGTGACTAAATAAGATACGCCACATAGCGTCCCTATGCTATGTTGTAACAAAAAGGAATGTTTATCGTAAAATTATAAATTACAGTTGAAATACAAATTCGATCATTGTATCAGGGCCATTGGACATGTTGTCGTTACGGAAAGTCGTCGGACGAAATTTCGTCTCACATCTGTAGAGCGATACAAAAATAATGTAACTGTTGTGTTTTATCAAAAAGAAACGGGGGAAGCGTAATACATTTTGTGTAGATATATTTTGAAGTAACAGACAACTGACGCCACGCGCATTTCAAAATTAATTTCTTGAAATTGATGACGACGCAGCGACGATGTGATGCTAAACCGGCAGAAAAACTGCCGTGAGGGATAAACTTGACTTTTATGAGCAATAAATGAGCAAGGGTGTCTTATTTTTAAATAATTTAATAAGTTCCCATGTGTACAAGTCAGTCATTGAAAAATCCTACAACATCCTTTCAACCCTCCTCAAGGTTGCAAAAACAGAGAACGAAAGAAAGCAACGCAAACAAAAAGTCATTGGGCATGTCACATTGTATTCGTTTATGTGTGAAAACAGCAGAATAATAATATACATCAGAATAGTATAAACAACGGAATGATATGATGCGCATAAGCTTAGGTTCCAACAGGAATATAGGGACGAAACTCTTTTCTTTCTTTGCGTAAAACATAAAAAGCCGTTACAGACGAATGCTCATTGCATTCACCTGCAACTATTGTCTACCACTACCACTACGACTTGTACGTTGGAACCAGTCATCATTTGGACTTAAGGGATGCAGCTCAAGGGCAAAAGCACACAATGACAGGAAAGAAATAAGCAGAAGACGCTTTAGTACTTCTAATGGACTGCGTCTATGGGAGCACGTCGCGAGTTCCTGAAAGACATAAAGCCTGCCCGCTCAATGTCCCCATCAATGTCATAGTGTTTCGTCACTAGTTCGCTATAATGTAGAGAAGAATATGTGTGTACACGTAAATTACCAAGAATGTCCAGAAAAAAAAAAAAAAAAAAGAAACATCCACACAAAGTGTAAAGCAGGCTTCACCTCAGGCCTGTACTTTGGAACCTAAATGGAACCTCGAAGACGGCGCTAGTCATTCACAAATTTCGTATCATAATCATCCTTGGTGCTTAAAGATGTAAATGCACAGCGACATCAACCAAACAAATTACAGACGATTTTGTATTTCTTATGCATTGCGTCTATGGGACTGTGCAAGTGAAGCACGCTTTAAGTTTTTGTCACAGAAAGTTGGGAATAACGCTGAATGGACCGAGTCATGGAGGACAATACATAGCTATGGTTCACGTGTAGTCCAAGTGCTGAGTCGATGCTACTCTGTCGATGAATTACCAGCTAAAATGTGTGCTTGCAACAGCGTGAAAACGAACACTGGCGTGCCAAATTTTATGAAAGCCCGATAACACGTCCAAACTAACGCGTTCAGGCTCTACACAGGATTGTACTTTATAAATGATAAAAGATGAAAGTGTTCCAGCCTCAGAACATCAGTTCTCTCATGTTGTACTTTATAGTTTTTCTTCCACCAATCCAACCAAGCAGTGCCGGCGTCTACTGAGGGTCAGCGGGAAGGGCAATTGCCCCCCCCCCCCCCCCTGAGCCCGAGGCACCTTTCGACACCTTTTGGGGCAGGGCGACAGAAAGATGGTAAGTAAATCAAGAATACAAGTGGGGGCGCAAATTTCCCACTTGTCCCCTGGGAGACGAACTCAACAGAAATATGCGTGCCATGTATAAGCAGAGGTATTTACCTTTTCAATATTGCATGGAGCTCCCGAAAGCAACATTCGGGATCATCTGTTGAACCTTCCCATGAGTCGCTCTGCCTCATGCTAAGTGGAGAAAAGAGCACCTACAAGTTGTGACGAACGATTGGGGTTTGAGATATATTGCTTTTTCTGAGCTCCGGACTATCCCTGTAAGAATGGTTTTAAAAAAGGCAACTCTAGAAAGGCAACTGTACAACAAGGCACTGTAGCCTGGCTCAGTCCTAGTGTTCAGGATAAAAGTAAAAACGAGAAGGTGATTACCTCTTCGCCTTTGCTGTTTCGAACATATAGCCACTTTCAGTGAGCACTAGGCGGAAATAATGCGCGGTCACAAACGCTCGAGGGAGAGGTGTACATTCTGTAATTGAATGTCACTGGTCGAGGTCTGCCTTTGCCGAACGGGACCGGATAGAAAAACACAGTAATCAAGGTGACGATAAAGCTGCGTTCCAGTTGTACGCATTCCTCCGCGATCAAAGGGCACTGGAATTGGTGCTGTCGCCCTTGTACGTGAGCGTGCAGTTCGACGCCATCTAACCGCTTTGTTCGATGTGTGCATGGCGCTCTTCTCAACGCATGCCAGCTCTTCTGTGAAATAAGAACGTTTGTACTTTCAAATCAACGCGCCGAAAATGGAGCAAATGGATGGAGCAAAAGAATGGAGCAAATGGATGTTCATGCGACACGGGTGTGAACGGCCTATATCGACATTCGCCAGAATTGGGCTGCAAATTCCAGGGGAATTGTATTGTTTCTTTCCTGCATTCTTGTGCCTGTTTTACGTCCACCCTGTGCGTCAGAAATCAAGATTGCTACAGTCAAACATTTAGTTTATTAACATTGTTCTAGATTAGACAACGTGACGAAAACAGAAAGCAGCTGAGAGCTTAGCCCTGACGCAGTCAGGATCTGAGATCTCTTTGTATCATACTCTCCACTGGTTGTAACACTCTGCCCGAGCCTGGGGCAAACATTTACAAGAGTTAGCTGTCTATATTTTCGCAATTTGTCGGAGTATATCTTCAAAAATAACGTTTATTTTGTACGACCAGTACAAAACAAGGTTTGGTCGAGCCAGCAGAATTAAAAATGCAAAGCTTTCTTTCCTGTACAAGAATACAAAAAATCTACACATTTTCCGTCTCACAGCACCTCACGTTCCCCTACTTCTACATGACTCAAGACCACGGACGACAACGGACGGACGGACGGACGTCCGTCCGTGGTCCGTTCTTCGGCGCTCGTAGCGGCTACGCAGACCACCAGAACGTAACGGTGTCACTGTTATTACAACTGTGCTTATAGCGAATGAACTGGCGGACCCCTTGTCATCGCTCTACAGCTAGCTCGCGCTAGTGGAACTGTTATCTTCGCACGGTCTAGTGTTCTTTTGAGTTGTCATGTAGAAGTAGGGGAACGTGAGGTCGTGTGAGACGAAAAAGTGTGTCGACTTTTTGTATTTTTGTACACGAAAGAAGACTTTGCATTTTTAACTCCACTGGCTAGAACAAATCTTGTTTTGTACTGGTCATACAAAATAAACGTTATTTTTTAAAATATACTCCGACAAATTGCGAAAATATAGACAGCTAACTCTTGTAACTTTGTGTCCCACACTCGGGCAGAGTGTTACAACCAGTGGGGGAGTATGATACCAAGAACATCCAACGAATTAATTGTTGCAATGTCAACTTCGAACCTCTAGCCGTGCTCGAGGTGTCTGCTGGCGGGAGTACATCATGGGGTAGGCAACAAGTCAACAATATCGCTCCCATTTAGCACCGCCATACCAGGAACGTCGGCATCGACAAACGAATTCGATCTTTCCTTGCTCTGCCTCAGAAAAGTAACTTCGTATATACCCCTCTCCTCTCTTCTGTCAGAAATCCGACTTTATGTGGAAGCCGTACTATTCACCACCCTGGAGTACACTGTTTCAGTGTGCCCCACGTGCTCCCGTGACACTGTGCCCCATCACACAGTTGAGCTATTGAGATGCTCGTACCAGCACGTGGCTGAGCGTGAGCCATCTTTTGATTCTAATTCCTCGTGAATTCTAATTCCGCTTTCATCTTCTACAGTCATAACGCGTAGGATTAAAGTCACTGTTGTTGTATACCACAAAAAAATGTCATCAACACCTTTTACTCCTCGTCGAAATACGTCTGCCAATACGATTTGCCTACCAACTGCCTATTGTTTGCCGATTTCCGTAAGCTGATGACGATGTCGCACTGTTTGATGGACTCAGTTACAGTTCCGCTTTTCTAAGGATCCCGAATGAGGCAGATATCACCAATGTAACACCCTGCCCCATGCCTTACTGTGCCTCACGTTCCCCTACGTGGTAGTAAACCTCTTCTGGATTGAATATATTGCGTACAAGATATCACACTTATGTTTCCACCAGCTAACGAAGTACTAGTCTGATGACTTTTTCACACTGAAATAATGTTTTGCACAATAAGGTCGAATTTCACAGAGTTGTTTCCTTCATAACCACTCAGGCATTCAGGTAGCGAGCATCATTACCGGGTACTTTGAAATATCCTTAGTGAAAAGACCCCTCAGGTCTAATGTGTTATGGGACTGAGAGGGCCTCTCAGGCTGGTGGACCTCTCAGGCTGACCTCTCAGGCTGAGAAGACCTCTCAGATTGACAGGACCTCTCAGAAGCTAATTCCCAGATCTGACATCGGAACATCAATGTTCAATTTTGCCGTACGCTGCACCTGTCGTCGGAGCGGTACAATCACACAGTGCTATGATAGAGATAGATACAGACAAGTACATGTCACAAAACTCCACATATATTGAGTTTCTTCGATTGTACAGATACACTCAAGGCCTGCACACTGCTATCAGAATATCTAACAGTTATTTCAAATGTCTTGCAGAATTGTGAATATATAATATTTGTTGAAGGATCGCTCGCAAGAAACTACACGAAACGGTAAATAGCAGCAACAGAAACTAGATTTAGCACTTACATGTCTACGAAAGCATACAAGTCGTCATCAACACATACTGTCGCATTCCACAAAGCGTGAACTCATGGGACACATATTCGCAATGTCCGTACAGCGGCGATGAAAAATATTCTTGAGGAACTCTGCTTCTCGGTGATCAAGTTCGTCTGTTTTACGTATACTTAGGGACTCGCGATGCACCGTCTAGTTTCCCTTGCTTGCGTAAGACGCCAACTAACTGGCGAGATTGGGTTCTCACCACCTGTCACTTCGTACGAGATTCATCTGTAAGAAATACAATTTCAAAATGTCAGTGTAAGTCAGTGTGTAGGCATCGAAATATATAACGTACCGTTTGACACAAAGCGCCGTTGGTAACGTAGCGTGGTTGGTAATCTTCCTATCGGCGCTCATAATGCGTGTCTGCGAACAGTGGTAAAAGCATAAAGTGAACAGGAATGCCTGTCACTCACAAAAGCATATTTGAGACATCGTCTATATACCTCAAAAACAGTTAGAATCCCGAAGACAAAACGCAAGTTACTTGAGAACCGCGGCCGACGTCCTCACGCTTCAACGTTTCAAAACAGACTGATTGAACCGCTGGCGACTGGCCGAAACGCTTCCACTTACGTGCAGTGCAATAATGCACGTATTGCAAGAACAATCGCTTCAAGGGGGAACGGCAATACAGGGTTATCACGCACGTGTTCCTTGGAGGGATAATGCACAAACATGTGAAATCTTGCGAACTATTTTCCAAAGCGGACGACGTAGCATGTCCCGCGGCGCGGAAAACATGTAGCAACTTGCACTTGTTGCACGACGCACTGTCGCAAAGCTGTCTGTGAGGTCCCCCCAAACCCCTCAGGGCTACATGAATGATTCTATAACGTCTTCCAGATTTTCTCTAAAAGGTCCTCTCAGACCCCTCTGTGCTGCCTGAAAGGTCCTACCAGACCTTTCAAGATTTCTTGAAAGGTCCTCTCAGACCTCTGAGGAAATTTTGAGAGGTCTCTAGACACATTTTTACTGCAACATATGTTGCAGTGATCTTAACCGCAGCGTTTTGGGCCGTCCTTTTTTAATCCACTAGCAACCACAACCATTTAATTTTGGTGTTATTTGATTTCACTTTACGATTAGGATGTTTCATCGCCACATCGCCTCTGCACCATTGCTCCGATAAGGTCAATAGCGTTACTTCGGCGCATGTCGGTAAATGTGGCCTCGTACGACATCGATATATTTTCGAGCTATACTTTTCGAACACAACATTCGAACGCTCGGACACTGTGTGTCTGCTTTATATAACACTCTCCTTCAGGCGTACGATGGGCAGTGAAATAGAAGCACCCCCAGAAGAAGAAGAAAGAAACGTAATAAGAGCAATAGGCCTCTATCACACCTGCTGTATTTCTGCTCTAAGCTGACATGTGGTTGATGCGAGCTACCCTTATCTCTGCCGAGTCATGTCTGTGCCGAGGATCGAAGGCTAAGCTGAGCTTGGCCAAATTTGTTGGTTGGTGTTCTGACTGGACAACAACAAATCAGCAGCAAAGCCCTGTCGTGTGCCATACGGCTTCGTTAGATTAATTAGCTGCAAGGCACAGGAGAGTATTGATCCGTACAGCTGGAGATTTTCCCGTCACTTCTTGGTCTGGTCAGCTGCGTTTGCTCTGTTGGTTCTGTGAGGCAGGACGAAGAAAGCTGCTGCTCAACGCACAGAGGGGATAATGAAAGGAAGACGGGCTAGGCGACCCGGTATTACCATGTTCAACCCAATAACTTATGCAAATATAGTGCAAAGTGTAAATTAATTGTGAATGAAGAGTAATAGAATCTTTTCCTCCAAGGAAAAGTTCAGCAATTTTAATCCGCTTGGGGATTAGTATATAGATGCATTGCCACAACCACTAGTTCCGAAAGGGACTAAATGCATGGATTTCTATGGGAAGTTTAGGGGGGGACTGTGTCCATTGCTGGAATGTAAATTTCGGGATTAGGGTACTAAAATGAGGGGTATTACCGGCATGGTCGAGCGGGTTAAGGCGTCCCGCTCCTTGATGGTAGCCAAGGTCGTCCTCAAGACTGGGAGGTGGTGGGTTCGAATCCTACCACCGGCTCTGCTGTCTCAGGTTTTCCCTGGGTTTTCCGAAGACTTTCCAGACGAATGTCTGCACTGTTCCCCCTGAAGTCGGCCCAAGACGCATACTAACCCCACCCCCACTCTTTCCTGCTGTCCTATCTTCATCTGCCCACATCTGTACACCACTCATAGCCACGGTTGCTTCGCGGCACTAACACGGAATAAAAAGATTAATAAAATGAGGAGTAACTGCAACCTAGGTGAACTGTAATTGCTCCCTAATATACTTTTTTTTTTCTCTCAGAGTGTGCGTTATATGCTTGGCGACCTTTATTTTTATGCGGACACGCTCGGCACAAATGTTTACGTGTGCCCTTCTAACAACTGAGCAGTAGTTTCTCTATGTCTGGTATGCGATGCGCACTATGATGTGCAAAAGTTGGTGCAATATGTAACAGTTACGACCCTTTCAGCGTCAGATGCTGACGTCAGGTGTATTTCTCCACGTTATTTATGAAAGCGTCGAGAAGAAGTCTATCCATCACAGCCATTATGAAAGCAGAGCCAACAACGCGAGGCACCGCGAGGCGAGACGTCAGAGTGATTCATTCGAGCATCACGAAAGTAAGAAATGTTTGAGATAGTAAGGAAGTTATGGTACACGGTTAGCCTGAAGGCGAGCAGAACGTTAATCTGAATCATGTGTTTCACAATTTCGTATACCAAGTTGGTTTCAACGCCAGCGACAAAAGGATTAACTCAACGAAGCGAAATACCCAAAGAACGGACACGACAAGATGCCCACATTTTTTTTAAACAGTCACGTGCTCACTCTTATGTTTGTCTCGCGGTCTCTAGAGTTAACCATAGCTCTCAGTCGGATATTCCACAATGTGGTTATTACGTTTATGTCTGTTGTTGGTGCGCACGAGGAGATTCTGCCGTTATTAGAGAAGCCAATCTCTCTCGACAAAGCTTGAAATATGCTCATTATAGAACCTTCCATATACACTTCACTTCCTAAAGCTCTATTATTCCCGCTGACGCACTACAAAAGCAGCGGATGCATTAGAAGTTGTAAAGGATTCGAATAACTGGCAGACGTCTTTTCAGTGCAGCATTGGGTGATCACGCATACTCGTATAGTAGCTCGGAGGTAGGTATCGGTCCATCCATGCCCTCTCAATAATTAAGAAAACGGCATTTCAATATCGCGCCACTGCTTTTCCCTGTCCTTGCTCGGATATGTTCATCTTTCGGGACCCACACATGTTGTTATCCCCCTGGTATTTTCTCAGTTGGAGAGCGCACGATGAGTTCACTTCAAGAGAGTACTCGAACCTCGTCAAAGCATTATTATTCGTCAGTTCTCGAGTAAGTAATCTGCATCCAGGCGCACGGGAGATGAAGGTGAGTGGCATCTAATGACGTTCAATTCGGTGCTTCATCCTCATCGAACCGATAGCCGACGCGCAGTGATTAAAGGAAATGCCTTTTTCAATTTTTCGGTGTTCTTTTTCTTTCTGATAATGCTGGGCAAAAAGGGCCTTTGTCGGCATTGCACCCATCTTCATTTTTTTTATAGGGAGAGTTATTGGAAGTTTTATGCGACTCGAACACCTGGGCATGTATGGCCGTCGTTAAAAGTCAAAGGAAAGTTCAAATACCTCTGGTTCTCGAGAGGGTGTTTGCTGTTTGGTGATGTGGATGAAAACGAAGACGTCATTGAGATTTGTGAAGGGAAATGTACGGCACAAAATCTTGCACAACGTTTGGGAGAGCACATATACCTGAGAAGAACGTGCAACACTTCGGTGTTCACGCAGTCTCCTCTACTTCACCTCTCACCTCCCCGTCACCGACAGGGTTCTTCTCTGAGCACGGTACAAGGTATATCTAAACTGGTAGCGAAAACACCAAATCGGACCCATCGGCAAAGCTATCATCACGAGGCGCGAGTGATCCTGGGTGTTGGTAGTAGAGGTACAATCGGAAAAGGGATAAAAAAGAAGGAAAGGACAAAAAAAAAGTTACAACATGGGCATGGCATGTGTATGTGTGTACTAATAGGTTATTCACTCGTCTACATATACGAAATCATCTACCGCCCCAGTACGTTTCCGTATCCTGCTCCCCTGCACAAGTGTCACAGTGGGCTTGTTTATCCGTGCACGTCTGTATCCGTGCCGTGTGTCCGTACATTGTAATACGGAATTCGTACATTTTTGGGTTAAACAGGACGCGACGTTCACATCTCGCAGCTGTAGGCCAAGATTAACACGTGTGAACAGATAAATACAACCTACCCCCTGTTGCTGGCCCCACGAAAAAAAGATTTCGTCATGGCGCGACCGGCCATGATGGCGTGAGCGCCAGGAATCAGCAATGCGCCAACGATGTCATGGTTTATCTTTTTTTTTTTTCAATTGACCCATTATGGCCACTCATTGAAGATATGCAAAGGTCTAATCACTACGTGTACATATAGTTCTAGGTGAGAAATGGACCTTAAGTGAACCTCCTTAATTTCTGTGTGATCATCACGATGCCGTTCTGTTTGGAGTTGTCGAAATCTGTGATAACTGTATGTATTCCGAATTGATATGTGTCGTTAAACCTTATATGATTTATTTTTCCCTGTTCACGTCTGGTATTGTTGCCCTGGGTGATTAGCATGGTTCGGTCAGGGAACGGGACTACAACGCAAACGAAGTGCGCGAATGTAAACGTGCTATGGCAATTATACACTGCTTATTATTCATACTGCTGGCGTCATCTCTGACGTCATTTATTTACAATCGTAGTAGTCCGCGCAATGGATGGATGGTGCTGACAGTCTCTATCATGACGTCATTCTGAAGACGCAGGGGCCTATGGGAGTTACGCTACCTGTTTAGATATACCTTGCACGGTATTCATGTAGCTGAAATATGCACGCATAGATTGTAACGAGGTGATAACAAACCAGTTATTTTATTTTATTTATTTATTTATTTATTTGCTATCGCCTGATATTTGACACTATGTAACGCATTGGGCCGGACACACGTGCGCAACTCCCGCGTTGTGCTGTGCACTCAATTAGGGTCTGAAAAGACGTTCACATCGCTTCGCCGCAATAAGCAATAAGATATATTTTCATTATGTTTCACACTGCAATGTTTGGCGGACACGTGACAGAAGTGCACCGTCGGAGAACATTTTCAAGTACAAATGTAAAATTAACGGCTTACAAACCTCTCGTTCATCCTCTTCTTGAGCTCGGAAACATTGTAGGAAGCCCATATACCAAGGGAGGTATTGATGAAGTTGAGCAAATTCAGAGAGATGTTGTGCGGTTCATTTGTAACAAATGCCGCTTTTTTGATTCACCGGCGATTCTCAAGGCAAGCTTGGGTTACCACAACTACAGACAAGACGAAGCATCTGTCATCTCAAATTCTGTACCAAGAGGTGAATAATCTCGTTTGCGTACCACGTGATAGTTATGTCTTTTTATCAACAGCCAAACCCACTCCTTCTTCCCACTTACTAAAGCTGAACCTCGTTCTTGGATAGGTAGCTTTAACTTATCCGTTTATTTGTTTTGTTTTGTTTCTCCATTTCTTTTTCTCTTTTTTTTTTCTGCACGATCCGTGCCTGGAACGTTCTGCCTTTTTGCTACGGTATCTGCACCTACTTCATCATCCTTTATTGACACGCTATCGGAATAGAACGTCATTGTATCTTATTTTCTTGTTTGTATGTATTTCTTGTTTGTTCAAACATATGTTCGAGTATGTACATATCTGTGACTTACGTTGTGTATACCCGCTCCTGTTACAGTCCCACCAGGGACCAACAGTGTAATTCAATAAAATAGATAAATAAAAACAAGTAACGCTTATTAGCGCCCTAGTAACAGTCCCTGCAGGGCCTGTTGGATTCTTCCACCATCCCCTTATTCCTTACAACGTCCCGATGAGTGAGAGCTCGATCCCCTGTAATCCCTGTAATCAACGTCCTCCTGACATCTCCGGCTTCAAAGTTCGCTTACTGGAGCCCCACTCTACGCGCAATTTCGCACACTTCAATCGATCATCCTCATTTCCTTCCTATATTAGCAATGCCTTGCGCTGCGACTGTCGTATGTGATTACGTGTACACAACTATGCACAGAATAACGGATCATAATTATAATTACAATTAAATAACGGTTATATTCACATCACATTACATACATATATTAATTAAAATTACATATTAGGAGGCGGAAAAGTCATCGCCGCCAGCGTCAGCATCGCGGGTTTGATTGCCTGCGTCGCGCGCATCTTTGAACTGGCATATTCCAATCGGACACTTGGAATATGTCACTTGATGCGCCGATCTCTTCCCTGTTCCCAGAAGTATAATTAATTATATTACAATTATAATGCACGCAGCTCATTGTATGATGTATTGCGATTGTTCGGTCACGACTTCGTTTTTAGAGCTTACCCCTTCAAAACTCGCGGGGCCATCTGTTCAATGGGGATACGGGGATATTTAATCCTATTTTTTGGCTCTGCACAACAGGCTCGCCCTGGAGCGACAACGGTCACATCTCTTACAACAATATCCTGAATGTACGGAAATATAAGATATAGAAATATGTGTATAAGATAAAGCTACTCGTATGCGTAGGAGATTGTAAGACAAGTACCATCAAAGCCGCACTGTAAATAAAAAATAACGTCGATGCCGATGCCAAGCTCTCTTGACTACTATACTAATGGTACTACTCCCCTTCCACTTCGAAAGAATAACAGCAGGGAATATGCTCCACGCTCTGATGAACATGGTATAGGAGAAAGGCAAGTTAGCTTGCGTGAACTTGAAGGGGCAACATGTCCTTGAGTCTCAGGAACAGACCCAAGAATATGTTGCCTTCTTCAAGCACGCTGTCGTTCTCGCAGTTCCCATAGTGATACGTGCTTGTATATCTGCACGTCAGCATGTCATTAAAGATGTTAACGTTGTGTGATACCAGCGACAACAATGTTTTTCGACGGGCATGAAACACTAAAACATCCGGGGGTTTTCTTTTCTTACTTTCTTTCTTTTCTTTCTTTCTTTGTTTATTTTTTCCTCCTGGCTTTCTATTATCGCCTTCGGGGACAACAAATCGTTCGCAGAAGAAATTACAGCGCCTTCATTGGCGACATTGTTAGTGCAAGAACTATGTTTTCTTATCCTTTATGCTCCGTTTGCCGTCGCTCGTTTGCATGCTGTACGACGAAGAAGCACGTTCAAACTTATTTAGGTCCGTTTCGTTTATGTGTGTGTTGTTCAACGGAAATACGTATACGTATTTCCGTTGAACAACACACGCATAGAAGATCAATAGAAGTCTGATCAATAACCTATAAGTTATTGATCAGACTTCTATGACACAGTGACAGTAGTGACGAGTACAGGTATTAAAATGCACCGATAACACGATAGAAAATGGCCTTGCCGCGTCGCTTGGTCTGACGGATGGTGTTTAAAGAAAATATGGAGATTGCAGTTCCGGAAATGTGGAACTTGTCTTCCGTCACCCCCCGTGCATGAATCAGGCGAATGAACACGCAATTGAGAGCCCTATTTAAAGCGAAAGAGCGTGATGCTCCGCTCGAGAAATATTATTACTCGAAATTACTCGGATTATTTTTTGTTGAAGGTCCCAGTAGCTACTGCACAGGTGCCGAAAGCGTTCGAAGTAAAATTTAAAGTTACGATTTTTATTTAATTAGTGTATGCAAATGAGCCATCCAGTGATGAGCTCATGGCCGGCGTCTCAAGGATCTTTACCAAGCAGAAAGTTCCTCGATAACATCAGCCGTTTCCGGCTTATCAAGCTGGCGTGTTGAACGCATACGAATATTCGTATGAAGCAGCGCTTACTTTGTTTCCTATCCTTTCTTGAGTCCATTCTACCCGTTCTAACCTTTCTACCCGTTCTCGCGCGCTTAGGACCGCGCTGGACCTCGATATTCCCGGTTGTACCCGATCTTGAAATTCCCGTTCTCGAAACGAGGAAAATCAAGCAGAATGCTCGATTGCTTCGTAAGATGGTATATGTCGTGTTTAAAATCACGGTATCACTATTTAACCGTCCAAATTCACGGGTTTTCGATGTCTGCCCAAGTCGTTTTAGCGAACGAACGCCAAATTTTAGCGGCCGTTAGGCTTAGCGGGGCAGTCTCGCCGTAACATCACGTTGGTTAGCTTATTGTTAGGTTAGTCCAAGATTGGTGTCTGCATTGCTCTGTCCAGGTTAGTCTAAGTTCGCTGTTGGCAGTCTCCCGCGCGCGTATGCATTTTGTAATCAAATAACGCTTATTTCCAGTGGTATATTTTGCAGCGGCGAATTCGATCACTTTATTTCGAGATACACCATACGAGCGACCCCTCTGAACTTCAATTCAATTTAATATTTATTTTCCTTTCGGTTGGAAGGGGAAGCAAAAGGCCGAGAAGGCTTTATTAAGGCTCCCCTCCTAATGTACACCGCACAGCAACAGTACAAAATGACAAAGTAACAATACAAAATAGCAATATACAAATTAACAGATTACAAAATAACAAAGTAACGAGGCAACAAAATTAAATACAATGAGGATAAAGTGATTAATCCATGTTTAGAATGAAGCTAGTGAGGTTCTTTTTTGTCATTAATAAAGGGTCGTTTTTATTACGAGTACATGCTGAGTGCATCAGTGTTAACCTGTAGTTATAGAAGTCGGATATAGAAATGACACTGTAATATTTGAATAAATCTACATTACGTAGAGAAGAACCGATGCCAGCAACCACCCTCGAGGCTCTCTTTTGTACCGCTTGCATTTCATTTATATTTCCAGTAGTAGTAGTACCCCAAACTAGGAAGCAATAGTTATATCTCGAAAAAAATAAGGAATTGTATATCTGGAATTTTACGTTTTCTGGTAAGAAATAACGATAACTGCTTAATATTCCATTTACGCCAGCTGGTTTCTTTGTAGTGTATTTTACGTGCATGTTCGAAGTTAAATTGTCTGAAAATATCACCCCTAAAGTTTTAAAGGAAGATGCTGTCTCGAGCCCTTTATTATCATAGTAGAGCGTAACATTATCACTAGCAACTTTATTTTTCGGGCGAAAAAGCATTGTTTTGGTTTTGGTTGTATTGATACGTAATGAATTACAATCCGACCACGTTTTCAAATTCTGCAACGCGTTATTTGCTAATGCTTCAATTTCTGTTATTGATTACCCGGAAAAAAGTAATGTTGTATCGTCTGCGTATATAATAATATCCAATCTGAAAGCGCCATTAATTATTGGAAGAATGTTGACCATGTCATTAGTGTATATATTAAAAAGTAAATGACCTAATATGCTGCCTTGTGGAACCCCTGATTTGACACATGCGAGATTAGACGGGATGTTATTTATTACAACTGCCTGCTTACGCAAGCTTAGGTATATAGGACTCTATTAGATTTAGTGGAATACCACGAATGCCGTACCAGGCTAGTTTTTTTTTTTTTGCCAATACATTATGATTCATGCAGTCGAATGCTTTTCGGAAATCTACAAAGGGTTAAGCTCTTTGTCTCAAAATTTCTAATGATTATCTCTTTTTGTTTCAGTAAGGCTATTTCTGTTGATTTATTTTTCCGGAAGCCGTATTGCTGATCAACTATTACATTATGTCTGTCTAGAAATTTTGTCAAGCGAACGTATATTATTCTCTCCAGGCCTTTAGAAAACACTCGGAGGACTGATATTGGACGATAATTTGATAATTCATTCGTATCGTCACTTTTATAGATCATTGAAAGTTTAGCCTTTTTCAGCTTTGTAGGGAAAACTTATCTTGTATATTGGGTTTGGAGGAGACATCGCTTTGATTCGGAACTCGAATATAGAATTGTACATTCTATTCGAAATTCCAATATAGAATTCCATATTTGATTCGGAATATTCGAATATGGAACTCCACGATTCCGAATACGAAAAAAAAAAAAAATCAGAATATTCGCTCAACCCTACTTAAATCTGATTCCCGAGCGTCTGCTTGGGATTGAAGAAGAAAAAATTTGAATGTGCGGAAGAACTATGGTAAAAAGAAAAGGTAAATGGATAATGGTATTACTGTAGCACGAGTTTGCGAAACTACAGCGCGTAGAAGCGGGATAAGTGCACTTAGCTTAAATGAGGTCCCTAAGGTTTAGAACTTGGTGTCCGTCTCAGTGTCCCGGAAATTTTTGACCGACGCATTTCGCTCGTTATAGAGGACTACTGAACCGAGAAGTTTGTTGCTGCGCAGGACCAGGAAACTCCGATCGTATACCCTGCTTCTCTGCACTGCATTCCAATCGACGTGTATTTCGTGTTTCCCTGGAGCAGCTAGACCCTCAGCCGTTAGACTCCGACTTAAGGAATATTTTGGGTGAACTGCTTGTCTAGGCAGAGTTACCGGGGTCCAGAGAGCGCTTTGCCAAATTTCTTGCATACATTGTGGTTCCAATGTGTTGCAGTTGTAGGAGTTGGCACCTTCATATTTTTCTTCCCATATTTGGCCTTACCTACAATACATCCATCGGAAAGCGGAAATTACTGCGTGAAACTCGTGCGGTGACCGGACATGAAGTCTAACGACATTGCATATTGCAGTTCCTCAGTCCCCGAGCTCCACAAAGCGTTCTCTATATAGTGACAAATGTCTCCCATCAACGTGAGGCCACTTTCATGGCGAAGTCTTCGTCGTGGTCGATTTGCTGCCGTGATAGCCTTCAACTGTGTCTTTTCTTCCGTGGGTTTTCATGGTTGGTCGCAATAAATGCTTTTAACTACGGGCCACCATAGGACCCGGCAGCACAGCTTGCGCATGCAGTGTTCGTGGTTCACCAAGGCGCGCGTATTTTGTTCTTTCTTTTTCGGATCGTGTATTTGAGCATGCTTCGTCCGTCACAGTGAAGTCATGATGGTATATGAGCATCGCTTTTCTGCGGGTGAAATGGTTCAAAGGCTCACTTGTTTCAATAATTCATAATTTATTGACCTCAATCCTCGTTGCGTGTTGAGAGCTTAACCGCGTGATCCCTAGGGAACAAATTATCGCCATTTAACACGTCTCAAGGGATGATGGTTCAAGTGATTCCCTCGCGGTAAATTTGTCATGTATTTCGTTACATCTGTGATGTCGAGGTTGACCAAGGCTATAGTTCACGTGAGTCCGCAGAAAACACAGTTTAATGAGCGACCTCGTGCCACATATGAATTTCAGTCTCCGAACGTCAACGTTACAGGCGGAGTCGTACATACTGCTCGAAAAAGTAATTGATTACCGTACGAGTATTTTTGTGGCGAAAGTTTTTCTTTTTTGCAATTACAAATTACTCGACTAAAATGCAATCAAATAACGGCTAAAAACGTAACGCGTCACTTTGACCGTTACTCTCGATAATAAGTCATACAGCTAGAAAAAGAATAATAAAAGTACACATTCTTTGACATGCATTCGGAGATTGGAGTTCGTTGCCTTTGAGCAAGGTAGGAATTTGTCTTGGTAAACCCATCACGTATTTTAAACAACAAATAGTTTTCGTTTTTTTTTTTTTTTTTCAGTCAATCAATGAAATCGTTTTCGTCTTTTCTCTTCATCACCATGAACATTTTGGAAAGGCTGAAGCCATGACGAGGAGATCTAGTCGACATGGTAGTGACAAAGAGGAAGCATTTCCAGTGCACCCTCGTTCTTTTCCAGGATAGCTTCTTGTACAAGCGCCTTGGCCACAGTGCTTGGGACATGTAACTTCTTTCTGAGACCCCGAAGAGAGCAAGAGCACTGCAGTACCTGTCGAAGAAACGGTGGCTCTTCCGCTCTGGAGCTCGGCCTAGGGCCAACAAGCATCTTGTACGTGTACCTCCCCAGTTTCCTGAAGCGAGATCCGCGGTGGCGGCGTATTCTGCGGATGATCTTCTTCCCAGCGTGTGACCTGTGTAGTCTGTCATACTGTCGCAACAAACGTTCAGTAGCAAAAAGACGAACGGGCATTGATCCTGCTTCACCGTAGACAAGATCGCTGGATGATTGCTGCGGGAGACCCAGAGACCAATCCCGATACCGGAAGTAGTACGGCAGCGTTCTGGTGCACTGCACTCGAGCACTCGTGGGGCGGTCGCATCGACACTCAAGTGTCTTCCACCTTAGCCGAGCTCGTAGCCATCAAGCAGGCCTTGAAATTTTTACTCACCGTCGCAGAGAAGAGTGCTATTGTGCTTACAGACTCCAAGTGCTCTCTTCAACGGATATGTAACCCCCGCATCGACGACCACATAGCACATACCATACTGGAGATATGGAAACAACTCATGAACAACGGTATTGCAGTGGGTTTTCAGTGGGTTCCTTCCCATGCAGGAATATCCGGCAACGAAACAGCTGACCGGATCGCCAACAGCTATCACAAGCTTCCTCCTGAGGTCCCTGCACCTCTGGACCCACGGCATAATAGGAAGCAGTTCTCTGCGTACGTCCGAGAAATCGGTCTCACTGCTTATCCGGAAGTGCGGCACTTCTCCCAACCATGCCCCGTGAAGGATCTCAACCGGAAGCGATCTACCCTTCTCCACAGATTCCGATGCAAGTCCGTTATGACACCCGCCTTTCGCTACAAACTGGGCTTCTAGTCATCGCCACGCTGTGAGAGTTGTCTCTGTTTTGGTGACCTGGCGCACATCATCATGGACTGTGCAGAGTCTCAAGCAGCCAGATCCTTGATCCAGACATCTTGATCCCGAGTTTCAGTGCCTTATCGCTTCACTGTGGCTCCCTAGACGAGATTTTGTACCCGCAGGGTCCCACCCATATCCGTAGAAAAGCGCGAGACACGCTCCTAGCTTTCGCTTCCTCTGTGGGACTGTCGTGAACGCTTTCCTTCTCTCTCCCTCCCTTCTTACTAATTTCTTTAT
Organism: Ornithodoros turicata; assembly: GCF_037126465.1. Classification (NCBI taxonomy): domain Eukaryota; kingdom Metazoa; phylum Arthropoda; class Arachnida; order Ixodida; family Argasidae; genus Ornithodoros; species Ornithodoros turicata. The sequence continues at coordinate 89,288,843 of NC_088202.1, forward strand.
CTCTATGTTTCTAATTTCTCATTTCTTTTAATTTCTGACCCTCTATACTTTCTCTCTCTCTTTTACTCCTCCTTCTCCCCTTCCCCTTTCAAAAAGGAGTGAAACTTGATGCCTTGTCTGAGCAGGCAGGCTTCACTCCTCTTGCTTATAACATCACACCACCACCACGACCACCAGAGGAAGGACAATTGCAACTACGAACTCGACGTTCTGTGCAATCTCATTGTACAGCTCGAAGCAGAGTGAACTGAAACGCCGCTTCGACCGGTGGAACAAGAGGGGAGCCACCCTGGCGGCCTTTAGCAGAAATAAAGGGAGAGGGGGTTTCGACATTTCCATTCCAGTCGGAGAGGTGTTCGCTGTGGTGTGCCGAACAGTGCCCAATCAAGCTGGCGTTATCAACGCTGCGCCTGTTTGTGTTTTGGGCGGGCGATTGTGTCTGAGGTAATGCGGAGAATCGATGTCATGGCACGGGCCTGGAAACAGGTTGGCGCATGGGCACGCGTCATCCGAAACGCTCATTGTGTGATCGAATGAAATGAATAACAACTTCTCTTTCGGAAAATTTACTGTGCTCAGAATAGAGGATGCGAAGAGGCTTGAAATAATTAACGATGGTAATCGCGAAACCATCGTAATGAGTTTTTAAATAATAATAAAACAATACTTTCATGGTGTAGCATCTCGCGTTTCTCGGGAGGTTCTCGGAAGAACAGCCAATTAGTACACACAAATATTTGTGTGCATGCTGGCACACAGTGCAGGGAGTCGCCGTGAAGGTTTTCTATTATTGGTGTAGTGAATGATGATCAGAGCTAGACAAATTCACTATGACCTTTGTCCTCACTTCAGTTTCCGTCAGCAGAGGTTCGTCCCTACATCGACTGCACGTTCCCCAAATTTGCCTCTCCCACCCTTCGTAAATCGCATTTTGATTTTTTTTGTCCCACATCAATCCTTTTTCTGAAAATTTTCCGCACCTGGATCACTTCACCTTAATTTTAATTTTGGAAGTTTAGGAGAGGTGAGAAAACGATGGTTCGCACGTGCTAACCCGGCGCGCGTCATCGGGGTATCATCGATTCTTCGCAATCCCTCAGACAGGGTCGTCCAAAACAAACGAGCCCAGCGTTGATAACGCCAATCTGATTGCGCACTCTTCGGCACGCCACAGCGAACACCCCTCCGACTAGAATGGAAATGTCAAAACCTCCTCGCCCTTTATTTCAACTAGACGCCGCCAGTGTGACTCCCCTCTTGCTCCGCTGGTCGAAGCGGCGTTCCGGTTAACTCTGCTTCGAGCTGTACATCTCCTGCCAGGGCATTGATACCAGATGCGAGGAGTAATGTATTACCGGTGTTGCATTACATCTCGGTAAGGATGAGAGCAGGGGCGGATCCAAGGAGGATCCTCGGTGGGGGGGGGGGGGGGTCGCTGTGTAAGAGGACGAGCTGCTGCGCTTTCATTTCACACCAGAACTTTATTTATGATCTACATGTTGCGAAGCTTAGCAAGCTGTAGAGGAACGCCACTTTAGTCCCTTACAAAAACATGCTCTTAGTCCGTTCAATCCAACGCATAACTGAAGGTGCTGTCTTCCTAATTATGAAGTCAGCTTATTAGAGATACAATGGCAGCCTCCGCTTCGCACCGTGAACGAACCGATCGATTACGTTGTCTACGTTCACACAAAATCCCGATGAGCCGCCAGCAAGGCAAGACCGAGCAACCGCTCTTCGCACATGGTTGACCGTATCTACGTTTTCAGCCCCCGTAGTGTAGAGCAGGACCTCTCGGCTGTCGTGACGCTGATCGGCAGTGTCGCCAACAGTTTTAGCAGAACGTGGAGGGTAGGAAACATGTCCTTGTCACAAGCACTCAACGCGTCGAGGGCCGTCGGCGGAAGTGTTGTGCCACGTTTCTCTTCTCGGCACCACTTTGTAGCCCAGATTTGGAGCTCACCACGGAGAGCCTTTTCAGCACCAGTTTCTGCCACGCCAAGGACGCGGCCATACCTCTTCGCAAGGTTCTTACAAATTCGGCTAGTTTCTGACGTGTTGTGAGCATTTGCTGATGCTGATTAAAGGTAGCAAAGCAAAAAGGTTAAATATGTCCAGCGTTTCAGACGGAAATCTTTGAGCGATGTCTCCGAGGGTGTTGTCCAACATGGGCAAGTAGACAGTTTGCCTGAAGTAAGCAGGAATATCACTCGTGGACAAATTTTGGCAGCAGGCTTGTCGTTTTGCTACACGTTCTAGCCGAATTTCAGTCCCCATCTCACAAGCGAGGGTAGTGGCCTCTTTGAAAAGATCAGCAAATTCATTTTCGCTGTTACATCGCTTCTCACGCAGGACAGACAACGTGTCCCTCACAGCTGCCTGGGCCGTTCGATGTTTTCTGGAATGCCTTGCTCAGTGGATAGGTGTGAGACAATAAATCATGTAATGATACCAAGGCTACAATGAAGTGACTGTCAGAGATCGCAGTGAGGAGTGTCATAGCCTTGGAGGCACTTTGTCTTTCCCTCCAGCGGCTGATCTCTTCCAACGCTTCGGCTATCTTTGGGAGACCTGTGCGGAATTGCTCAACACAATGATGGCGTTCCACCCATCTGGTTTCACAGAGGCCTGTGAGTTGCTTTGCGAGTATTTGTTTCAGGATCATATTTATTTTAGACGAAGCTGTGAAGAACGTAGTAACTTCCTTCATCACGCCCACGGCATTCCTCACGGCTTGCACTTCATTCGATTTCGAGATCGATAGGTTGAGCGCATGATTTTAGCACGGACATCTTACAGCATTCAGTGCTTTTTTCTGAACCTCCGCAACTGCTCCTTTTGTCTCAGACACCATGGTGCTACAGCCGTCCGTCCCAATTCCGACACAATACTTTGGGTCCGAACCATGACTTTCTAGGATGCCGAGGACGGTGTGTCCTATATCTTGACCTGTAACCGTGGGCTCCCTCATTGCTTCTTGTTTGCCTTCTAGCAGGTGTCCAGTGGCTAATTTTCGTAGCGACAGGAACTGAAGAGGTCCTCGCGGAGCATGCCATCATATACGTAGCGCAGAGCCAGTGTTAGTTGTGATTCGTGGGCGACGTCGGTAGTTTCGTTAAACATGACACTGTACAGCCAGGCGTTCTTCACCCGCTCAACAACGACAGAACTTATCTCCGCGCCGCAGCAGGATATAAGCTCGTTTTGAGTAGTCTTACTGATGTACGTCTCCCGGGAGGATGAAGCAGAAAGATGTTCAGCGAGGTCTCTGTCTCCGCTCTCGATCCTAAAACGCAACAGTTCCCGGAAGTTTCCTTCGTTCACTGGGGCGGATGACGTTGAAACCTCGGAATCTTGCATCAATGCGCCATCATCTCTGTGTCCTCGCAGAGGGATGCTCTGTCGTCCCAGAAAAATAATTGACTTGATAATCGGCACTAGTTTTCGCCTGTTCTCACTAACTAATGCCAAACGATGGGCGTTGACCTGGTTCTCCACACTTTTTTCTGGTGCATTGATGCGTTGTAGAAATTATTTTCCGGAACTCACGGCAGCAATGTGATAGCTTTTTTCTGAATGAGCAGTGAGGCTGCCATCCTTTCCAAGCAATTTCTTGAAATGTATAAGCGGCTTTGAAACAAGCTGTTGAAGGCTGACTGTTTTGTGCTTTCCTCCGGTACAACCTGGGACAAACAGGGCACAATACTTGCAGTAAAGCCCTCTGTGGATGTCTGAAAGAACGAGCCATTCAAACTTCTCCAAGTGCTCCTGTGTAGGATAGCGGCGCACCAGTTTTCCATCTTTCTTGTGTAGAGAAAATGGAAACAAATAGTCTTTCGGAGGCCTCCAGTGATCCAGCAGTAGTATTTTTCGTGTGTAATCATCAAGTGGCTTGCCAATATGGCTGCCGATATCGTTGACAGCCCCCACTTTGTTCCTCGTCTCCAGCTCGACTGGGCATGATGCGACTGGCGCGTCCATATTATCTTCACAAACAGCTGAGGCGCATGGACGGTGCAAAGCTTCAGTGCCATGCTCTGCGGTTTCATCAGAAGGCGAAACAGGAAAAATCGGACAAACTACCGGCTGAAACGAACAGGCCATGACAGGAATATGCATATCTTCATCAAGCGATGATTGTCGTGCCTCCGACTCAATGGTGTTGGGACAGTCAGTGGGATGTATGGACGTCGGCGACAGAGGCTGTCTCTTTTCTTCACTACTCTTCGCAACCCGCTTGAAGAAGCTGTAGATGGTCCTAGCTGCCGCTCTCTTCCTCGCTCTTGCAGGGGTATTATCCGCCTGCTGAAAAAGAGAAGTAAAAGAAAAGAAAAAACAGAAGTTTGAAAAAAATGTTTTATCGTTAAAATACAGAGTTCGCCGAGATAAAGTTCCTGGTTTGTAATTGTAAAAAAATAAATAAATAGAAACTACTGCGAGCTGAATTATGATTGAGAATAGGAATTGTTCACCGTAATCTCACCTGGCGGTCACAAGTTCCCCTAATTAATTATACGCAGATAAATCGTGATAATCAGAAAACCGCATCTTCCTTAACATTTCCAATGGCCATACCTGCACTTGGGTGTCTATCCGCCACCTGGCAAGAAGCCCAAAATTGCGTTAAATACGACACTGAGATGGTTTAAAGTGACTGGCCGACACATGGGAAGAGTTCACTGAGAGCTAAAACACACCTGCTGGCTCCGGAATCGTCTGAAAGGCTGCGCTCAGCATCTCGCCGCCTGGTAGATGTGGCTCCAAAAACACCGGTATGGCCATCGGAAATATTAAAGGAGCGGCGGCTTTAAATTTTTACGGCTCATTCAGAACGAATTAGACGAAGTGGTGCTTTCCATGTGAAATTTCAGCCCCCCAGGGCCCCCCCCCCCTGGTACCGCCCCTGGATGAGAGTAATGCTAATGCATTGCATTTTGTGGATGAGTGATGTACTGCCATCACCTTTTGCTCGCGTAATGCGTAATGACATTACTGATAACTTGGGTTGAAAACCCAGGCATTGTCTACAGGGTGTTTGCTCTAACGTGTCCAGAAAAGCAAGTGGTACCTTTCTGCTACTTGAGTAAGAAACAGGTACTGCTTCACTAGTAGCACCTGTTTCTTAGTCAAGTAGCTGAAGAGTAGCGCTCGTTTCTCTTTTATCGCTCGCTTTAAGTAAAATTTCTGGACACGTTAGAGCAGACACCCTGTAGAGCCAGCAGCGACGAGTTCTTCCTGGTATAGGCAAGAAAAATTACCAAGCAGGTTCTGTCACCGACCGGGTCACCATGAAGCAGGAAAAAGTCCAAGTGGAGAATTTAGCACGAACTCCTTCAACGCTGCAATTAATCTTGCCCATGCATGGTTGCTCATACATACTGCTCTCACCTCTCGACGACATCATTCCTGAGTAGCTATTTTGCAGAAATTATAATCAGTACCACCCGTAATGTGTAACGAAGCAAAAGACTAATCACGTCTCTTTACACTGCGTAAATGTGATGCCAATGTAATGTCATTGTTTGGTGGAAGTAATGTCATTAGCAATGCTTTACTAAGCATGAAAAAGTAATGAGTAATGATAATAGATTACACAATAAAAGCAATTCCCCCAACCGGCGACACTCAAGGCCTGATCAACAGAATGGATCAATGGACATAGAAAAAAAAAAAAAAAACTTTTTAAAAAGAAACAAACAAAGAAAAACAATTTATTCCCTTCATTACAGCTTTAAATTTTCCACTTGGAATTTCCAAATGACCCACTGTCTCGGAAGCATGACCTACCGCATATACAGTATAGGTTGCGACAGTAAGAGTATAAAGTATACCCCCAGGCACTAAAAATGCATGCGTGAAATGTTATTACAATGAAGCGGAGTAGCAGAGCTTGTAGGAAAGGCCATGTTGAGGCCTGTGGGCTTGTCTTGTCTATGAATGAGATATTAGTCCAAATGTAAACGATTGCTCGGTAATTGATTGTCCAAAATTGTAGTCAGATTGCTTAAAAAATTACTTGCTTGCAAAATTAATGGATTATTCACAAAATTACTCAAAACAGTAATTGATCACCAGTGAACCAATTACTCGTAACGGGATAGGTACAAGTCTGGAATATATACACAAAAACGCCATTCAAGGAATGTGCGCCGCCATTACTGCTGCCGCCCCATGGTAATCACAGGAACTGTGCCCGGATGGGCTGCCGTTTGCCAAGTTTCTTCAGTTTCTCGTGTTTGTGTTTGTTCATTTTCGTTTTCTTTCGTGTTGATTTCGTGTCGATTCATTTCCCCCGCTTGGGAACCGGTGTAGAAAAGATATCGCATGGGCCAGCACTCCTCACGTGAACAACTGTTCATATCGCACGTGGAAGCAAGCAATCTTCTTTTCCCCGCATCTTTCGATCGTTGATACGCTACTCAGATGTTTACCGAATGACTAGTTTCACCACCACCACCACCACCACCAGTTATATGGAATGTTACGTTATCGTCAGTCATACTCATTAAAGACGGCGGCCGCCAGTATTCATCCCCATGGGAAGAGGCGATTTTGGCACTCCACCCTTGTTGTGTCGTTGCTGGGAACGAGGCTAAGTAGCGTACGGAGACTGGTGGTTTGAGGGTAACGCGACAAGGTCTATAGACAGCAACGTTAAAGAATTGAATCGTGCCATCCTGGAATATTCTATTGCAAGCGTTTGCACTGCAGGGAGGCAGGAATGTCAGTGCAACTCAGCGGGCAAAGAAACTGGTTTCCAAGCCGGTGGCATCGCCGGCTGTTTTGGAAATCAAAGCACCAGACTCAGTGGGCATCATGACGTCATCTGAAATTTCTGCCCCATAGTAAGCAGCATATCGAAGGCACAGCAAATAAATCGGAGAGGGATCCATGTGCGACACTGGAGTCAGGGCGCCGGCATGGGCGCAAATAAACTCCTATGAAGACATTACCTTGCCCACCATAGCCTTCACGTCACTATGTCATTCTTTTTTTTTAATACTTTGTATGTCGAAACAAGGTTTCCCAGAAATATCTAACGCAGTTTCAAGGGTATGGAGTCGAATTCAGAAGCGATTCCGTGACGGTTCAATATCGTCGAAGGAGAGACTTTGATATCCCATTCATTGTACCTCACCGTCCTTGCTATAATTATTTTTGTGTCATGAGCGAACGAAAATGAATACGCACCGAAATGTCCTGTACCGAAATGTTCGGTTCCCCGGCTGTGCCATCGAGTGCACCTGCGGGACGCCTCTTGTTGGCACCGTTTTTCTAAGGAAGCCAGTGTAGTGTATAGAGGCCGAAGGGGAGAGGTGATATGTAAGAAAGGTTACGCAGAGAGTTTGGTCACAAAAAATTAGGACCAAGAGACGGACATATTGAAATTGAACTCCTACTACGAGACAATAAAGCCTACCATTGAAATAAAAATAAAATCCCTTGTCTAGTGAACATGTGAATAGTGGACTTCTGAATAGCGAACTTGCGAGTAGAGCACCTGAGAAGCATTTTTGGGGGGTGGGGGTGGGAATTTATGTTAGGAGTGGCAGAACACGTCGGGAGACGAGTTCAATTTCTCCTCTCTTCTTTTTTTCGCTACAAACAAACAAACAAAATCCATTTTCCACTGCCAACGATGAAGTGCTTTCAATGGATCTCAAATACTTTTTTTTTTCTGTTTGAGTATTTGTTGGTCTACTGCAATTTACCTTCATTTACAAACATTTCTTCGCACCACTTGCTTTCTACATAATTACGTTTTTTAATGATGCGATATTTAAAAAGGATATAATATCTTGTTATGGGAAAATCTATTCAGCAAAACAACAATTAAAAATATCTCCCACATACCTGACAAGTCGTATAAGGACAGTATTGCACAACTTGATGGAACATTAAATGTTATAGCGTGGCATTAATCTTTGCATTTTCATCTTGAGCACTTTGACGTATTTATATGCATGCACGGTTCCCGCAGAATATACTTTGATTCACTCTATAGATATTTCAACGCGGATGGCTACATCACAGTACAAGAACCACTTCGGGTGCACTATGCTTTTGGTTACCTCATTTTATGCAGACCCAGAGTTCCAGAGGACCTGTGAGCAAGATTCTTTGAAACAATCTGTGATTCAGCCTATCCTAAACCTAAAACAAGAAACTAAGCTGTACCGAAAATACCTCATATAATGGTAGCCCCACCGGCGTCGTGAAGTCGCACCGTTGAACTATAACGAAATTCGTGGCGATCACAACAACCCATTATAGCAAATGCTGGAAGTACGTCCTCTGTGAAACGAAGGCACCGACAAGAAACGCACAAACAGGACAGTGTAAAGAAGCCGCCGCTGTGCGCGAACACATCAGACTTCAAAGGATTGTACTCTTACCACACCCGCGAAAAGTTCGGCGTACGGGGTATGGTATCGCCTTCAAGGGCTCGGGGAGACATGTCCATTTTATTTGTTTTCTCTTTTATTCGAAGTTCTGGGACTGTATTAGTGACATCCCCGCCATCGTGGGTATTACGCGTAAATACCAGGTGTCTCACGAAGGTCTTCGGGCTGAATAATTCTTAAACAGGTGGCGCCATCGAAGAGCTCTCTTTTTGATAAAGATCCTTGAGACATCGGCCATGAAAGGAGTAGTGAGCCGCTCATTAGCATACGCTCACTAATTAAATAAAGATTCTAAAATTTACTTCGCACGCTTTCGGAACCACTGTTTTACGTATCGGGACAAAAAATATTCAAAGAAAAAAAAGGAAAAAGAAAAACGCCCCCACACTTAGTGATTTTTTCGAGTAATTAATCGGTTTCGGTTTACATATTTCTGCCAGTCTGCACAGTCTGCCAGTCGCGTTGAGGAGGGATACCAAAGCGTCTCTTGCGGCTGTTCTGTCCGTGTCCGTATGCCAGCTGTGCAACCTTGCAGGGGTCTGTGCAGTGAACTTCCCTCACTTCATAAGCCTTGGTTGCTAGACTTGGGCCTGACAATGTAAGAGGCGGTTATTTTCATCGTTTAGCAACACATAGAAATAATTGTGCACCGAGAACAGGGAAATCCGTCCGACTGTGACATCACGGCGAGTGCCTCCGCCAGTGGTGAGATCGCGTGCGAGTTTCAATCACCTTTCTTTAGGAATGGATTCCGTCTGGAACGGAACCCCCCGCATCGCTGACTGAGGAGGATGACCTGCTGTAACGCGTAACGTATAATTACACGGCGCGTGACAAGTGGCGTGCTCATTGAACTGTCATGAGGGATGTTTGAACACGGGAACAAATGAACGACGAAATATTCAGACATAATAGTTAGAAACGACGAACAGACCTTATTATGAGCAGGCGGTAATGCCAAGTTGCGCAGGATGTTTTAACACATCGTGGTCTCTTACGTAACGCCACCGGCAAGGATCGAAAGAAGTACGGACCGATACTTTGTCATCTTATGAGAAGCGATCAGGGTGCTCAAAGTGAAAAAGTTTAGTCGCTCGTTGTACTTCAACGTTGCCGACGAAACGCAAGATGCGGAGAGTTAGCACAACAGAAAGCAGAACCGAGGTTAACAGGTGCGCTAGTCGGTAATAGTACATATGAAAGACTCTCTGAATAGACAAAAGGACCTACCGGACGAATGTCGGCACAGTTCCCCCTGAAGTCGGTCCAGGACGCATACTAAGCCCCCCCCCCCATGTTTGTCGGCCCCTGTCTGGGCCGGCCCGGAGCGCACATCCAATAAGAAACCCGGCCCGGGCAGGGCTCTAGTTCGAGGTTCCCATTGGAGTACCACGTTTTGAAGACTTGAGGCGCAAGATTCAACTTTTTAGGTTGAAGCAGTTGCTTGCATGTTCAAAGCAAGAACAAGAACAACAACGATGAAAGATGGAAGTCACTGAAAAGGTTAGCCAGGCTGTAGGACTCGAACACACATCTTCTGGATAACCGGTCCACTGGCTCTACCAATTGAGCTAAGCTACACACCTCTCCAGCGGCTTCCAAGGGTGCGTCATCTGAAGGGATTTGCGTCGATCCCGTCGTATGAATGTGTGTATGTGTGAGAAAAATGTAAGAGTGAAAGGTGGATGAGTGAAAGAGAGTGGTTGGTTTGTCCCTTGAGATGGCGCACCCTTGGAAGCCGCTGAGACGTGTGTTAGCTTAGCAATTGGTAGAGCCCAGGACCGGTTATCCAGAAGATGTGGGTTCGAGTCCTACAGCTGGCTAACTTTTTCAGTGACTTCCATCTTTCATTATTTAATTTCTTAGGCACTTGAGGCTTTGTATGTATTCGTCCTTTCTATGTGTTCCAGCCTCAGAACATCAATTGTCTCATGAACAACAACAACTTTGTTGTGATGATGATGATTGGGGTGTTTCATCGCCAGAGGCGATACCGTACCCCACTGCCTGCGGTAATTCGGTGAAAATATAATGAGCCTCACAGTGAGGACAGAAGTTCTACATTGTCCCAAGTCCATTGTGAACAAATACATGTAGTGACGACGTGCTAGGAAATCAGAGCAGATAAACATGCAATAGTGCTTGTGGTATACCTCACAGCATATTCCTATATTCATGAGCGATGCCACGGGTGGGTTAATAGACCAATGTAGTGCACTGCTCAGAAAAAAAGAAAAGGAACGTAGAAGGGTAGAAAATCCAGTTAACCGGTAACGAAATGTTAAGGGAAGTGGCTCAGGACGAGAGTCGCCGATATTTCGAATTCGCCAAATGTCCTTCTTCTGGGAAGAACAGACTCTGTTCCATATATCGGCGGCTCTCCTCCTGAAGCAAAGGAAGGTATTCCAAAACAAGAAGGACGATGCAATGGTAGTGCGAAGCAGAGCGGGCGTCCCAGCATGCGGAGAGCCGACTGCTGTCTTTCAGGATGACCTGTTGGATCACTGACATTTAAAGCAGAATGTCATGCTTCGAGTATGAGAGAGAAAACATGCAACAGTAACAAGGTAGAGAAACGTTCATCAAGAAGTCAGGTTTGCAAAGCTCCTCTCACTTACAAACCGAGAAGCAGAGCCAAGATAACACTCCTGTTATTGCCGCAGTGTTGTGATCTATCTGCACCCAATATGACGACATCGAGTCGCAACCTGGTGGAGAACAACCTGGAAGTCACCTCACGGATGTAGCCGAGAAAATCAGTCAAGTTTCAAGCAAACTTCAATGTGGAACAACCAAACAATGGAACCAACTATGCAAAAGGAATAAACCGACTAATATATTTCATGTAGCACGGTACATTTCGATTATATGTGATATGAACCAAATGAAAGAGAGTGTTCGGCAAAAAGCCCAGAAGTGGTTGGCTTAGGCCAACTGACTTCCATGCTAGTCGTTCCTCCCTTCTCTCATCTTTTCTCTTTCGTGTATGATCTCTTCTAAACAGTTTCCTAAGCTGAAGTAACTAACCTGTTAGTAATTAGAGCTAGGCAAGCACATGCCAGCTGATCCGTATTTTCGTCGTCGTCCCAGGTCGCCACAGTCTGTTGATGAAGTCACTCATGCCACCTCCACACTCTAAATCTTTTCACACCTTTAAAGGTGTAACAACGTGCATGGCGCACGCCTTTTTAGGTGTAATTTTGGTAACATCATAATGGAGTACGGTTTCGCACAAATTTTCTTTACTCGAGTGTTGTCTGTCCTCCAAAAGTTCAGTCTTGCGACATCTCAACGTTGTTCAACAGTATTGTAGACACTTGCGCGTGCTCGATTATCGTTAGCGATGCATATATGCATTAGCTCGTACCTACGATATCCAAGACATAATGAAAGCAAGATTTGCACTGACACTTGATCTTTAGTAATGCTTTCCAAATTTTGTAAAATATCACCCTGGAGATGCAATGTTACGCAACCAGGTTGAATGTTCATAGCGCATACCTTTGAAGGTGTGAAAAAGTTCACAGTGCACATCAATGGTACCCGCCCCGCTTGTACAAGCATGATCGTACAGCCGCACATTATGTAGCTTTTAGTAGACCTTCCGTGTCTCAAGGCTATCGCACACGTTATATTCATATATTATCATAGTATTCCTGTGTCATAATCTCCTTAGGTGCGTTCGCATGGCAGTGAATGGGAACTGGTATCGGCGCAGCCACTCATTCATTTCTGTTCCTTTGCTCCACAATACAGTTCCGGCACCAAAGAAACCGAAGGACCCACTTAGAATCGCCCATTCTAAGTCCGTGCTCCAAGATGAGAGGCGAATTGAAAATTGAAGAAAATTGAAACTTCATTAATTGAATGAAAATTGAAACTTCGTTAATTGAATTGCATTTTTCATGGAATTTCATTTCATTTTTCAAAATTCCATTCACTGGAATTTTTTGTCACGTCTGATCGGTGGTTCTTGAACCTAACTCGAAAAGACGTTTTCGTCTGGCCTACTGGCCTACTCTTGTGCTACGTACTGTGCTAACGCCTGCCAAGCCCAGTACGTAGGCCAGACGAAAACGTCTGTTCGAATTAGGTTCAATAACCACCGATCAGACATGACAAAAAAACCCAATCTTCCAGTTTCGCGCCATTTCAGCCAACCGGGCCATTCAATTAACGAAGTTTCAATTTTTCTTCTTCAATCAAACTTTGCTTCTGATCGATCACTAGAACAACGGGAATCTTACCTTATCTACAAATTCCAGTCCGCGATTAACGAAGACCCTGGTATATTGTCAACAATAATAACTCTAACTGCTTAGATAAGGTACTGCTTCCTTTTCTTTTCAGCCGGACTCCTGACGCCCTTCCGACTCCAAGGACGATGACCTCACGCTTGGACTTGACACAACAAAATTACCGAGCTTGACCCTAACGACCGCCAGGTGGCGCGAACCCCGACTGTGACGTCATGCTACACATGTACAAAAGCTTCAAGACACCCTTCTAATCTCTTAGACCTGAAGAAGGCGGAGCTTCCGCCGCAACGTTTACCCCTGTCATCATCACTTTCTCATTTATTATTGTTGTTGTTGTTGACCATACCCCTAGATATCTTTGTATTACTTTAAATTGGAATAAATCGCCCCGTTTTTTACTTCCCCTACCCCCCTTCGTTGTTTCCCTTTCATTCCTTCATAACTATATATATATATATATATATATGTATACTTGGTGAATGAGGTTCGGACGACCGCGAAGAAACTGGCCATCCCCTATAGTCAAGCCCTTAGATACAGGAAAATATGCTCAAATGATGGCGATCTGGAAAAAAATTTAGAACAGCTGCAACAAACTTTCGTTGATCGTCAATATCCACTGAACCTGGTGCAAGATGCTCTCAACAGGGCTCGCAAAGTAGATCGCATTAGCTTGTTTGAAAAAAGAAAAATAACCCGAAATCCAATTCGGTAAACTTAACTGTAACATTCACCGGAAATATCCCAAACATTAACAGCATACTTAATCGCCACCATGGTATCCTCCTCCAGTCCGAACGCACTAAGGAAATTTTTCCCGAACCACCACGTGTCGCTTACAGACGTACACGTAATCTGCATGATAACTTAATCCGCTCTAAAGTAAACAGTACGATAAACCCTTCGATTGGTTGTCACCCATGTAATGGCCGACGTTGTCAGATTTGCAACTAATGCAGACCACGCAGGAAGTCAAAAGTACAAACTCGAATTTTACCGCCAAGATCATTGCAGACCTAGACTGCAATTCCTCGAACGTCCTCTATGCAATCCAATGTAACGCATGTCAAGCACAATATGTGGGTCAGACGAAAACTTCTTTCAGAGTCAGATTCAACAACCACCGATCGGATGTCACCAAAAAACCTAATCTTCCAGTTTCCCGCCATTTCAAGCAGCCAGGTCATTCTATTAACGATGTATCAATCTTTATTCTCCAGTCAAACTTCAACTCTGACCGCTCCCGAGAGCAACGCGAATCCTACCTAATCTACAAATTTCAATCGACCATTAACGAAGACCCCCGCATGCTATCAACAATAAGAAGTCTAACCTCGTAGATAAGGCACTTTTTTCCAATTCCTTTTCAGCCGGATGGGTGGCACAACCTGGACAAAGCCACTCCCCCAAGGACGATGACATCACACTTGAACCTGACAAGTCAGCATTCTCGAACGTGACCCATTGACAACCGCCATGTGGCGGGGTTTTCCCTTTCCCGATGACGTCACTATGCGAGCCTTTATAAGCTCTGTGTATCACTGACATATTTTTGTCCTGACGAAGGCGGAGCTTCCGCCGTAACGTAGACAACCCTTTTAGCATTCCAAGTATCTTAAATGTAAATAAATTATCCCTTTTTTCTTACTTCCCGTACCTTCGTAGTCTGTGTTTCAATTTTCATTTCAGCTATATATATATATGTATATATATATTCTTGAAGGTCTTGAAGATTCAGACGGCGCCGTATTAATACACAGAATAAATAAGTTCGCACAGAGCACCACCAAAGGAATATTTTCAGATGACTTCATTTAATTCATTTTGAAATTACACAGACACGACGTTTCGAACGGTGGACCGTTCTTTTTCAAGTGAAAAGATATAATGAGTTGGTCAAACAGAAAACACTCACTTTCGTGTGCTTCGACAGTAGCGGGGGAAGGGAAATCGCAGTGCGTTGAGGTTGCCGAAGGGAGGTCATAAATTCTTTGTGCGGGGTCCTGTCGAGTGTGTTTCGCACGTGGGTGGGGGTTTTTGGGGGGGGGGGTCTTTCCCTAAGACGCATTTGTGTGGAAATGACTCGTTTGCGTCGCGTAAACGGGTGTAGCTTCTTGTTGTGTTGTAGGCGTTATTATTTCTTCATGTTTTTCACAGTGGACAGCGATCCCGGGTGTTCGTTTAGTGCCGGATTGAATTTATGTATTAGAAATGATTCCTTCATTTCACGATCCCTATCGCTCTTGAATCCGGATTGTAATATGGCAATAGAGAGTTTCTCAATCGCATGTTCTGGAAGGGCCATATGCCTAGACAGCGGGAGTTCCGGTTTTGTTTTGGTGTGGGACTTGTGGTTGTTGAAGCGAATTCTGAATGATGTGCAGGTTTGTCCAATGTATTGAGCTTGGCATATGGTGCAATGTAGAAGGTATATTACGTTTTGAGTCCCACAGTCAAAAGTGCCATTGATATGGAATTTGAAGTTTGTGGTGGTGCTGGTAACCTCCCGTGCTGACAACATGAGGGGACAAATTTTGCAGCGGGGTTTTTTGCAAGGCCTGCAGCCAAGGAATTCTTTTTGTTCCCTCGTGACTTTTGAGTTCACCAGTACGTCCCGTAAGTTTCGCGGTCGTCTATAAACAATCTTGGGAGCCTCTGGGAAGACTTCCCGAAGATGTTCAGATTGGTGCAGAATATTGAGATGGCGTTTCAGAATGGATCCGATGCCAGCTACATTTTGATTGTAGGTTAAAGTTAAGCTCGGCGCGCAGTACTCATCGGTTTTTGAGGAAGCTGTGGGCTGGTTGGGACCTAAACGGCGAGCTTTTTCAATTGCGTCATTAACGACATCGGGAGGGTAGTTGCGATTGGTGAATGCGTGCCGTAGATCACCTAGGTTTTGTTCGAGGTCGCTGTCCCCTGTGCAGATACGCCGGTATCTGCATGCTTGACTATAAGGTAGAGAGAGTTTGCAGTGACGGGGGTGTGAGCTATTAAAGTGTAAGTATTGCTGACTGTCAGTTGGTTTTCGGTACACCTTAGTTTCCAGTGATTGGTCCCTGACTGTTACTGTGACGTCCAGAAAGTTCGTAGTTGTGGTCGAATAGTGGTGGGTGAAATTAATGCTGGGGTGCGCGTTGTTGAAGTCCCGAATGAATTCCAGTAGTGAACTCTCAGTGTTGTCCCAGATTATGAATATGTCATCGATATACCTCTTATAGAGAAATGGTCTGATGTGGCACCGCGACAGAAAACATGTTTCCAATTTACCCATGAAGATGTTCGCGTAGTTTGGGGCCATTTTTGTGCCCATAGCTGTGCCATTTATCTGGACGTAGTGTTGGTCATTGAATTCGAAGTTGTTTAGCGTTAGTATCATTTCCAATAGTACCTTCAGTGTGGCGCTGTCCACGTGGTAGGGACTGTCCGACGGTGATTTCGTGTAGGCCTCCACGACCGCCTCGATGCCGTCAGAGTGGGGAATATTAGTGTAGAGGGACGCTACATCAAGGGTGACAAGGAAGCAGTTCTCAGGTAGTTTGAGGTTGCGAATGGTCTTTAGAAAATGGTTGGTGTCTTTCACATATGACTGAAGGGTGGGGGGGATGTCCTTGATGAGGTAGTCCACAAGCGTTGACAAGTTCTCTGTCACTGTGCTGTTGCCAGATATGATGGGTCTGCCTGGATTGCCTGGCTTGTGAATCTTGGGTAACAGATAAAAGCGACCAGGTTTCGGAGATTGTGGAAGGAGTTGTTTGTGTGTATCAGGCGTGATTTTTTTGCTATCACGGAGGTCGGTTAGGGTCCTCTCGATCTTTGACGCATAGTCTGGTGTGGGATCGCGATCAAGCCTCTCATAAAACGTTGTGTCTTCCAGTTGGCGGGCTCCCTCGCGAATATATGCCTCGGTGTCCATGACCACAATAGCACCTCCCTTGTCCGCGGGTTTGATGACAATGTCCTTTCGTTTCTCAAGATCGCTGAGTGCTTTGCGTTCTTCACTTGACAGATTGTGTCGTGGGGGTCCTTTTTTCGACGTTACTTTGAGGATGTCCTTTTGCACAGCTTGGATGTAATCATCGAGATGGCGGTCCCTGTGTTCAGGGGGTGACCAGCTGGAACCTGTTTTGAAAGGAGAAGCTGTCTGTCTGGAGTTCTCTTTATCGTGGAAAAATTCCCTCAGGCGCAGTTTACGGGCAAAATTTTCAAGATCTGTGTGCAGTTGGAATTCGTTCAATCCTGTTGTACTTGGACAGAAGGAGAGTCCTCTTGATAGAAGGCGTTCCTCGATGTGTGTTAGCGTTACTGATGAGAGATTTACCATGGATTTGGAGGGAGTGTGAGAACGGCCTGCCAAAGGTGGTTCAATAATGGCCTTCGTCGGGTCCTGAGGCGACTGCACAGTTCCCTGGTGTGCCGACGGAAGATCGCGTTCCATTTTTCTGTCCTTTACTATCCGCAAGGCATTGGATTTTTTTGTCTCAAAATCAGCGAGAGCGCGTTTTTCCGTAGACGTCAGAAGTGAGGTCATTTCGTGTTGCTTTTTTCGTAGGTCGATGAGTTGATCTTCGCAGTGGCGTGATGCAATAGAGAGAAGGGCGAGCGACGCATCATGTAAGACAGCTTCCCACTCGGACAGATGAGTTGCGTTGAAGTTAGCAAAAGGTAGCCTGGATGAGAGTCGCGCTCCCTTTGGAATCGATTTGTTGTGTAGATGTTTGGAGATGAAACTGAAATGGCTCTCGTAGCGCATGATTTTGTCAGACAACTTCCTGGATTTCAGGAAAGCTCCGGATTTCTTTTCTTTCGAAGACGGTGTGTGAGGCAGTCTGGTGTCTAGTTGTGACAGACTTGTGGGTTCTTTTACCATGTCGGTTGCATATTCCGTGCGGCTGCGGTCCTGTCTACGGTCTTGCATTTCGTGTAGTCCTGGTTGTTTTTGGTACCAGCAGGGTCTTAGTGTCCGTGAATCCGTTAAGCATGCTGGATGTCTGGATGTATATGAAGAATATCGCGCTTCTAGCAAGGGTATTATGTGCGACAGTTGCGATGACATTATGTCGGTTCCGAGCGGACTGGGGTGCAGTCCGTCGGCTGAGAGGACTAGAAGTGGGTCGTGGTCATAGAAACGATGATCCAGGCAGCCAACTCTTTCGTCGTTTGCAGCGAGCTGAAGGAGCATTGTGTTGAGCTGATGGGTGTCAATATTGAATCGCGTAATGCGCCCCCAGTCAGGGCAGTGTGGATGGCGATTGACGAAGCGGGGAGGCACGAATGTTGCGATTACTTTTGCTGTCCATGGTCTTGCAGTATAGATATGATCGATCACAATCTTGTACTGTCGCGGTGCCACATCAGACCATTTCTCTATAAGAGGTATATCGATGACATATTCATAATCTGGGACAACACTGAGAGTTCACTACTGGAATTCATTCGGGACTTCAACAACGCGCACCCCAGCATTAATTTCACCCACCACTATTCGACCACAACTACGAACTTTCTGGACGTCACAGTAACAGTCAGGGACCAATCACTGGAAACTAAGGTGTACCGAAAACCAACTGACAGTCAGCAATACTTACACTTTAATAGCTCACACCCCCGTCACTGCAAACTCTCTCTACCTTATAGTCAAGCATGCAGATACCGGCGTATCTGCACAGGGGACAGCGACCTCGAACAAAACCTAGGTGATCTACGGCACGCATTCACCAATCGCAACTACCCTCCCGATGTCGTTAATGACGCAATTGAAAAAGCTCGCCGTTTAGGTCCCAACCAGCCCACAGCTTCCTCAAAAACCGATGAGTACTGCGCGCCGAGCTTAACTTTAACCTACAATCAAAATGTAGCTGGCATCGGATCCATTCTGAAACGCCATCTCAATATTCTGCACCAATCTGAACATCTTCGGGAAGTCTTCCCAGAGGCTCCCAAGATTGTTTATAGACGACCGCGAAACTTACGGGACGTACTGGTGAACTCAAAAGTCACGAGGGAACAAAAAGAATTCCTTGGCTGCAGGCCTTGCAAAAAAACCCCGCTGCAAAATTTGTCCCCTCATGTTGTCAGCACGGGAGGTTACCAGCACCACCACAAACTTCAAATTCCATATCAATGGCACTTTTGACTGTGGGACTCAAAACGTAATATACCTTCTACATTGCACCATATGCCAAGCTCAATACATTGGACAAACCTGCACATCATTCAGAATTCGCTTCAACAACCACAAGTCCCACACCAAAACAAAACCGGAACTCCCGCTGTCTAGGCATATGGCCCTTCCAGAACATGCGATTGAGAAACTCTCTATTGCCATATTACAATCCGGATTCAAGAGCGATAGGGATCGTGAAATGAAGGAATCATTTCTAATACATAAATTCAATCCGGCACTAAACGAACACCCGGGATCGCTGTCCACTGTGAAAAACATGAAGAAATAATAACGCCTACAACACAACAAGAAGCTACACCCGTTTACGCGACGCAAACGAGTCATTTCCACACAAATGCGTCTTAGGGAAAGACCCCCCCCCCCCAAAAACCCCCACCCACGTGCGAAACACACTCGACAGGACCCCGCACAAAGAATTTATGACCTCCCTTCGGCAACCTCAACGCACTGCGATTTCCCTTCCCCCGCTACTGTCGAAGCACACGAAAGTGAGTGTTTTCTGTTTGACCAACTCATTATATCTTTTCACTTGAAAAAGAACGGTCCACCGTTCGAAACGTCGTGTCTGTGTAATTTCAAAATGAATTAAATGAAGTCATCTGAAAATATTCCTTTGGTGGTGCTCTGTGCGAACTTATTTATTCTGTGTATTAATACGGCGCCGTCTGAATCTTCAAGACCTTCAAGAATGTGTTTGCCAACGGCACCTGTTCCCTCTCGCATCAGAGTGTCCACAACCAATGAACCTTGGAACTGGAGCAACATTGCAATCATCGGAACTTCTCTGCTCGAGCATCTGCATACCAGGTTTGACAACACTCACCATCCTCCCTTGTTTATAATAAGAGATCAAGCTCGGATATTCGACACTATTCCTATGATAAATCAGCTTCCTTCTCACGTCACTACGATTTTTCTCTACGTTGGAACTCACGACCTTGAGGATTCGCATCCCATTGAATGTTTCGAGAAGTACAAGATTGTGATCGATCATATCTATACTGCAAGACCATGGACAGCAAAAGTAATCGCAACATTCGTGCCTCCCCGCTTCGTCAATCGCCATCCACACTGCCCTGACTGGGGGCGCATTACGCGATTCAATATTGACACCCATCAGCTCAACACAATGCTCCTTCAGCTCGCTGCAAACGACGAAAGAGTTGGCTGCCTGGATCATCGTTTCTATGACCACGACCCACTTCTAGTCCTCTCAGCCGACGGACTGCACCCCAGTCCGCTCGGAACCGACATAATGTCATCGCAACTGTCGCACATAATACCCTTGCTAGAAGCGCGATATTCTTCATATACATCCAGACATCCAGCATGCTTAACGGATTCACGGACACTAAGACCCTGCTGGTACCAAAAACAACCAGGACTACACGAAATGCAAGACCGTAGACAGGACCGCAGCCGCACGGAATATGCAACCGACATGGTAAAAGAACCCACAAGTCTGTCACAACTAGACACCAGACTGCCTCACACACCGTCTTCGAAAGAAAAGAAATCCGGAGCTTTCCTGAAATCCAGGAAGTTGTCTGACAAAATCATGCGCTACGAGAGCCATTTCAGTTTCATCTCCAAACATCTACACAACAAATCGATTCCAAAGGGAGCGCGACTCTCATCCAGGCTACCTTTTGCTAACTTCAACGCAACTCATCTGTCCGAGTGGGAAGCTGTCTTACATGATGCGTCGCTCGCCCTTCTCTCTATTGCATCACGCCACTGCGAAGATCAACTCATCGACCTACGAAAAAAGCAACACGAAATGACCTCACTTCTGACGTCTACGGAAAAACGCGCTCTCGCTGATTTTGAGACAAAAAAATCCAATGCCTTGCGGATAGTAAAGGACAGAAAAATGGAACGCGATCTTCCGTCGGCACACCAGGGAACTGTGCAGTCGCCTCAGGACCCGACGAAGGCCATTATTGAACCACCTTTGGCAGGCCGTTCTCACACTCCCTCCAAATCCATGGTAAATCTCTCATCAGTAACGCTAACACACATCGAGGAACGCCTTCTATCAAGAGGACTCTCCTTCTGTCCAAGTACAACAGGATTGAACGAATTCCAACTGCACACAGATCTTGAAAATTTTGCCCGTAAACTGCGCCTGAGGGAATTTTTCCACGATAAAGAGAACTCCAGACAGACAGCTTCTCCTTTCAAAACAGGTTCCAGCTGGTCACCCCCTGAACACAGGGACCGCCATCTCGATGATTACATCCAAGCTGTGCAAAAGGACATCCTCAAAGTAACGTCGAAAAAAGGACCCCCACGACACAATCTGTCAAGTGAAGAACGCAAAGCACTCAGCGATCTTGAGAAACGAAAGGACATTGTCATCAAACCCGCGGACAAGGGAGGTGCTATTGTGGTCATGGACACCGAGGCATATATTCGCGAGGGAGCCCGCCAACTGGAAGACACAACGTTTTATGAGAGGCTTGATCGCGATCCCACACCAGACTATGCGTCAAAGATCGAGAGGACCCTAACCGACCTCCGTGATAGCAAAAAAATCACGCCTGATACACACAAACAACTCCTTCCACAATCTCCGAAACCTGGTCGCTTTTATCTGTTACCCAAGATTCACAAGCCAGGCAATCCAGGCAGACCCATCATATCTGGCAACAGCACAGTGACAGAGAACTTGTCAACGCTTGTGGACTACCTCATCAAGGACATCCCCCCCACCCTTCAGTCATATGTGAAAGACACCAACCATTTTCTAAAGACCATTCGCAACCTCAAACTACCTGAGAACTGCTTCCTTGTCACCCTTGATGTAGCGTCCCTCTACACTAATATTCCCCACTCTGACGGCATCGAGGCGGTCGTGGAGGCCTACACGAAATCACCGTCGGACAGTCCCTACCACGTGGACAGCGCCACACTGAAGGTACTATTGGAAATGATACTAACGCTAAACAACTTCGAATTCAATGACCAACACTACGTCCAGATAAATGGCACAGCTATGGGCACAAAAATGGCCCCAAACTACGCGAACATCTTCATGGGTAAATTGGAAACATGTTTTCTGTCGCGGTGCCACATCAGACCATTTCTCTATAAGAGGTATATCGATGACATATTCATAATCTGGGACAACACTGAGAGTTCACTACTGGAATTCATTCGGGACTTCAACAACGCGCACCCCAGCATTAATTTCACCCACCACTATTCGACCACAACTACGAACTTTCTGGACGTCACAGTAACAGTCAGGGACCAATCACTGGAAACTAAGGTGTACCGAAAACCAACTGACAGTCAGCAATACTTACACTTTAATAGCTCACACCCCCGTCACTGCAAACTCTCTCTACCTTATAGTCAAGCATGCAGATACCGGCGTATCTGCACAGGGGACAGCGACCTCGAACAAAACCTAGGTGATCTACGGCACGCATTCACCAATCGCAACTACCCTCCCGATGTCGTTAATGACGCAATTGAAAAAGCTCGCCGTTTAGGTCCCAACCAGCCCACAGCTTCCTCAAAAACCGATGAGTACTGCGCGCCGAGCTTAACTTTAACCTACAATCAAAATGTAGCTGGCATCGGATCCATTCTGAAACGCCATCTCAATATTCTGCACCAATCTGAACATCTTCGGGAAGTCTTCCCAGAGGCTCCCAAGATTGTTTATAGACGACCGCGAAACTTACGGGACGTACTGGTGAACTCAAAAGTCACGAGGGAACAAAAAGAATTCCTTGGCTGCAGGCCTTGCAAAAAACCCCGCTGCAAAATTTGTCCCCTCATGTTGTCAGCACGGGAGGTTACCAGCACCACCACAAACTTCAAATTCCATATCAATGGCACTTTTGACTGTGGGACTCAAAACGTAATATACCTTCTACATTGCACCATATGCCAAGCTCAATACATTGGACAAACCTGCACATCATTCAGAATTCGCTTCAACAACCACAAGTCCCACACCAAAACAAAACCGGAACTCCCGCTGTCTAGGCATATGGCCCTTCCAGAACATGCGATTGAGAAACTCTCTATTGCCATATTACAATCCGGATTCAAGAGCGATAGGGATCGTGAAATGAAGGAATCATTTCTAATACATAAATTCAATCCGGCACTAAACGAACACCCGGGATCGCTGTCCACTGTGAAAAACATGAAGAAATAATAACGCCTACAACACAACAAGAAGCTACACCCGTTTACGCGACGCAAACGAGTCATTTCCACACAAATGCGTCTTAGGGAAAGACCCCCCCCCCCAAAAACCCCCACCCACGTGCGAAACACACTCGACAGGACCCCGCACAAAGAATTTATGACCTCCCTTCGGCAACCTCAACGCACTGCGATTTCCCTTCCCCCGCTACTGTCGAAGCACACGAAAGTGAGTGTTTTCTGTTTGACCAACTCATTATATCTTTTCACTTGAAAAAGAACGGTCCACCGTTCGAAACGTCGTGTCTGTGTAATTTCAAAATGAATTAAATGAAGTCATCTGAAAATATTCCTTTGGTGGTGCTCTGTGCGAACTTATTTATTCTGTGTATATATATATATATATATATATAGATACTCATGGAACGATGCGGCAGCACCAGAGGACACGTGTTTCGCCGTGTTTGCGGCTCCTCGGCCCTGGGTAGCTGCGCATCGTTCCGAATTGGCAAACCAGGCGTCACTCAGCGAGCGATATACACCTGGGAGGGTGACTGAGCACTTCTCAATGCCACAGAGCAAGCCAGTGAATAGACCTTTCGAGAAAAGCGCCCGCGCCCCCAAGTGAGCGGTGCAAGGCTTCTTGGGATATTTGAGAGACGCTGCTCTGTCGTCAGCTTTTTGCTTACGGGCTTCGTTGTGGACGCTGCACAGCAAAACGACAGCTCGTATTTAAGCTTCTTCACCGCCTGTTAGTATTTACAGGTTTTCATGAGAAGCCGATCGTGAAGAGACATCTGTGAAGTATGTGGTAAGTTTTGCATTGCCATACTATGTGTGCTTTTCACGTATTTTCGCATCCTGAACCACGTGCGATGTGATATGTTTAGCGATAGTTTTACTTTGTGAACCATGTCGCGTACAGTGTTCGCTTTTGATAATTGTTGGCACTTGACACCAAGGGTATATCGCTGGCTCTTGAGACCACTCGCTACCTCTTCTGCATCCGTTACAACTGTCAATTTTTGGAAAATGTGGAGAGTTGTCTCACACTACCAACGTCGGCATTACCCTTCGCAGATTGCATCAGCTGCGGCAACAGGCTGGTCCATGCAGCACACATGGGACTGTTCCGTAAACGGTCGCTGCAAACTTTCACATGGCAAACATCTACCAAGTAGTCATGGGTGCCAGTTGTGACACCACATCTGAATGGAGGCATGGCATTCTCATGAACCAGGTACTCTTTATGCGTGCATAGTGCATAAAGAGCCACTCGACACAGTGGTGCATTATACTGGGTCAAATTGCGGTTTCTTCTAGCTGAAATTTACAGGTGTTGCAAGAATGTTTCTTTCGTCTAATAGACGCTTACGGCGTGCTATCCCGTACTTGTTTATTAGCTGAAACAGACAATCTCGCAACGCCTGGAGAGTCCAGGCCAGGTAAACTTCAAGCTATGGATTCCAGACAAGTATGTCGCAAGCTGTTCATGCTTAGTTCACGCACGTTTGCAAATCTGCTGGAAATGCAGCATATCGAATACATATTGAACTACGTGGGAATTTATTTGCCGGATTGTTGTTACTTGCTTAGTGGTTTATCCAGAATCACAAGAATGGAGGGGTGTGAGAAAAAAATGGGGGGGGGGGTCATTATTATACTTATGTCATTACAGCTGAACATATCATTACCGACATATGTCTAAAGCTCATATCGCAGGGGCACCCCCTGTAAGGGGCACAGGTGAAAAAGTTAGGGGGTGTCACCGAACATTTGGGGGGTTGTTAGGGGGGTGTAGGTGGGGTCTGGATAAATCACTGACTTGCATGTTGACGATCACTGTACTTTTTCTTCTTGCATTTCTTTATTAATGTATTTGTTTTTTTGCAGCACTCCTCTGAGAGCGGTCGAAAACTGTCAGGGGTTACTTGAACGTGTACCAAAGGGCCCATGGACCAGGCAGCTGCGAGATTTCCCATCTGACTTTTCAGATGCTGCCATAAGAACACACGAGTACCGCCATGCTGCAAAGAAACATGCCATTGCGGGTTATAGAATGTACAAGTCAGAGAAAGTTCATGAAGTTCTACTCTGCAAGAAACACGTGTGTATGTGGGTAAAAGTCAGGGTTGAAGCTTCATTTTCCCTCGGCAAGGTGTACAAAACAGTGACTGTACTTTCTGAAGATGGTGACGTCAAAGAAGTAGCATGTGAGTGTTGTGCTGGGGCATCTGGTGTCTGCAAACATGTGGCTGCATTACTGTGGTTCTTGCTGGATGCCATACGCTGTGGGAGAGGATATATTCAAGAAGCCACATCGTGCACTGAAAGACCAAAGACGTGGGCCACTGGCATAAAATCTGCACGCCTAAACAAATTGAAATTTGAACAACTGTCCTTTGTAAAACACGACCCCATGAAAGTCAAGAAAGTGAAATCACCTGTGCCAAAAAACTGTGTATCACCAACAGTGGCTGCCTCAGACATTAGTTCACTGCACAGCAGTATGCTGAAAAATCAGATCTGTCCCATGCTCACTGCTATTTATGAAGAGTGTTGCTTCGAGCCCATAAAGCAAGCAACACCAGTTGAGGGCACCTCCTCCACTACTGCAAACCTCACTTTGCTGCTTCCTACATCAGTGCTGTGGGCCGAGTATCTACCATTGGGTTATGATCTGTGCGGATGCTCACTTTCACTAGATGAAGCACAAGAACTTGAAAAACTTACTAGAGCTCAAAGCAACAGTGAAACATGGAAATGTGAGAGGTCCAAGCGACTAACAGCCTCTCGCTTTGGTGATATAATCAGCAGACAAAAGAGTATTGATGAAAACTTCCTGAAAAGGATCTTTGCCCCTGGCACCTTACGTACAAAATACATGTGTGAAGGCATTCACAATGAAGAGCATGCAGTCGAACGCTACATGAGGCTAAAAAATGGAATGGTGGATGTTTTCCACTGTGGCCTTTGTGTAAATCCTGGCTTGCCTATTCTTGGAGCCTCTCCAGACAGAGTTGTGTTTGAGCGCCACACCATGCAACATGGACTCGTTGAAATAAAAACACTGGCAGCAGCAAAGGAACGCGGAGAAGGCCTACAAGAAGCTGTAGCAAAGGTGTCCTACATGAAGGAAGGAAAGCTTCGCCCAAAGCACAAGTACTTCTACCAAGTTCAAGGTCAACTTGCTATCACAGGACTTGCGTGGTGCAATTTTGTTGTGGACAATGGCTCGGAGTGCATGTGTCAAAGAATAACATTTGAGAAAAGCGCATGGCTGAACAAAATGTTACCACGTCTCCTTGAATTCTTTGCACTCTACAAGCAGTGACCTAAATGCATAACTAACTATTTTTCTGTATCTTTGATATGTGTAAATATTTTTTCTGTATATATAATTGATCTGTGGAAATACTTGTGTAACCTTCAGTAGCTGCTCTTTGATAAGTGTAAATATCTTTAGTGTATAAGTGTGTCATAAACTACTGTTTACAACTATTTTTGATTTCACTTAAATGATTTGATGTTTTCATGAAGAGAGACGCACACTCACCCTGCGACAGAATACATGTAATGTTCACTAAAGCAATACAACTTTGTACAGGTAAACAAAATATACATCAGAATCAAAACACGGCAAGCAATAAACACTCTTATAACACAAGGAAGAAAGCTCTTACATCCACAATCTTGTTTCTCAGGTTACTAGAACAAAACGTAAAATAACATGAACCAAGCACAATTCATTAGAAATACAAGACCAAAGCATGGGTGCCATCAGGATTTTTTTTGGGGGGGGGGCATGCAGAATGGTTGGGGGGTGGTTTTCACGGTACGGGAACTGCATCTAATTCTGTGCGAAAACTGTGGCCACAACTACATTGTCTTGGCTCAGAAACCCTACGTTTCTGGAACGTAGAGTGAAAAAAAGAACCATAATTTATGATTATGTTGCAACGGTAACGTTTACCTGCCCCCCCGTGATGGCGCCCATGGAACTAAATCTTTAAAGATGCAGTATTTCCTGTACAACAATGTAGTTCCACATCTAATTTATCTTTGTCCTGTCAAGAAGCGGCTCATGGATAAAGTTGTTGAGGTGGCAGCATATTTTCCAGATTTTATTCAACTTGGAAGCCATTGTGTTTGGGAACATGTTGTGCAGTATCCTAAAATTCTTCACTTCCCGAATGGCTCTTTCTACGTGGACTCTGAGGTTTGCCAGCTTTCTTGTCTCACTTTCCTCATTCCGTGGGAGCTGTGCCCTGCCTTTCAGCATAGGTGGAATATTAAGCTTGACACCCCGTTCTTCAAGATCGTTTGCTATCAGGAATCCCCTGTCTGCCATTACAGAATCTCCAGGTTCCAGCAAGTTGTATAAGCCGCTAAGTCGTACAATGTCCCTATCTGAAATCCTTCCAGGAGAGAGGTCAGAAATGAATGAGATCAGTCCATTGGGAGTAATGCCAATGAGTCCTTTAGCCGTATTGTGACTCTTGTACGAGCTATATGTGTCACTCTGCGCTCTAAAATCTGAGGGAATTTCAATAAAGAGCTCTGTACAATCAAGAATTATCCTTGTTGACGGGTAAAGCAACTGGAATCCCTCTGGCATGAACTGGTCAACAAGTGTCCTAGATGGCCAGATGGGCAGCTGCGTCAGGATACTGTATAGAAAATCGACCCAAAATGTGAACAGATTGCTCACTGTTGACACGTGTACATCAAATCGGATTGCCAAGTCTTGCTCAAGCAATACGACACGTAACCTCGCAAGAACTAGTACAAGCTGCTCAGCAACGGAAAGGACACACGGTCTGCCTAGCCCTGATTTCACATCATTGTATTTAGTTGTTACTAGTCCGAGAAACACATCAAATCTTGTCCTTGAGCTAAAGCCGGTATAAAACTGCAAGGTTTTTTCATCCCTGATGAACATGTCCAATTTTGATTTAAATACTTTAGTGACCTTTGAGTGGCAGATAGTTGGCTGGGCTCCTCTCCTGTTCTGCACTACACTCAGTACCTGTGCCAGGGCTACATTCTTTGCCTTGAGTGCAGCATTTTCTTGTTCGAGCTTTTCGCAGGCCTCAGTCAAGGTGTGTACCTTGGCCAGGTTTGCTGACAGCACCTCGCTTGGGCAGCCAGGTATTGTGTATCTGTGATCTGAACCCGAAAAAAAGAGAAAACATTTAAAGTCATGTACGACCACATGAAATGTCCTTGGGGTGCATGAAGATGCATGAAGACAATCCAGAAAAATTCATAAATTCGCTGCAGTAAAGATTTGTAGCAAGCGGAAGCATCCACCGCCATGGATTCAGCATTCCTTCGATTTTATTCAGACTCCCTCTGTTTTCGTTCAGGTTTCATCGTCTTCTATCAGGCACATATATCCGGCTATCAGACAAGTGGCAATTTTGTCCCGGTTACATTCAATCTCTAGTGCAGGACCCTTTCAGTACCGGAATAGATCCTGATACCCCATTCCTAAATAATTCCTGGTCGTGATTCCTGCCCAATTTTGGGTTCAGTCCGGAATCATGTCTGATCGAAGAAACCTTGGTTTCAGATTCAGGAATTTTCGTACCATGCAGAGTGCTTGAAGAAACAGCCTCGGAACCTGCAGGAGGCTCAGTCACGGTTGAGTTGGCAACTCCTATGATAGAGGGAATATATGTTGAAGGCAGCGCAGACTGCTGAAACATCAAACCCTAAATGTAACTGTGAATGTATTTGTATAGTACTGTTCCCAGTTAATTTTCTTTTTTAAGTGTAATAAAACTAACTGTTTTTAATCCTTAGATGGCTTCCCAAGTCTCTTCATTACTTGCAGTCTATATTTTTGCAACATCAGCTTGGGGTAGCTGTGCATATGGTGATAACCACCTAGCATTCACCATTCGGCTTTCTTCATAAATATGGGTTTCACTTCATCACGCATCTGGCATCACTTTTGGTGCATGTGAGGTCAGTTTCTTTAGTGCTACATCGCGTGCTACATACCTCCTGATGATTCAATGTGAATCTCCGTGTTCAAAGCGATACTGAGTTCGTCCTGCAGTTGCGCCGCTGGCCTGGTTTCACTTTCTGCAACAGCCGTTCTTCCTTCAAACGCAAACAAAGGAACAAGAAAACATGGAGCTCAGCACACAAGAAAATCGAAGGACTCGACAGGTGGTGTAAACTTACGTGATTGAATGGGAAAAAAACTGCTCGCGAAACACACGATGCGAGAAGATGGTCGGCAGCCGATCCATATAGCCACGGCGCCCAGAGGTGTTGAAATGTGCACCGCAGATTTTGTGGTGCTTGCCTGGCTCCCACAGCGAATACCGACCACCAGCGCCGACACGGTTTATTCGCCTCAGCCATTCTGTCCTGTACTTTGGATTCGTTGGAAACGAATGCCAGGTGAAGTGCCGGTGCTTCAGCGTGTTGTTATTACAGTTCGGCACACAGCACGTCTGCCCGCCACCAAGCTTCTTTTTCTTTCCCATGTAACTATTGCTTCTACCGAACCAAACACGTTTGTGTCGAAGATATTCACGTTCAGAACGCACTACTGGACGAACACATTTCACAGGGAGATGCTGGAGATTCACCTGAGCGCCTGTATAGCGTTTGCGCATGCACCGGAGGCAGGAAACACGAAATCCGCGCTCCAAACTCCCATGATACCTCGGGCGCCACAGGTGGCGCTGACTTCTCAAAAGGTCTATTGTAATGCAGGAAAAAAAAAGCCATTAAAGAAACAAATAAATGATACTAGACGTGTTTGAAATTCAAACTTACAGATTAACATGGCTTCTATGGCTGCACGCAGAGAAACAGATACTCATGGAACGATGCGGCAGCACCAGAGGACACGTGTTTCGCCGTGTTTGCGGCTCCTCGGCCCTGGGTAGCTGCGCATCGTTCCGAATTGGCAAACCAGGGGTCACTCAGCGAGCGATATACACCTGGGAGGGTGACTGAGCACTCCTCAATGCTACAGAGCAAGCCAGTGAATTGTAATGCAGGAACAAAAAGCCATTAATGAAACAAATAAATGATACTAGACGTGTTTGAAATTCAAACTTACAGATTAACATGGCTTCTATGGCTGCACGCAGAGAAACAGATACTCATGGAACGACGCGGCAGCACCAGAGGACACGTGTTTCGCCGTGTTTGCGGCTCCTCGGCCCTGGGTAGCTGCGCATCGTTCCGAATTGGCAAACCAGGGGTCACTCAGCGAGCGGTATACACCTGGGAGGGTGACTGAGCACTCCTCAATGCCACAGAGCAAGCCAGTGAATTGTAATGCAGGAACAAAAAGCCATTAAAGAAACAAATAAATGATACTAGACGTGTTTGAAATTCAAACTTACAGATTAACATGGCTTCTATGGCTGCACGCAGAGAAACAGATACTCATGGAACGATGCGGCAGCACCAGAGGACACGTGTTTCGCCGTGTTTGCGGCTCCTCGGCCCTGGGTAGCGGCGCATCGTTCAGAATTGGCAAACCAGGCGGATGGCGTCAGAAGGTCACGTGGCACGTGATGCCTCCCGTGTGATGCCTCCGGTGTCTTAGGACACGCTGACGGGAGGCATCTGTTCTTTCTGTTCCTCTCTTTATTTTGCGGAGTACAGACAACGCGACAAGATCAGGAAGCCATTCTGCAATGTCTGCTACCTTCTCCTAAAAGTGACAAAAAGAAAAAAAAGCAAGAGTCGTCTTTCTGCAGAACAAAAATTCAAATCGCAGTTCTTTCTTATTCTCACTGATCAGGCCATATTTTCTGTTTTGCCGACCAACTCGTGGAGTGGTAAAAGTTGTTTGGATTTCTGTAATACGCAAACAACTTGGAGCTGTGTCAATGAGAACTTGAACTGGAAAATCGTAGAAAAAATTTTGAAGTAAAAATGGTAGACATCGATGCCAACGAACTTAAAATGGAATATCGTTTTGTGTCATTGAGGTGTCATTGTGTCATTGCGATTGTGTGAAGAGAGGACGCCAAACATAGAGACGCCAAACAATTTTTAACGTACACGTACAAGAAAGCCTCCAGGAGATATATCTGAATCCTTGCATTTGCGTCAGGATTCTATTTGCAGTTTCTGTCGCTGATGCTGAATGAAGCCACAGCACAATGAAACTGATGGATGAAGAATATCCTACGCTCAACCATGAGAGATGTCAGGCTTTCTGAGTTCGTAGTCAACCGAAAATAAGATTATCATATCTCTAGACTACGACACATTGATTAACCAACTTCCGAAGAACAAGGCTCGAAAGAAAGGTTTTGCCTAAATGTTCACTATAGGCTAAGGAAGCATAATATAAACCCTACATAAATATCGTATTCCAGCTTCTGCATTGTAAGTGAGCCCAGGCGTATGTTCGAGGGGGCCACGCTCTTTGTTGTTACAGCCCTGGGAGCAGAGTGCCTTTCGTGCTAGAGTCAAGTCTTTTGTCCTAGGCTGCCTCAATGTCTATGAAAATAAAGCTCGAAATGAAATCCATAGACGAGAAGGCGCTATTTGTTCTGGCTACATAGAAGCAGGACCAAGCTGTTACATAAACTTCAAACTGACACATTAAGCGGCCTTTGTAGTCGCCATTCATTCCACCTTTCTCACCATATGACCTTGTTCCAAATGCGGGAGAGGAAGACTCGGCCTTTGTGGTCGCACGCCTGTCGGTGCATATGATGAGCATTCGGATGTTCTGGACGTTTGGTGCTTATGAGCAGCTTCTCCTCTCCTGCTTATTTCCACCAAACGCTCAAAACCACCAACTATTTTTCGGTCCATATTGGGAGGAGGAGGAGGAGTGTCGTTGGGAGGAACCCGAGACGTCTGCCTGCCTGATTAGGCGGCATGTTTCTCGGGAAGGGAAAGGTGGTGGAGAGGAGGAGAGGGTGAAGCAGCGTGCATGGGCCGACTTCAGGGGAACTGTGCCAGCATACGCCTATTACACATCTGAGGGAAACCCAGGAAAAACCCCAGACGGCACAGCCGGCCCGCGGATTCGAACCGCGGACCTCCCAGTCTCCAAGCGCACGCGTTACCGCTGCGCCACCGGAGCTGGTATCCATATTGGCGTTTGGAGGTTTTGAGCGTTTGGAGGTTATGAGCATTTGGTGCTTATGAGCTACTGCCATGTGAAGTACCCTGTGAAAACCAAGGAGTGTCTAAAAATATAGTACTGAAGTTTCCGGGTAATAATCAGCGCATTATGAGACGGAATTTGTGCTCCGAGACCTCTTCGCGCGTCAAGTTCCTTTCATATTATCATTCTTCATTTATCCATAAAGACGGAGTACAAGGAGTTTTATGAACTTCCTTCTTCTCCTTTTTTCTTTTTTGAATAGCTGTTGCTAAATGCAATGCATTTATTTTGGCTGACTGGGTGTAAGTATTGAGCCTATCAAAAGGCCGAAAATCATAACGCCGAACTATCAGAAGGTTGAAAGCCAAAAAGACCAAAAAATCATAACGCCGAAAGTATTAGAGAACAACTACAACATCATTGTCTGACCACCACCACCAACAAAAAAGAACTATATACAGGGTGTTTCAAAAAACGTGTCATTCGGACTTTATAAAAAAACGGGGCGACGAAAAAATACGGGGTAAACGGCATTTGTGTGGCAACTGAATTTGCCACCTTGCAAAAATATTTTCATTTCATTTTAATTAAAAGAAATTGAATTTCTTTAATTGAACTCCAAAATTTCCCAAGTCAACCTCACGTTTTTTTTACAGAATTAGAGAGCCTGTAGCGAACTTAGTCAGATCCACCAAGAAATCCGCTCGATATTGCAAAGGGAACTGCCCAAAAAAAAGTCCCGAAGTTGAGGCTTCGGAGTTTCGGGTATTCAACAGCGCACCAAATGAGTCGCAAAGATGCGCGGAGGGCAGGACGTGCTCCTGCCCCCATGAAGCTAGAACAGTTTATCGCCGGACCGGCGTGCAGCACAAGACGCGCCGATAACAAGGCGGGTGACATTCCACCATACCTTGATAAGCGGCAAACAAAAATGATTCCGCCTCTTTTTTCCCGCCCTGTTTTTTTTTTTTTTTTACCTTCTACCTTTCATGGGGGCATGAGCATGTCCCCCTCTCCACGAATCTTTGCGTCTGATTTGGTGCGCCGTTGAATACCTGAAACTTTGAAGCCTCAGTTTCGGGACTTTTTTGGGGCAGTTCCATTTGCAATATCGAGCGGATTTCTTGATGGATCTGACTAAGTTCGCTATGGACTCTCTAATTCTGTAAAAAAACGTTAGGTTGACTTGGGAAATTTTGGAGTTCAATTAAAGAAATTCAATTTAATTTAATTAAAATCAAATGAAAATATTTTTGCAACATGGCAAATTCAGTTGCCACACAAGTGCCGTTTACCCCGTATTTTTCCGTCGCTCCGTTTTTTTATAAGTCCGAATGACACGTTTTTTGAAGCACCCTGTATGAAAATACTAGTATTTCGGTTGAGTTGGGAACTACGTCCGACGATACCCACGTTCAGCGAGCGTGACGTCAGAGCCTCAGGATAGTGGGCATATGCGTTTTATTTCATTGGTACGAATACAGAAGGTAATGTGTCATTGCGCTCGGTATTGTGTGGTACTCCCCTTTATAAAAAAAACGCGGCTACCATTTTTCCAACATATCTGCCAGAAATACGTGGAAGGTAGCAGGACGTTGGAAAATCACCAGTGATGAATCACCTCGTGTCAGAGTCAAGATTTATTTGTTGTTGGAGAATCGCTTCCTATTCTTACCGCGTTGTCTGTATTCAGCAAACTTTGCAGAGAGGAACAGAAAGAACAGATGTAATCAGCACAATGCATTAGCATTAATGTTAATTTAAAAAAATCCCGTCTCCCAATTTAAACAAATAATGTGATAGCACTTCATCGGCTATGATCCGTTTCCCCAGCTGTTCACAACGGCGCTCCTGTAATTTCCGGGATATGGAAAAATCGTCCCCGGTGGGAACCTAGGTTAGAACTGGGTCCTAGGTTAGTTTTAAGAGGTTAGGTTAGTTTAGGCTTGTTTTTGACAGTCCACAGTCCGTCGCATCGTCCTCATCACATTATAACTGGATATTCCGAAATCCTAAGCTGTTATTTGTAGAAAAGTAATTGATACTACAAACATGAGTAAGGAACATCATAACAGCATGTTCCGCCGAAAAGAACATCGTGTCGCCTATAAACTTTCATACGGAACACGCAAGCTGTGGCATTCCTATCCATCTTGACGTTGCAGAAACTACTATGTTGGCAGGTGACCATTGTTATTATTTTTTTTACTCTGTGTCCTTTTATTTTTTGTCTAATCGTTCTTCTTGCCGTCCAGGAAAAAAAAAGTCTGTGTTGGGAATATCGCGACTCCCGCTGCGAGGCCTCGCCGCTCGACCTTTCCATATCTTCCTTGGTTGGTTTCCTGTGTGTCGACCCAAAGCCTTTATCGCCCTTCACCTTCTTTGTACGGTCTTGCAAACTGGCACACCAAGCTGAGAAGAAAGGGAGTCCCCTGTCACTGGGGGTTGTCGACTGATATCATTTTTCTGAGCCTGTGTAATGTGAAAGAAAAAGAACGGAGAACATGGGGAAAGGATTCTTTCAAATATGTTACTGGCAGTTTCCGGGTAATAATAAGAAGTCTGTACTACGACGGAAATTTTGAAAAGCCTTTTGCACCAACGCCTTGTAAATGAATTCAGATATTTGATAATGCTTACTTACCAGAAATATACATATCAAAATGTCATTTCTGCATGAATAGTAGAGTTATTATCAAGGTAAATTGCATGTAAGCGAGTGCAGAAAAAAAAAAGAATACCGTTTCGAGCATTGGCATTGTAAGCGCTGTGTGTAAGCAATGTTTATAGCCTAATTTACAGCCGCTGGTAGATCCAGTTGGGAGCCTCCGAGATACCGGCATCTCGGGCGCGCTTTGATAGCATATGAAGTTACCTTTCCTTCGCCATTTCCTGATTTCTTAATTGGCAATCGCCTTGTGCTCAGACTCACTGCTGGCAACATACGTTTATAATACCATCTGTGTGTGTACTGCCCATATTGCCATCCGTACTATCCGATCACACTTGTACGTCGGCATACAGTAAGTATGCACTAGGAAAACAATACGAAGAGCAACTAAAAATTCCATAATCAGTCAGTATAGACGCCAGTGACTTGTGAAAGCAATAATTGTAGCATAAATATATAACAAAATAAAAATAACAAAGTACTCATATAGCAATAGGAGACAAGCAAAAAGACGTGAATGTCTCGAATCGAACTGCGAACGTTTCGTGTCAAAGTCCGACACTTTATCTCTCGACAAACAGCGCAGAGGGTTCGTGCCGCCTTCAACTCGCGACGTCAACCATGCGCAATGGGGATTATTTCGGAGTCGGAGGCGAACGGCGTGATACGGACGGCGAGCGTGGCGCCATCTATAGAATCGGGAAAATCGTGAATCGGAGTTGCTCCCCGACTGGTATAGCCTCTTAAGGCGTCCCGCTCATTGGTGCTAGCCGAGGTCGTGCTGAAGATTGGGAGGTGGTGGGTTCGAACCCTACCACCGGCTGTGCCGTCTGAGGTTTTCCCTGGGGTTTCCGAAGACTTTCCAAATAAACGTCGGCACAGTTCCCTCTGAAGCCGTGCGCATACTAACTGTCCTCTCCTTCGTGCCGTCCTCTTTCCATCGGTACACGTCTGTGCGCCGCTCGTAGCCACAGTTGCTTCGTGGCGTTATCATGGAATTAAAAAAATGTGTGTGTGTTGTATTGCAGGCATTTCTAAAATTTTGGCATCGCAACCCCCGGAAATTTTTGACGCTGAAGCATGGATGGTGCTACTCTATGTAGGCTACATTGAGCGAGTATTTAAGTCATATACGAGTACATGCCAATACAATTCCACTACTTCTTCCTCTCTGAGGACGTTGCCTTTAAACTTTGTAATGTTGCATTCCTTTTATAATCTTGTGTCATTGGTATAGAGCGGATTTCCAGGCATCTGCCTCTTAGTCAGGAGACGTACAGATGTTGCATTTCAATGTTCTAAGCACGAATCACAGGTCGTCGGGGACCCATTAGTACCGTAATATTAGTGCCTTGTTTGCCTTTTTTTTACGATTAGTGCTTTTTTTCTTAAATAGGCGCCGATAAGTGCGAAAACGGGTACTTTACTTGCTGCATCGTGCTTATTTCATTGTTTTTGCAACGAAAAAAAGAGGTTCCTAACAGCCGATGGCACGCTTCGCCGTGCAGCATCACAGCATGCAAGTGTCTCTCCGTGTGACAAAAAGTGCATTCTTTTTCGCCTGCGTTCCTTGCACCCGGTGCAAGGCCGTGTCTGCCCAAGCTGTGCTTACTGGTGGCCAGGTTTTGCGACCTGTCTAGATGAGAAACATGACGATACGCTCGTACTCGCGCATAAGGCTTACCTTCAAGGTCATTCTTATTCCCCACTCCACTCTAGAGGTGGGCGTTTGTCCTCACGAGCCTCGCCCTCACCTCAATTTTCTTTGAGAAAAATTTTCCTCACGTCACCTCACCTCAAAATTTTTTTAAAATTTTCCTCACCTCACCGCAAAGGAGTTTTTGAGACTTTTCCTCACCTCACCTCACCTCAAATTTTTTTCGAAATTTTCCTCACCTCACCCCAATTTTTTCAAGCTATTTGTGTATTCGACGTGACGTTCAGGGATTGAAGTATCTTCATCATTAAAGTCGCGTTGGCTTTGAGTGACTGCCAATGAACTCGTGAAAT
Source organism: Ornithodoros turicata (assembly GCF_037126465.1). Lineage (NCBI taxonomy): Eukaryota > Metazoa > Arthropoda > Arachnida > Ixodida > Argasidae > Ornithodoros > Ornithodoros turicata. The sequence continues at coordinate 89,325,648 of NC_088202.1, forward strand.
TGCTAGGTCAATGTAACTTTTTTTTTTTTTTTTGCTCGCAGATTTGGCCTAATCAATCACAGAAAACGCTTCGTGGAACGATTAAAAGTTGCGCGTATCACCGGCGAGAGAGGAGGACAGTCCCCGCCCAGGTGAGAGACAGAAGCTGCAAAAAGAAGGGAAGATATCCCGTGTATTCGCGGAAAAAGTTTTCATATAGTGCACGTTCATAGTTTTCCTCACCTCACCTCACCTCACCTAGAAAAATTGAAAATTTTCCACACCTCAAAATTTTTAAAAAAGATTTTCCTCACCTCACCTCACCTCAAACATCACCAGACAAATTGGCCCTCACCTCACCTCAAATATCGTGAGGTGAGGGTGAGGGTGCCCACCTCTGCTCTACTCCGCCTCTCGTTCGACATCGGAGCACAGTGTCACCTGTGAAATGGCCATGTAAAACTTGTGACCATCTGCCCATCTCCTTCCCTTTCCCCAAAGCAACATGCCGTCGGCTCACGCCCAACGTTGCCCCCCATATACTCGTAAGTGTACCTGTACGAAAGGCGATAACATACGGGGAATTAAACCTCTCTATTAGGGAGTTCTAGTTGCACTATTTCGCACCTCCGATAAGCCTCAAACTCAGCGCTGCGGTTACTGCGCGTGCTTCGCATGAGTAGGAAAGCTATCGCGCTCCCACCCATCCAGCATTTATCGGGAGCTTTTTGGGTCTGCATCGAACTTCTGATAAGTTCAAAACCATTGGCGACAGCGTGCTCCGTACTAGTAGTGCTAGTGGAAGTACAAAAGTTAGGCACTAGCGTTTTTCCTGCGGCGGCGATTTTCTACGCTGCTCAGGGACATTGTAGGGAGAATTCATTTGAAAACCCGGCCAAGTGGTCGCACATAGCGTCAGGGGGCCATCTACGGAAATCGTTCACGGTGCGCCAAGTTCAAGAGCGGATAGAGTATCCTTCCAAGTTGCTCAAGAAGCAAGACGAAGCGAATTTGTGAACGCGAAAACGGCAGTTCATTTCGTGCAAAGGCATCAATACAGGTGCCGCTTGGGCGACACTGGAATGAATCGTGTTTGCTTTATCGGTCAACTTTCGTATCGTCAACTAAAACACGGAAATAGAGCATAACCGAAATGCTTCCCCACTCAGGAGTCGGTCCCGTTTTTCGGGCTTTTATGGGTAAAAGAAGCGACTCGTTGGTGGCAACTATATAAAACTTGTCGCAATTCCTTAATTCACGTGCCGAAACGGCGCTTGGCTGCGTTTTCTTTTGCCCAACATGAAAACTAAAAGAAAAACAACATTCCCGAACAGATATGCTGTAGACGAACCAACGAGCCACACGTTCCAGTGGTTTCATGAAGTCATGCGCCCAAGCAGCACAATGTACTGAAAGTCGGGTGCAACAGGGGTGGACGGTATGTGTCTTATCAGTGTTCTTTAGTTTCACGAGTTTGTTCAAGGCCTTCCACCTACCCGTCCACCCCTATTGCACTCGACTTTCAGTACATTTTGCTGCTTGGACGGGTCAGTTTGTTATTTTTTGTTTATCTTGCCTCTTAGCTAGCCACTCGAACATTTGATACCTACGGAAGAAACATGTGTTATAAGTACAGCCGCGTCCGCATGTGAACGTTATTTGTAATCACGAAGCCGCCGTCTTCGCACGGTGAAGTTGACCAGTTAAGGGACATGGAACCCCGGGATGGTTTACCTGCCCATGGTGAGTTGCTCTTTAACGCTGTTCATTTCCGCTATAACTACGTGCATGCCGTTTCGCAACGTGCATGTGTGAGGTGAGCGTATAGTGAACGGTAGCTTGCCAGAGTGTGTATGTGATTGTGTTGAGGGTTGTAGCAACCTAGAAGGCGTCCCGTCATAGGCGAATTCATATTTTGTACATATTTTTTTCACCTTCCATATTTTGACCCATCCATGATCATTTATCATTCATTGCCTCTCATTTGTTAATATCCGCAATTTGCATCGCCCTGTATCGTTGATCTTGTGTTGTGTATGTTATGTGTGTGTGTTGTGCTTGTTGTATAGTACCATGTGAAATCCGTCGAGTAAATCTCTCCCACACACACACCTAGAAGGGGGGGGGGGACGTTCCACGTCAGTGTATTGTTTCGGGCTTGTCTAGTGCTGAAGGTTATCGCCCCTGTTGTATTGTAGCGCTAAAATATTTTTCGATGTAGGTACCTCTCGTCAGACCATTGACGAACACTACTGCCCCATAGCATGGCCACCTCCAATTGATTCTTTTGAATCTAGCTCTCCGGGTAAGGAATAAAATTATAACTCCATACTGGAGTGAAATCTGATCGCCTTCATACATTGCTTTGTTTATTTGTCCTGTTCTTAGGCGATAAGCAAGTCGGCCCGCAACCACACCAGCTTTACTACCACACGGTGCCATCCATGATGCCTACACTGGCATGCCGAGCAAGTGCTGTAGCCATTTCACGCAGTAACATGCCAGGGCCACGCGACCGCCAAAGCACAGAAATGTCGTCAGGGAGCCCCTACAGTAAGTTGGACATCTGGGAATAGCAATGATTGCGTCATAAGCCACAAAAGAGATGGCAAATGTTTGAGCCCATTAGGGGATATAGGGCTACGCAGGGTCAGGTATTAGTGCTGCTAAGTAACCATCGTGTTGCTTTCCAGATCTTGCATTCTACGGAAGTGAGTGAGGTGCCTTAAAGGGGTTGCCTCTGCTAAGTATGCCATCACCTTCAGCTACGAGCGTGGCGCTTGCTCCTGAGCAGGTCACTGTGCCCCAGCACAATAGGTTGCGTCCAAGCTCCTGATGTTCCCTCAGTCATGGTAAGACTTCACTATTGTTGGGAGTGCGTTTCGGCACGAAAACGTTTTCCGCGTTCGCTGAACATATGCGGCTGTACCACCCGAATGACAAGTGCTACAGGTGTACCCAATGCCACGTCGGATTTTCGTACCTATGCGCTTATTGAACACATTGTCGTGAATGTCGTGCCATGGAATCTAACAGCGCACCAACTATGTTGTCGTTGTCGCGACCTTCATCTGCAGCCCCTGTTATTTCTGAGCCATCTGCAGAGCACACGCTCAACCTCGCATATGTGACGCTCAACGCACAAATGGAACAACTGAGCCGTGAATTAGAAGGAAGACATAGAGTAACTAAAACTGCAATTGATTCGGTTGCCAATGCAGTTAGTGCGTGCCATGGTCCAGAGCCAAGGTATTGAAAGCGATCTGAGGGAGTTCGAGAACAATTCCTCTCGCTTGAAACATTACAGGCGGCCTTTTCGTGGAGCCGGTGAAGGTTAGCATAGGAGATGGCAAGGAAGCCTATGTTGTTCCCCTCCTGCGACTCCTGTCGCATTTAATGTTGCATCCTGACTTTTACGAGTCGTGTGTATCTGAAACGCACTTGTCGGAGGAGGGGATACTTTCAGATTTCCGGGATGGTCTCCGCTCAATGGCTCGTGGCACAAAGTCACAAAGTTTGTTTGTTTTTTTTCGGAACTTAGTGTGTTCTCCCTGCAGGTGCCGAAATTGAAGTGGACCGCGGGATTACCAGAGCTCAGCCAGTGTACCGACCAATGCTTCAGGGAGTACGTATGGATGTAAAAAGGGAGGTAAAACCAAGACGCCTACTGCAAGACGAAATCATACGGTACCTGGAGGAAGTCGCGGCTGAATTTTTGTGTTCTGCTTTTGAGAATAGTACCGGTGTATAATGTAATATATTCTCCTATAGTGTCAATGGCCTGATTACTACGGGATCAAGTGCATCAAGAAGGTGGCAGTACGTCACCCTCGGTGAAGCAATAACGGAGGCTTACCCAGACGTGACGTTTCCGAGAGGAAAGTCAGGCATCAAGAGTGGCAAAACGCCCATGGGTGAGGATGACGTCTTCACTTAACGGCGTAGCGATTTTTTTTTTCTTTGTGAAGATAACGACATGTGCATGGCTGATACTTCCCTTGCCTGTATCTTTCTTTGACATACTTTATTACACCGTTTCTCCAACGCCATTCGCATGCAACGAACTTTATAGTACAATAAAATAATTATGAAAAACCCCTTAATGGTAAAGGGGTAAGAAACAAAACTCCCACATACCCAGCTGCTTTTGGCCAGTTGTTAGGCATGCTGCGAATACATGTTGTGGGTGACAACGAATTCCCGAAGCCTTCCTTTGGTTCCTTTCAACAGCTGCGAAGCCTTCGGCTTTTGCAGCTGTTGAAATCGTTAAAGGTCAAATAAAGAGCGGTTCAATATTTAGATCGCCTTTTGTCTTTGTCCGCATGTACTGCAACGCGTTGGTCACCTTCGCGTATGTTACAGATGCACACTTCGGCGAGTCCGTATTACCACCACCACCTCTACCGATACTAAAGCGTAAACGCACAATACATGATGCGCGTCGTGCATTTTGCTGTGCGTCCGATACGTCACGTGCGGATTATGTCACCACAAACATGTTCGTCTCCGTTGTGTGTGGACTGTATACTTCTTAGACAACTGTAACCCCTAGACAGGCGTACCTGTTAGACGGGCGGACCTGTTAGACGGTCGTACCTGTTAGATACTCTTTAGACGGCTGTACCCTCTAGACGGCTGTACCCTTTAGACGGCTTTACCCTTTAGACGGCTTTACCCTTTAGATGGCTTTACCCTTTAGACGGCAGTACCTCTTATAAATGCTGTACCTTTTAGGCGCTTTCGTACCGCATAAAATAAATGGTACGCTTTTGCAAAAATGTACCTTATAAAATGGGGTTTTAAGAGGTACAGGTTTTAGAGTGTAGTACTTGTTGAGACCCGAACTCCTGAAACAACCCACATGTACTGACTCGCTTGGTAGTCAAGCTGATAATGCTGATAAATTTGTTCTTGGCAGGACATTTTTCAAGTTCTAATTAGAATCACTCTGTAACGATCCACCCCAGGACCTATCACTCGCATGGAAATTCGATCGGAGTTAAGTAAACTTCCTCAGAGTACAACTTACTCGAAGAAAGTATAAATAAAATACAGATAGTATAAATAAATTACACATATATATATATATATAAATAAATACAGTTACAGATACACGTTTTAGAGAATAGTTGGTTGCAGTAATTAGTTACACAAGAAGTAATTACTTACAGTAACTTAATCCATTGAGATTAGTTGCTTTACAGCTCTGGTGACGCTCCTTCTGTTCACGACGCTATCCCTCGCCAGTACTCGCGTTCGCACAGGCACGCACCATCAAATCAGTCGACGTCGTGAGGTCGTCCTGTATAAGACAATTCGTAGTTACAGGCGACAGAATTTCATGCCGGAACGCATTGGAATGTCGATTGTTTTGTACTGTCTTCATGCTTTCAATGAGAAGACGTGTACACAGTGCTTGTAGTTCAATTCCAAAGTAAAGGTTGAGCGGTCAGGTCGGTTTTGTGGACAGCAAAGTATCTATACTATTTTTCTTCCTATTTTTCTCTCTCGCTGGCTGTGTGCAACCCGCAGTGCAACCGAAGATTGACTTCAGAAATTGTAATACGAGAGTATTATTTCTGAGCAGCAATTGTCAAAGAAGTGCACAAGATAGAGTGGTATGTTACCATAATTCAACCAATGCTGACAGCATCGCTTGTAACGCTGGTAGTCTAATATTGACCGTGCCTACTCCGAGGAAATTCGTGCCGTTTTGGGGCCTCTTTTAGGGCCTTACTAGGCGCCTAAAACGGGGTTTTTTAGTGCCTTAAAGTCCGCTCTCTAGTTATTGGTGTACTATCTACATGATGTCCATGTGCTCATGCGAGATTGGTGGTGGTGGTGGTTGGTAAAATAACAAGGGGAGGTTGAATTCGCGCAAGCGAATTCTGCTACCCCCCCAAAAAGAGAAAGACGGTACACTCCAAAGCAGAAAAGAAAAAGAAAGGATCATGCGAGATTCTTTTCTACAGTCTGCACGCATTATTGCTTAACAGGGTATCGGCGCAGCTTCTCTGTCGTAGCTAATGCATGTCGTATGTAAGTAATGTCAGTCATGCTAATGGTATGCGACCTGAGCAGTGTATATGGAGAATAGCAGCATACGTGCTGGTGAAAATAGCTCGAAGCTTAGTGACAAATGACAGTATTGAAGGCGAACGCAATATCATTTTAAGTTATCTCCTTTGGCTCCAATATTAGCACGTCGCTACGAGCTGCGTAGTTATTTTTTTTTTTCTTTTTAATTCAAAAGGCGTACACTAGCTCACACTCTTCCGAAACATTTCCGAAAAAAAAAAGGGTTCGGTAATAAGGTAATTTGAGTAGATCTCCACGTAAGGTGTTTCAGTCTAAAGGGTTCGGTGCACCACAACTTGACAAATGCAGTTCAGGGAATGTGAGTGTCATTTGTACAGCCTACGTTATTCGCGCCGCTTGATGAGAAATCGTTTTTATGTGAACCAATGCTATTAGGAGGTGCAATTTCTAAAACGACAATCATGAAAGCACACATCTGTAACAATTCTGCGTATGTCTTCTGCAGCTCTAACTGTAAGCGCGCCGGGACACGTGCGTGCGTGCGTGTGGCACAACGTCTTTAGACCGGCACCACTGGAAGCCATTCGTTGTCGATCATCGCGAACTACCGTTGCGGCTTGAAAGTGGTCCACCTCAGAATGAGCGTAACACGCAAGAACTTGCACGACTTTCTCTCCATTAAGGAAAAAAGACAGAAGTGAACTCTCTCTTTCGTCGCAGACCAGTTTCCAGTTCTCTCCGGTCGCAAGAGGTGGCGTTGTAAGCTGCTTTGTTGTCGACCAATGCGAACATTTTCCTCCCATCATCGACCGAATCTACCACGTGCTTCAACAGCTCCTGAGGCGGCAGCAATGAGTGCGCTAACCCTGACGGACCCAGTCGATATGTCGGCCGCACCCGCGGCTCTAGCGCCCAACACTTAGAAAAGGATCGTGGCAAGCGCCGATACCTCACCTAGGAAGACCTACGAAGGCTGTGTTTGTGTGCGCAGTGGTGTACGTTGAGTTTACATCGACGTTATCGCTTGGATTTCCGTGGAAAGTGCAATGGGACGACCACCCTCGATGATGCGCGTTGGCACGTTGCTGCTGGTGACGACAATCTTGTGCTTGGGAGAAGCCCAGGATGCGGTTACTGCGTTACCCTCCGAAACATCTGCACCAGGAGGAAATGGTAATTTCTAATTGATTGCTGTAACTTGCGTGTTGTGGGCGGCAGGGGGGATGCGTGGGGGGAGGGTGTGCGTGCATTGACGTACGGTACGCACGCACGTGCAAAGTGAAAAATTGTAGGAGCGATTTCTAACACTTAGAGAATAGGAGTGTAAGGGGCATTTAGAGTACTGCTGAGCGTCATAAGCGGAAACAATTAAGGCGAATTATAGCCTTGCTCGAAAAAGAAACAAGAAGAAGAAGCCGAAGATAGCTGCACGTAGTGAATGAGTTTATCAGTACTCAGACGTCGCCATACCAGCACTGGACAGTGCTGGTATGGCGAGGTTTGAGAACTTATATCCACGCTAGATCCATTGCGCAAAGCCCCAAGATACACGGGGGATACGTGTCTCACGTTCGTCAGTGCTTTTCTTGAACAGCCTAAGAGTGCATACAAGGGACTGGCGCCAACAAGGCAGCCTTGGTCTCTTGTATGCACTCTCAGGTTGTTCAGTTGTGTCACGAATTCGCCAAAATTTTCATTGTTATTGTTTTTCTCCTTTAGCTCATTATATCTGTCTCTGGCGTCGGGTACTGCAAAATGTGTCAGTTGATTAGTATGGCTGTAATGAAAGTCACGGGACCGGCCCCAGTCTTCAAGTGCACTATAGCTATAATTTGCGTGCTGTTTGGTGGTAAAGTGCTCGCTGAGCAGTGAATGTAAACTCTCATGCTTAATATGCACTTAACAAGATCAGGGTCGACTTCTCTCCGGTTTTCCTATCCGAAAAGTGTAACATCTGAAACGCATATAGTACATGGAAACGACGTTTGACAACGAACATGCCCAGTGTTCATGGAGAACGAACACGATATCATCAAGTTTGACAAAGGTTGTTATTGTAAAATATCCACGTACTTCAAACGTAACTCATATTGATTAAGATAGATAAGACTGACAGAATTAGAACGTGGAGAAGTACAAGGCGTGCGTTCGACCGAATTTCCTGCAAGACGGGATTCAAGTCAGTATACGGATTACCAGCAAACGTTCACCATTTCTGAGCTCCTTTTACATGGGTACAAAGGTGCGTCAAGTCCGGGATAGCTGTAGAACACTCAAGGAGTGACACTGAATCTTTAGATAGCTTCAGTATCATTTTATGTGTGTTTTGTTTGTTTACGATAACGAAAAGTATGGGGGGGGGAATATGTTTATTAAGAAAAAGAAAGGAAAGGTCAGCCAGACGAAGGTCGGCTTGCTATTCCAAACAAAAAAAGGCCAAAGGACAAAGTATGGGGCCTTTGCTACGGCCTTGGCGTTGGCGACTTTACACTACAGGACTAGGGACGGTGAACGATAAACACAGGACGCATATAACTGTGACATTTCAACAGTTAGACGTGCCCTGTTTTATTGTTCACCGTCCCCGTATAGTGTAAAGTCGCCACAGTCAATCAGTTTTGCTTGTTTTACAGTTGTGAAGCTAGGACCGCGAACACTCTTAAAAGCGCTAAGGTAAACTTTTTTCGAATAGTACGAGTACTCCTTTGGAAACGGACTCTGTACAACATACGGGAGCCAATGGGAATGGTATAGTTAAATGTCGATGACGGTGGACGTCAACAAGACCATCTGCACGATGCGCTCAAATGTGCGCTCAAATGTGCGCTGCAGCAATGCAGGCACATACTCTGTCTTTGGATGCTGTCAGTCCTTGAACGCACATTATCGGACACTAACTATAGACAAGAACCCCGATCTTGAACTTTCATAGAGCGATACTTATCGTTATATTTAAAGTTCGCGCGCTCCAAAGCCGCTTTGGTTGGATCGCGCAACTGCTTGTGGTGAATCACGTCGAGACTGGGAGGTACCCCGGTTCGAATCCCGGTGCCGGCTGTGCTATCTGTGGGTTTTCCTTCGACGCTGTCAGATATATGTCGGCACAGTTCCCTTAGAAGCCGGCGCATGACGCACATTCCCCCAGAGCGGTAATCGTGACGTTGCCCACCTCTGTGAGGCCGATAACGGCGGTCTCTTTCAGTACTGCTACCACCACCATGGGCCGAAGTGATGCATTTAACGGGCGTTATGGGATACCGACAAGTTGAAAATCGGGCCCCAGGGGCCCTATTCTCGTCAAAGTAATCGACCACGATCACTTCGTGACCCGCATGTCATTGGTCGTTACGTGAAGAAGGCGTGAAGGACAGAGATCAAGAACGCGCCCTCAACCAATAGTCGAGCACTTGATCCTGCACTCTTCATGATTTATCTACTTTATCGGGAAGATCGCAGGATCAAGAGCTCGGCTATTGGTTGAGGGCGTGTGACATTCATTTCTGTTATTCATGCCTTCTTCACGCACGACCAATGAAAGGCAAAGCACAAAGTAATCGAGGTCGATTACTTTGACGAGAAGAGGACCCCTGATCGCATTTTTTTTTCGAAAAATACAAATCATGATTGGACGCTCAGACATATGTTAGCACAGTTCCCTTAGAAGTCGGCCCAGGACGCACACTCCCCAGGGCGTCGGTCATGACGTTGTCCATACATCTGTGAGGCCGACAACGGCGAGCCCTTTCACCATCACCACCATGATTGGACGCACTGCAGCAAGAAGACAATGGCTTAGAATGAAGTAAACAGAGCTACTGCAGGCTCTCAACTCAGGTTTAATCATAGGCAACAACTTCTTAAATACAAGGTTCACACGGAACCCTCAAGAACATTGACAATCACCCCCCCCCCACACACACACACACATACACACACATGGCCGTAAAAAGATAAACAGAAGAAACAGAAGGAAGTCTATACAAGGTACCGAGGTCGTCAACACATGAGGTTATGTAGTTGGTTGCCAGGTTGCACGCAACAACTGGTCTACTAGCTGAGAGTCTCCAGTAGTCCTGTTCACTTCATTCTGAGTCCTTGTCTTCTTGCTGCAGAGCGCCAAATTATGAGTTGGTACCAACTACCTCGAATTGTTCTTATAGTGGAAGAATACAAAGAAAGAATCCACAGGAAAAGTCATGGAAACGTAGAGACACCTTGGGTGTCTTCGAATAATACGACTAATTATGCAAGAGCTGAAGTAAATCCTTCCTGTTGGATAAGAGAATGGCACGAAGGAGCGCAATAAGTAATCTGATATGAGATACTTTCCTATTTCTACCTTTCTGTCCTTTCATTACTTCCGGCACTTAAGCGAACCCGCTGTGCAGCCTCTCCATATGCAGCTATTGAGACGATGAGTATATAGCTCCGAAAAAGGCCGGCTTTGACTGTGTTGACACAGGACGGCGGCGAAGTCCGCTCGCTTGATGTCAGAAATTTTTCAGTTCCACTATTTGCTTTGAATAGGTGCTGTTCTGGCCAAGGCCGACACAATCACCGTTGCTGCACCACTGCCTCATTTGCTCCAATACCTTCTTGTGTCTGCTCTGAGAGATCCTGTTTGTTTATAATGACCGAAGGATTTGAGTTGATATTCTGAGATCGTGACATACCGTACGGGAGATCTGGGTACAGATGTAACATATGGAAACGCCAATGTCGAAAACGGCTACTTTGATTAGTGAACTAAGCGAGACGAGCTGTGGTGCCACGAAGAGCTGAATGCATGTTGACGACCGGCCTCAATGCATCACGTGGTAACACGTGTGCCTACTTGTCCCAAAATTGTGGGCACGAGCCTTGCCTAGTATGCTAGCAATTTTGTGGCATGATACAAATTACACAGGCGCGGAGTCCTTCATGAGGGACATTAAGAACGGTGAGCGGACATTCCGCGCCGTTAAAGAGAGGTTTGGGCAAATTTCGTCCCTATATACCGAGTACTGCGGTCGTTTATGATCGTCCTTGTCTCGCCACATAAAGCCACAATTTATCATCTTCATTATCATCGCACTCCAGAGGGCCAACGTCACTAACAACACCTTATTTTACTATACCCTTGACAGTCGTATAATTGGAGGCTTTTAGTTACTGCACTGTATTCCGTCTATGTCATTTTAATTTTGTCCACCTCAACTTACTTCCACCGCTATGAATGCTGTTGGTAGAGGAATAGTTAGAAAAACAACTTTCTGTTCGAAATATCCCCCGACGTAGAGATTGCGATTTCGTTTCACCCCTATCGACAATTCCAGAAGTAAAACAGTAGTAAAAGCCTCAGTAGTGGAAGCGCCGGTATTTCGACCAGAGGCTGCTGTTCTACGAGGCGGACATGGACCAGATGCCCAGTATAGAACAGTCTCCGTTCGTAATATGAGCGGCTAGGGATCTCAGACTTTCGCTATGACCCACCTACACCGAACCGTTTCCTATTTCTTTCTTTCTTTTTTTTTCTTTGTTGATTTCTCGGTAAAAGAAAACGAAGACGCGCAACAATAATATTTCTAGTCGCTCCATGACGACGACCTCATTTCCCTCGCAACTTCATGGGAATAGCATAAGAAAACAGGGTACATATACTTTCAAGCGGAGCTAGGGGCCTTATCTGACGGCATCGGTAAAACTGCATTCACACTCGGCTGAAGAGGTTGTATAATGGTATCAGCTAGATGGATGGCCATAATTGAGACCAGATTTACAAGTAGGGTAAGTCAGCCCATATTTGTGTGGCGACATGCTGCAGGTGCCGCAGGGTATAGACTCTGGATAATTTCGGTCGCCTGAGGTTGTTTACCTATTCGTTATCTGTTACAAGGAGTTAGGCAAGGTTCGTCCACCTCTTGAGTAACTCACACCACTGTCGTAGATGCTTTCCTGACATTCCTCAGGACGCTTTCTTTGCGCTTATTTAGTTTTTGTGTTAGCGCAGCGAAACAACTGTGGCTATGAGCACCGTACAGATATGGACAGGTGGAGAGAGGACAGCAGGAAGGAGTGGGGCACGGGGGGGGGGGGTTAGTATGCGTCCTGGGCTGATTTCAGGGGGAACTATGCCGACATTCGTCTGGAAAGTCTTCGGGAAACCCAGAGGAAACCTCAGACAGCACAGCCAGTGGTAGGATTCGAACCCACCACCTCCCAGTCTTCAGCACGACCTTGGCTACGACCACCGAGCGGGACGCCTTAACCCGCTCGGCTATGCTGCTGGTTTTCTGAACGCTTAGCTTTCGCCCGCGCGCTATATGAAATGCAGTTCGACGATATGAGCAAAAGAGCGCAATGATACAACAACAACAACTACTACATGAATGACGATGGATGAGGTGATTCACCGCAATAATTGCGCAATAATACGAGCCCTCATACACCGCCCAAAGTCTACAACGCGTGTGTATCTTGATGTTAGCGTCCTCTTGGGATTCGTTCGTTTTCGTTCGCGTGTCAATGGAATTCCTGTCATGGATAATGTGGTTGCTTTCGCTATGCTAAGGTACGTGGACGCGCGGATAAATTTCGTTATTCGCGTGATGCATAGCCTACGTTGTGGTGTGCACGTGGTCATCATGCTGGATTGTTACGTAACATTAGACATTGGTATATTGCAATAAAAGCAGACATTGCTATAAAAGCAGAAAAATATATGCATCACAACTGCCGCTGAAGTGCCAGCACGGGGCAACCAATCTGCGCCTGGCACATGCATTCCTCAGAAGTGAAACTTTCTTACGAGCTGGTTCCAAAAGGTGCACATGTAGCGCTCCATGAACTCTCACCCTTCCGGCGCTAAACGGCACTACATACCTGGTGGATCACATAAAAAATTACTTGATGACTTCCGTCTTAAAAGATCAATAGAGGTAAGGTACCATAAGAGTTACGGTTCAGACTCATGCGAACGAATAGCACACAATACTTTTGACGAGAACGACAGGGATGACTTTCGTGCTTAACTTCCTCAATTTGTTCCGACTTGGCCAATATGGTATGTAATAAAGTAGTTTTTCTTTAGTCGTGCACTCTAAACAAGGGAGTAATTTTACTCCTTGTTAGAACTAAATGTCTTTGCTCTAAAAATAGTCCCTTTCGGGAGTAATTGCACGGGAGTAAATGAATGTCACTGCGGGGAGACTGCATTTCACGCTCTGTTCTAAGAGTCCCAGGTACATAATTCGTGTGCATGCATAAAAATACATTGAATCAGACCGCCAACCGTGATATATCGAGTGATATAAAATCCTGCAAAATACATAAAGTACAATTTGCGAAGGAAGAAGAGCTAACTGTTTCTTACTCTGTGTGGGTAGAAAATTTCGAAGTAGGCTGAGTCATACAGCCTTATGCCATCAAATTGACCAAGAGCACATACTTACGTAGACTGTTGCATTCGAAGACCATCAGCGAAGTTATGACAGTTTGCAGTCCTGGGGAGTGAATGTCGGGATCAGGGGACTAAAATGGGGAGTACTTGGGGGGAGTCTAGGGAACTAGAAGCTGCAATTACTCCCCATTTTACTCCTTTTTTCTTAGAGTGTGCTTGAGAACGATCCTCTCTGTATCCTCTCGTGTATCCCGCGTCCTTCACAATGGACGTGTTCTCCTCTTTCTACTGAGGTGGTATACGACGTGCAACGACGTACCTACCGTAATAACGGATGGTCAGACTAAAGTTTTGGTCGGATGGATAACTCGAGTGATAAATAGCAGATGAATAGTAGGAAACACCCACGACACCCACTGGAAACAGTTTCACGTGCCACAAAGTGACCCGAATGCTTCAGCTCTGCGCTTGAGTTGATCAGTTCTACTTTCTTCGAAAATTAGTGTCACATGTGGTCACACGTCTGTCGGCCTCCTTCATGGTCAACGAGTACACAGGAACACGCAAAAGAGGATACATACAAATACAAATAGATATACACACAAATACACGGATATATGGTAGTCAGGGTTGTCGTTTCAGACACGTTGACGACACAAATGTGTAAAAAAGGATAAGTCATATCCTATCACCACTCAGGTACACAGAAAGAGGGGGGATGGGGAGCGAAAAGGGGGGTCGTGACGTCCGTGATTGTGTGACCAGCTGCTCCACGACTCCTGGTGCTGAAGCGGAACACTAATCACATTCTGAAGACCTTGTAAGTCTTAAAAGACAATTGCCACCTCAGGTTTCGACTGCTCCCATCACCCTATCTGAATCAACAGCGGTCGTACAGATATTTGAACATCGAAACTTTCTAAAATCGTTAAAGGATCGGATAAATATCGGATAAATATTCTTCGCACGCGGACGTCTATGCTAGTTGCGGCAAGTTAAGCATGCCAGCAGCGCATAAAAATATAACGACACAGAGAAGAGAGACAAACAATACCGCTCCGAACTATCTTTCAAGTGCATGGGGACATCTTTCTTCATGTGTCTCTCTTCTCCGTATCCTTGTATTTTTGTGTGTGCCAACAACCCCAATTCAGAGCAACTAGTTGCCGAAAGGTTTCCAATACCGAGGCAGAGAAATACTTAGACCAGAAAAAAAGAGGACCATCATTATACCAACAGATCAGGAGTTTACCAGTTTTTATTCAAGATACGTTGGCGTTTCTACAGCGCCGTACTACGCACTATTGCAGTTGTCGCCATGCCAGTTTCCATCGTGAGGCTTTCCGTAATATCGAGCTCCACGTGTATCGAGCGAATAAATCAATGTTAGGTTTCCTTGGAGAGCCACAGTAACGCAGGACTCCTTCGACTCCTGTCGCCACGTGGTGGTCTTCATAAACGACGTGCCATGTTATGCAGGATGGATGCATGTTGACGGGGGGAGGGGGGGGGGGGGAGGCTGCCTTCGTTAGAGAGGTATGCGGGTTTGGGGGCATCGAATTTACTTCTGTAACTTTCGTGATGTTAACTGCTGTGTTAATGAGTCGGTGACCTTCACTGGCAAGTTGCAGCACCAGCTGGACAGTTATGAAACAGTAGCTGAATAACCTCCCGCGGACGGAGTTGACGGCGGCTGCTTGCTGATCCGGCGTGTTTGAGAGAAACTGCCGAAACCGGTGGAGAAGACGTCGAAGGATGCTCTGCAGATTTCTTGGCTCTCGGGCACGCTGTGCTGTGCAACGCTAGAACGTTACGTGAAATGTCTTAAGTTAGCTGCGCAAACGAAAGGAAATACATTAAGTACCAGCTTGTACAGCAGCCCTTGCGAAATCCCAGAGTAAGGAAGATACCATTTCATAGAGACCAGCCGCAGCAAATCTCACGGCTAATCGTAGGGGTAGGTGACTGATGCAGTATATGCCAAGCCCCAACAATATAAATAGAACTATAGGATCACAGAATATCGATTAGCTTCGAGGACTTCAGAAACTACACGCATTGCAGGCACTTGGTGACGCGCATGCCAGCACCCAAGCACTTTCCTTGTGCTGAAGGTCATGTTGTCTTAGAGGGCCAACGACAATTCCAAGGCTCGACAATGCTTGTTATAGACACACAAACAATTTTGTCATATACTATACTGGCGCGGATCGGTTCCTTCAGCCTAGTTCGGTGTTCATTCCTTAATGGACATTTACAGCGGCACATGCTGTGATGGTCTGCAGGAAAGTGCACGAGGTAAAGTCTGGCAGTAGAGCAGAACATCCTTCGTTGTATCTGAAGAACTTCTACAGATTAAAACTCAGTATAAAAATGTAAAGGCGCGATAATGCATAATCAACTTTTTGCTTCAGATACTGAGCATATTACATGTTAATGACAGTCCCGGGCTTTGACCAGAAGTCAAGGTTTTTTTTCTCTTTATTAAGACTATTACCTGTGAGTATAGTTATTCAGCTGGACACGGCGTCTGCTCGTTGGTGGTAGCCAAGGTCGTGCTGAAGACTGGGAGGTGGTGGGTTCGAATCCTAACACCGGCAGTGCTGTCTGAGGTTTTCTCCGGGTTTTCCGGTAGACATTCCAGACGAATGTCGGCACAGTTCCCCCTGAAGTCTGCCCAGGACGCATTCTAATACCCCTGTCCCCCACTCTTTCCTGCTAACCTCTCCATCTGTACACATCTGTACGCCGCTGGTAGCCACAGTTGCTTCTTGGCGCTAACGTGGAATATACAAAGAAGAAAAGAAAAACGGTTATTCAGCTAAGGGCTTTACGGTTGCATGTTCAATTCCGGCGTTTCCACTCTTTCTTCGTTGTGTCTGCACTGCTCTGTGTTTCTTGGCCCGCAGGCCAACATCGTCATTGCTTGATCTCACCAAATGAAAATACTTTGAGTGAGCCTTTACGCATGCGCGAAAGCCAGACAGAATAACGTAATCTTTTACTCGGCTATTTTTAAATGTGTGCGAACGATACGGTGCCATGAAACAAACTCTAGAATCAATATTTTGTGTGATGTTAGTAGTTAGATAACGGACAAAGGATACTACTACTTGCAACCTGGTTACTTCGATATCCACGAAAATCACTTCCCCGTCATCAGCCTACATTCTTGATGCCACATTCACCTGACCCGGAACTTCAGAAGTCAACCTTTACAGTTTTCGTCCCTGAACGCTGTCCAGACGGAATGAGTGAACTGGTCTGAGGCGACTTCTCACCATTGAACATAACATTCTTATAACGCGAAAAATAATCACGTTAAATGCTTTCGAATTGTACACTCTGCGGCCAGTGCTGGCCAGCGACAATGAAATTTAACAACTGATTTATTGAACAATGAAACTTACTTAACAATGAAATTTAATTCACTATATTTCCAAGAGAAAGTACGCCAGTGCAGCCTCGTAATGGACTTGCTGAGTCTCCAGGATTTGTAACGATCTATACAGGAGAACGGTTAATATCGGTAAAACTGATACATGTGGATAATGTTTCTAGAAGGCAGTCTCCGCGCGCGCGCGTGCGAAATCGCTGCGAGACCGACCTATAGGGCGCGACACTGTCACCTCTCTAGTGTGGTAACACGTGGGCCGATGTTCGGAGTTAACGGTTCTTTTCCGTAATTTTGGTGTATATTCACTGGAAGATCACTTGTGCCACGATGGTACGGTACTGTTCGGTTCCCCAATGCTCCACCTACAGCACTGAAGGCGGAATAAACGTGTAAAAGCAGACGACGCGTCCACACTACGGTAGTTCTCATTTCTCCGCCAGCGCGCCGACACCCTTCGATCTCGGCGCGAGTAAAGCAAAAACGTAGAGTACGTTTCAAGGAGAGTGATACGGTGAAGAGCGTAATGCAAGAGCATGACGGCAAAGTGTAACAACAAACACTCTCCACAATAAGCTACCATTTCTAGCCGTCTGCTTCATGTAGCCCCGATAATCTTTGTACGCCGAAGGGAAACTGAACCGCTTTAGGTGACACCCACGGAATCTCAGGCATCCCGTGGTTCACAATCACGGAACTAGTCTGAAACGATAGGTAATGTATTTGCCTATGAACAAGTAAAACTTTGTACTTCTAGATGATACCATGCGTGCGTTACAGTACAACACGTTGACGCAGGTGACATGCGTTCTCTGCTCAGAGGAACATGTATAGTAAGTGCGTCACCACGCCGACGAAGTTCAAGATCGCATTCACCACCTAATTTTAGGCGAACCGTTTTACACACTGACTGATATTGAATCCCTCTTATATGTCGACACGAGTACCCGTGGTCGAGCGCCCCGTTGAAGATCCGCCATGGCGAACAGTAATGCGTATCAGTAAGGAGTGCCCAATCTATTGGCAACGTACGTAGTTGGAATCACACCCAAAGTTGTCCTAAACCAATCATGTGCATTACAGATACCACGGCCAACAGGTTTTGAAGATTACATTTGGCATGGCGTTGTCGCTTATCGAACCAAACACGTATTGTAGTTCTTGCCGTCATTTCAGGTATGACCAAAGTCCTGCCCAATATTTTTTCAGAGGCATTGTGGCAACATCGTAACAAGCTTGCAGCAACATAAGGTAATGCGTATGAGTACCTACCAGGGTAATTTAGCTAAAGCGTGAGCTGCTTTAGCTCACGTACGTGTGAGTTTCAGGTCCTGAACATGAGAGAACTGATGTTCTGAGGCTGGAACACATAGACAGAACAAATACATACAAAGCCTCAAGTGCCTCGGAAATTAACGATGAAAGATGGAAGTCAAAGAAAAGGTTAGCCAGCTGTAGAAACTCGAACCGAACATCGAAGATGTGGGTTCGAGTCCTACAGCTGGCTAACCTTTTCAGTGACTTCCTTCTTTCATCGTCAGGTCCTGAATTTGTAAGAACCTAACACTTCCGAATAAAAACATGGTCCGACGCATAAGACGTTGGCAAAGTGCTATGTCATGCAAAGACTGAACATTCCGGTGGGATGTACGGTGAGATTATGCGTATATTTTTGTACCTTGTTTTATGCATTTAGTTTAATGGGCACGATCCGTCAATGTGCCTGCGATGCGGAGGACATGGCTGTCCTCTGCGAAACCACATGAACGAATATCGTACATCAGGGAGGAATTGCCGCACTGCGTCCCCCTCCCCCCTTTGTCCCTTGCGCGCATTTTGTACTATATGCAATGCGCTTGCTCTTGATCACGCAGACAGTCAAACAGCGGCAAAATTGTAAGGCGTTCCGCTTTTCCCGGAGAATCGCCAAATGCAACTGTACAAACGCTTTTACAATGGAAGCATAAACCGTTCTGTGAAATATGCTCCGATCCCATTTCAAATGGAGGGGCTTTTTGTTTCCCGTTTCCTTTTGCATTATTTGTGCTTCCGGATCCCGTTCTTGCGTCGCATAACGACGTGGGACGTCCCCTAGCCTTTACAGATTCACAGCGGAAGACTGCGATCCATCATCTCGTTGTTCCAAGCTATTGCTCTATTGCTCACAGTGAGCTGTTATTTCTTGCGATAGCTGCCCCGCAGCTAAGAAGTAAAAACTAGTTTTGTTTTGTGTGGTGCAAAATAGTGTCTGCTATAGTTTTCTGATTTCAAGCAAAAACCGCAGGCGCTTTGTGATACCTCACCTGGTTAGTACTGAACCCCCATGGACGCTTCTCCGTTGTCATTGCAGCGTGAAAAGATATATCGCTGAAGTGACCATGTCCTCTACAGAAGTGCTGCGAGGCCGGAGACCACAATGTCAAACCGAAAACTTATCGGTTCCGTTCAGGTTAGGGTGCAGACAGAAACGTTCGGTCCCAGTTTAGCTGCAGAGCGACATGTGTAGTACAGGTTGAAACAATTACGCGAAGCGATAAACCGGTTCCAAGCCGGTTCCTTCTATATAGTAAGTGCGATGAAACTGTGATATTCTAGGTAATCTAAAAATCTTTTCATATGGCGTGCAATAGCGACAGCGATAAACCTTATTTTTCTTTTCACTGTTTATCTGTAGCTTCGGGGGTGAACATAATGTAACCCATGTAACAGGATGAACGTAGGCTTTGCTCGACACTAAGAGAGCCTCCATGGTTTTGCTAATAAAAAGTGACGAGGTGATATACAAAATAAAACGTATATCAGACAGCATCTCCATTGACGTACACATAACCACTGCAAAAACGAGCGCAGCCAAATAACGTCGTCTGCAGAGTGTTAGTGAACCTCGCTGCGGTGACGTACTCTATCCGTGTCCAGAAGACATTCGTTCCACGCTCAGCTGTGTTCTTGGGACTGCTACTTGTGCTGCCGTGCATCACCGACAATTAACGCAGTCATAAACAAGCCGTGAAAGTCAGTTCTCAGTAACATTGAGAAGTATGGAAGGCAAAAGGACCACACAAGGGTGTCCGAAAAGTCACTATACACTTTTAAATAAATTCCTAAAAATTACACATGAAACTGAGTTTATTCATATTTTTAGCATCAACAAATGAGTCATTGCAGTTTTATTTGCTAGACTTGCTGTCGCGTTCCAACGCCTTGAAGACTAGCTGTGTACCTCCACGTGAGCGCCTCCATTTTCGACAACCTTAAAAAGGGAGTCTTCGCAAGGATTCGAAACAAATTAAGTGAGCATCATACCGAAGACGAACCCTGTCGATACCGAATACAACATTCGCAGTCATTTTGCGTGAGTAATTAGTTCGTAAATGATGGCAATAGCAAACCGAAACTGAAATGCGAAGAGCAGAAAACATACCTCCATACTACGGCGGTTCGTCCGGAGGAGGATACCGTGACGTCACCCAGCCTTGTCGTCTGCTTGGAAACCTGCATTCTCCCTTGCCGAATGCCGGATGATGCCAACGGTGTGTTGCTTTCAGTGCCCTCTCGCATCACAGAGGCGAAGCGCTCGCTTCGAAATAAATTCATTTGAATAAAATCTGCGCACTTTTAGAACGATATATTTCGTACATATGTTCATGACATCCCAGAGGTTACGGATATATACCACAACCTTCGCGGTGACTTTGTTGTGGAGTCCCACTTGAAGCCACCTTCGGACGCAGGCCTCTCCGACGTTTTGCAGCATCTCCTCCCCGACCTCGCTGCAGGCCGTGCGTCACAAAGTGTGAGGTCAGGGGAGCGCCGAGCCCATTCGAGGGGACCCCTTCGACCGATCCATCGGTCAGGAAACTTGATGTTCAGAAAATCTCTCACTAACCTGGCAAAGTGAGGAGAGGCTCAGTCTTGTTTAAAAAAAGAAAAAGACATTAGCAAGATCACCCCTCGCCTGAAGTTGCGGAGCAGCAAACTCCTTTAACATCTCCTGGTAATTTTATCCTGTAACGGTGGTCGTGTTGCAGGATGCTTTGCGGAAGAAAAATGGTTCAATCAGCCCAGTGCTAGACATGGCACACCAAACCACCAGCTTCGGAGAGTCTCGTTCATGCTCGAGAAATTCTGTTGGGTTTGACTTTCCCCAAATTCGACAGTTGTGTCCCTTTACGCGACCAGAGAGATGAAAGATAGACTCTTCACTGAACCATAAGCTTTCATGATTTTTTGCTGCTCCAACGTCAATTTGCGAGCCATGGAATGATATTCTTACAAAAACTACAAAGCCTAAGCTGTCAAATGCTGACGGCCTCACGTCTCTCCGAATGATACCTGAAATGAAATCAAAAAAAGGAAGTGTATCGTGACTTTTCGGATACCCTGTATATGCAATTTCAATGTTTCCGAACCGTTATTTGAACCAGCAACCGAAATTTCTTCAATCGGTTCTGCTCTAAGATGGTGGCTACAATATCGGTTCGCATCACTTCCAGTCCAGCCGAAAAATAATGGTTATTTACGCCTTTCGGTTCGGTTTCCGGTTGGGTTCGACGCTCTACCGACGACTACTCGCATGGCCTTCTTCTTCTGTTTTCTTTTTTAGCGCACGGTATTTTTCTTCTTGTCCCACGCTGTGCCTGTGATGGTGGCATGAAATCGTACCGCCCCGCTTGTTTGAGGCTAAAAGTGACACTGAGCGATGCGTGACCCTGTAATGGTTACCCTTTCGCGGCTGTGCAACGGAAATTTCCTATGTCAAGCACGAACCTTGTCAGAATCGAATCTCACTTTCTTACTTCTCCTTTAAGCGCATCTTGCAAGCAAGACGAAGAGAGATTTTCTGTTGGGCTCACAAAAAAGGGGGTCGGATATGTGGTAACGAGGAGCACGGTTCTCGTCTTCATTTTTTTCAGGAAATTAATCGTTCGATGATATATTTCAAATGCGAAGCGCATACTTCCTTTAGCACTTATGGTAGCAGTAAACTTCGCAACGTACCATGCAGGGATGGTGGGACGAGCTGTCCCTGTATTCGATGTAATCTCTCCAGGTGCAAGTCTACTGTACCGGAAGCATATTTGTCGAAATAGCAACTACTTCGAGAAAATACATTTTTGGAAACAGACGTTTAAACTTAGAGTAGGGATTCCCTGTTTATTTTGACTTGGTTGTAAAATTTGGCATTCTGCCAAACGCGTTCAAATGCGGAAGCCTTATGGGGTCATCATCCGATCCTGGTCTTCCGGCGCGAGCTTGTTTCGGTGCCACAATAGCATTTTCCTTCTTCTCTACTTCTTGCAGACGCAAATTATTATTCTTGCAAATGCAGTTTTAAAGTGATGTGCGAGGTTGGTTTGGTTTGACAAAAAAAAAAAAAATATGAAGTGGTTCGGTACCGCTCTACATTGGGCTGGCTACGCGCTTATTTTGACGAGTTTCACTATAACAGATTTCTACAAGGATGTGTGTTCCACGCGAGTCCTGAGCAAGAAAATCACAGAGTGGAAGACAGTGTGGTCGATTGACGGCTGGCCAGTCAGTGTGTACTTTCTGCGTGGTCCTAAGTGGTCTGTTGACATAGCAGTCCAATGTATACCCCGTAGCACTTCGCGATTACCTCTGTATCGCTCGCAACTTGGCCGATGTCGTTTGGTCAAGGTTGAAAAAAAAATAATAATGATTTTTACAAATCATATAAGTCTCATTGATTTCATTTAAATCGGTTTTATTTGACTTTAATCACACTTTTAACAGCCCTAGTACTGGCAATTTTTTTCTCCACAGTCATGAAGTAAGATGGCATGACAAATGACAGCTTTCGTTTCTTTTTACCCATATGCTACACGACACTCAGTGGAAGCACGACTCTACTAGCACCACGTACAGAATCTACCACGTCCCAGTCAAAACCATAGAACCTTTTTTGTTTGGCTGTTGTTGATATATAACAGGCTCGTACGAGATACTCAAAGGGTATTTAAGGTCAGTTACAGGAGTCCCAGACAGAAATTCAGCAATTCACAGCGTTCGAATGCAATACTAATTAATGCCCCTAAGAGTAGTATATTACTGTAAGGATCTTGACAGAGCACAACTTCTACATGCCCCCAGCATTAACACTCATGGTCTTCAGCCCAACACACCAGCATACGCCGCGCATCGCACTAAACCTGACGTGTTTCTCCAAACCAGGCTTGCACATAGCTCCTCCAAAATACTCGCAAATACGTTTGGAAATAACTTGGTATGTTACCACCACTATCTTGAAATATTTTATAAGGTCAACATTTAGTATGTAACTTAAATACCTTTTAGATATCCCAGGGCACCTGGGTCATTCTTCGGAGATGCCTAGTTTGGGGAAACACTTCAGGTTTCGTGGATGCACGGCGTACTGGTGTGTTGGGCGGAAGAGCATGAGTGCTGGAGGTAGTATAGTGGAGAGGTGTATGTAGACCACTCTTACGTGCCTCTACGTACACCACTGCCATGTAGAAGTTGTGGTCTGTCAGCAGAGTACCCTTACAGTAATGAGCTACTTTTAGGGACATTTAGTACTATTCTCGAATATCGGAAACCAATTTGGATTAACCTCCGGAGCATTACAGAAAAAGTGTTTTGATCGATTCTGGTTTTTTTCGTTCCCTCTTTTTTTTTTTTCGTTCCGGTCTTCCATTTGCTCCAGAACCTTAGTCGTGCGGAATATTAAGAGGTAGTGGGTTCGAATCCTACCACCGGCTGTGTCTAAAGGTTTCCCTGGGTTTTCTGGCAGACTTTCCACTGCTCCACGGCACAGCTCCCCCCTGAAGTCTTCCCAGGACGCCCACCAACCCCCCTATCTCACATTCCGTCCTACTGTCGTCTTTCGCCCGCCCTGTCCATGTGTGGACGCTGCTCATAGCCACAGTTGATTCGTGGCGCCTAACACCGAATCGGAAAGAAGCACACATTAGCGAGATTTAGCACACCGGAAGCGCTCTACGAAAACTATACGGTAAAGGAATCAGGTGCTCGGCGGATCATGTTTTCGGAATCGTTACCGTAAAGGCGTTCCATTCTGCTGGATCTCTTCTAATCCTTCAAATCCTTCTAGATCTACCTCCTGAAGCGGCGCCGTGATAAACAAACCTCTCCAAACAGTGTGACGCGACGCGTACACCGATGCCCCAGAAGTGCGTTAAGGAAAATGCTATCGCAATTAAAACGTCGTTCGCAGACGCCACCGTTGCTTCGCACTGCGATCTAGCCGTACTCTCCGCTGAACGTAACACTCACGGTAGTAAGCTGCTTTAGTATTCGACATATTGATGCACAATACGAAAGCAAACGCGCCACGCTTGCCGATATCTTCGCAGACTCTTATGTGGCTTTGTCCCGCGACAAACTACGCCGTACCGCGCATACTTCATTGGCAAGCTCCTCATTTCCAATGCGACGAGATCCGAGTCCGCAAGCCGTTCATGCGTTGTCTAGGTTTGCCGAGTATCTTGTGGCGTCTAACTGCATAAGAAGATATGTATGCACATAGAAATGTCGAGCGTTGCCATTGGAGAACGTCAAAGAAATGCGTTCGCTCTGTGGAAGCGTAGAAGCTTCCTCGGGGAGGGGGCCGCAAACAAAGATTCTGGTGCTCTTTATCGATTGGTGTCCGGCAACAATGACTGGCGTGGTTCATGTGTAGGCCTCGGGGTTTGTATGCCCAAGCTACGGATACGGCTCGAGAAAAGAGTTCCTAGGAATGAAAGGAAAAGCTAGTGTTTCTTCTTAGCTCTCCAAAAGAATGGGTTTCAGTGTAGACTACGTATCGCGTGCGCCACTGTGAACATTTGATGCCCAGCGAGGACTGACTGATGTGAGCGTAGATAGCAAAATGGAAATGCACCGGAAGAAAAATGAAACGAACGTTGTTGCGTATAATGGCTCGGTTCCTAAAGATGATTGTGATCTTTCGAATCTCGTGGAAAACTGTTTTTGTCAGAAAACAAAAAACACTATCCCGAAGACGATTGTGATCTTTGGAATCTCGTGGAAAACAAACTGTTTTTGTCAGAGGAAAAAAAAATATCCCTATTTTTATTTCCCTATTCAAATAAAAAAAAAACAGTCAGAAAATATCCGTACAATACAGTACCAGGGGTAGTTTTTTCCTTCATTTCGCAGAAGGAATAGTTGCGCCGAGGCGGGTACAACACCCTCTGGCTTCTTCGTCCTTTGGTTGTCTGCTGCGCGTACTTTAACGGATACACTGGTCATTGATAACGAGGACTGTAATTGCCACAGCGAACGTCGCATGCAACTTATCCCAAACTACACGCCGTGTTAGACGCTAAATGTAGGCGGCAACCGAAACGATGCATCGGTGACTTGAACTTAAGACTAATACCTGTGTCACACGGGCAACGCTAACCGCCGTTAAGGTGACCGCGGTTACGTGTAACCCAGTCGGCCACACTCACATGGCCGACGGAACGGAGGTTACGCCACTAACCGCGGTTATGGGAAGCCCTGCTTGGCAACTTCGACTTCGCGATTCCGCTTTCCCGACGTCATTAAGCGTGGAACCACATTTCCCGCAAATGGTCATGTGCGTACCGTGTATTTAATGATTGTTAAGTTTTTTAATTATCAGTATGTATTTCCTTTGCATGATATACAGTGTAATCAAAATGTACTTTGCGCTTGCGTCACAAACTCCGGGTGAGAACAGCAAACGGTGGTTCACGATAACCGCGGTTTGGTCGGGCAACGGCGTGACAAGGTTATAAGGATCGTTACGGGGTTAGAACTCAAGGTACTACCACCCTCTCTCCAAAATATAGGAACGACGCGTTGTTGGTATTAAATCCGTCATTTTGTTGTTGTTTTTCTGTCTCTCTCTTTCTCGCTTTTGTCTTATTCTTTCGTCTAAGCCACAGCCTTTGGTTGGAACACAGTACGGTTTCATCTGTCAGATTCAGAACACACAATAACACACAATAACAACAATAATAAAGAAAAACTGGAAGACTGGAAGCGACTTCCAGTCTTCCAGTTTTTCTTTAATATTGTTGTTATTGTTATTATGTGCATAGAGCACGAATTTCAGGGCATTATTTATCCACCATTGCATAAAGCACTTTCGGTGCTAGAAAGCGCGTATCAGCACCTGTCTATAGTGCGAACTAGCGACGAAACTTTCGTTATATGTTTGATATTATGAAGCATTACCTGAATAGTTGTAAGCTTGTTGCATAGGCGCAGCCTAGTGCGTTTGTACATTGTGTCTATGCGTGCGAGAGAGGCAACGACTGATCAATACGGAGTGCTTATGGATATCCGTCGTAAGTGCATGTTGCATAATGTTAGGAAGGCAAGTACATAATGTATTTATTGATTTCGATATATACCGTAGTGTTTCGTTTGATAAGTATGTTCCCGTTATGTAATGATAAGCGTCAACGCGAGCTAATCACGATGTAAAATGCATCTTCCATTACGTATAGGTTTGATGCTTTATTCTGCTCGGCGCAGCAGGACGATGTAGATATTCCGACACTTTAGAAACATGCATATCATCTGCCAACTATGAGACTATTACGTACTACAGTGTCGACAGGTTAGCGAAATGCACTATTCCATGTGAAAGCCACAGTAATTTGTGCCTTCACATCATTGCTACACCTCATTATGCGCTCTGTCAAGATGTATTGCCAAGCCAACAACATTGTTACGACGAATCACTCTATGGGTTTGTGACCTCAGAGAACGTTGTTTCTTCCCGTTTTGTGACATGAAAACTTCACCTTCGCTTGACACGCTGGTTATGAAAAGTGCGCTGCGATTGACGTGGTTGAAGTGCGTATGGTGGACAAGCCAAAATGCTAATGAAATTAAACTGAACAATTCATTTCTGCGCATCAATCTGTCTATTCGTTCTTTTTTTTTCTTTATTTAGAACGTAAAAGACAGTCGCTATATGTTTAGTAGACAACATGTATAAATAAATAAAGTGGCGCACAAAACCTGACGATGACACTTGCCTCACAGTAACACACAGAAAATATAATTGAATCAACAGCGAAAGTTCATCAAACAAAGCCATGTTTTACGCGCTCAATATGATAAACGCAGACGTGGAGCAACAATTGCGAAGGCGGCGTCCCGCACGCGTAGGAAATAGACATTGAAGCAACGCGGCCGTCCCTCCCTGACCGTTTATCTCTTTTCTTTATAACCGGGTGGTTTTACTTTCCCCGAGCATGCACCGATCTTTGTGGTGTGACCTAGATACAAATTTTATTGCTTCGTCGGGATCTCCCGGGTAGCCACAGCGATGCCCCTCTCTGTGGCTCCTCTCTATCTTGTCTGGTTGATGCATGGAATCACCTGAACTGCGGCAACCTCTGCCCAGGAGGCCCTCCGACCTTCCTTGCACTTTCAGAGCCCTCATCCCCTTCAGGGAAGATATGGCGGGGTAGTCGGCAGAGCAGTTGCTGCCTGTTGAGTAGCACCCCACCTCCATAGTGATTACCTCCGGCATCATTTTTCGCTACAAGAGCCATTTGTGGGAATGGCCGTGCAATTCCGCACGTTTCGGCTTGGTGGCTCCCCGGCTATGTGTCTCATATTCCCTTCGTATATCTTTGACTATATGCCTTTGTTACACGACGTCATCTCTCTTCAGTATAAGCGGCAATCTTGACTGTTTTGCGTTACTGTTGTTATCCTTAATGGGTATAGCGAGCATTCTGGTAATGGGAATGTTATTCCTCATGACGTTAAGAATATGAGGCGTGTCTTGAAGACGAGATAGAAGGTATACGGAATTTCTTTTCTTCTAGTAGCCTACACTTGTGCAACGACCTAGCATGAATGAGGCACGGCTTTCGTAGCAATTTTGTCTAGCAGGTTCTACCTTATTCTAATTACGAATGGACTTCCGACAAAGAGAACCTTCCCAAGGAGAAACTATGGAAATGAAGTTAACGGTTGCGAGAATGTTCTACCGGAACATACAATGAACAGAAACCTGGAACAGCTTTCCTACGAATGGGAACAGGAAACCGCTGAGCGATAATTTTATACAGGAGCGAACTCCCAGCGATCTCACTATCCGTGAGAGTGGCGCACAAAAAGATCACAGTACTCTACCTAAAAGTGAAGTTTTCCCGAACGTCAGTTCGCGCTTCTTTGCCGTTTTCTTCCTCCTTCAGCGCATATCCCGTTGCATAGAGCGGGTAGTTCACGCATACGAAATCAACGTGTATAGAACTTTATTCGAGGATACGTGCTCCCAAAGATAATACGATATAAACATCCTTAGCACGGCAGCGAGAAGTGCTCGTACAGTGTGCAGGATTTATTTTCCGTTCGAGCCTTTTCTTCGAATTTCGAGCGCTCGCGAAGTTATTGGCAGCTTTCTCGATTATGTTATCCGCATAAAACCAGTACTTCTGTGTTCCGACCCGTACAAAAACCAGCTTGGAGGAATACATTGTGAACAAGCCATTCTTTGCCGGTTTCTGGTCTGATCATGTAGGTGTACTTATTTGTCTGTTTCTTGTTCAGATTTGTTTGCTTGCCCATCCATTTGTTAGTGGAATGAATTTCCAAAGTCGTTCGGTCTCACCGTCCACATATTGCCTCGTACTGAGATGCCTGACGAGACTGGTAAACGTTATGGATGAATATAATGTGCGAAAAAAAGTTCGTTTGCGAAAGGAGAGTGACAGTGTGTTTCGTGTGTTATTCGTATGATAGATAGATAGCTACAGATTAAGAAGGAAAAAATCAAAACTTGGAACGTTCAGCAGCCATTTTATTCGTACAAGATAAATAGCGAATGAATGCCTTTCAGGAATACAATTCAGGGTTTCCTTTATTTTTGTTTTTATCCATCTCTACAAAGGTCTTCACGAGCTGCAGAACTTAGAACTTTTTAATGTATTTTACTGGTATTTCTCTATCATAACGAAGCTGCGGATTGGCACAGAGGCATCCAACATTTACGTGCATTTGCTGTTTGGGCTGCCGTAGCGCAAGGTTCTTGATGGATGACAAAACGAAAATCAAATTACCATTTTGGCGATGCCTCAATCCCAGTCGTTGATCATGTGTGTTATGGAACATCATGCGATTCAAGAAACGCAGCATTCCATGCATGCTGCATGGTTTAGCGGCTTGAACAGAGCTGAGCCCCTCCACATAGTGAATCGAGCTTCACTATTCAGTGCACTTTGAGCTTTCGAAATGACCGTGAAATAGTGTTCAACAGGCTACCATATGTCAGCCGCATCACAAGACACTGATGCCTCATGCGATGATCTCGACATTTCCCAAGGAGATGTTTCTCACAAAAAACTCATATTAAGCTTGACACGATGATTAAGGATGTTTTAATAGTAGCTGTGGGCTGAACCTTGTAAGATCTCGCAAAAATGTCAAGGTACAGGAAGTTTTGCTGTCTCGTTGTTAGATATGCTGTGTAAACCAAAATGTTGTCGTTTGGGCGTCTGCAACTTCTGTAGACATACTTCAACTAGTATTTCCTTTTTACATATTTCGGGTGTAAATGTTTCGTCCTATGGTGCAGACCTTTGTGGTGTAAGTCTCACACCATAGACAAGCTTGTTATCCAAGACACCCTTCTAAATGGTGTACCATACAAGAAACAACACTTGAAAGGGCGCGTTCTACAAAAAAAAAAAAAAAAAGAGAGAGAGACGCCATTTAAGGAGGCTGTATGTGATTTAAAGCACTGTTTTAGGTTGATGTTTCGTTACAGAAACACAATTTCACACGCCGAGATGTGCAAAAAGTTACAGTGCACTCTCTGTGTGAATAACTTGCAAAGTCTTTTGTTTCTCGGTAAACTGCGCGGGTCTTTGCCCTATGCTGTTTCTTTGTTTAGGTTGTAGCCTAAGATCGATGCAAGACTGCCCGATAGTTAACCCGTGAGTTCGGGCTCCTGACTTGTTCCTCTCTCGCGTTGATCTTTCCTTCTGCCGGTGCAATTTCGTGGACTGAAAGATTGATCGTCGGTCTCTGACTCCAGATGGGAAAGCATGCTTCCCGCAGAAATGGTAGCAATCTGAAGCTACGAAATTGATGATCCTCCTGGACTGTCTAGAACGTGCAAACTCAAATGTACTCGTGCCACGGGTTGTCTGATGAAATTTACAAGAACCTATAGCTTGCGGCGAGGCAGTGGAATCTTCAAAAATTGCGACAGGAACACCTCCGTGGAATCTCCACAGTTGGGTTCTTTTTTGGTACTAAATACGGCCTCAGGCCGTATAGGTGACTTTTGGGGATCTTTGCGTTGTGAAGTAAGTACGCGAAGCAAGTAAGCACATGAAGTAAGTACGGGACAGTTATTTGGAATATTAAATGAGCGACGGAATGTCACTTAACTGTTGACGAATACACAGTACAAAAACATTATCTGTTCGAAATATCGGCCACTTCTGACCTGATGCTTTTGCTTCAAACTGCCTTAGTAGGTCCGCTGGATTTTCCACTTTTCAGCAAATACGTCACTACCGTCAAGCCAATGCGGATTGCGAATGTAGTGTTTTGCAAGGAAACTTTCTGTTTAAACATTACGGGTCAATATTCTCAAGGCATTCATCAGAAAGAATACAAGCGATTCCGGCTTACCACGAGACCTGAAGTCGGGTTTTCTGTCATTTTTCTTTCACATGTGAGGACGGCAAACACCGTGCAATACTGCTTTATAACTGCTGAGTGCATTCGAAGAGCGTCTGCTCCACAACAAAGAGTTTGTCTTTGCACTCATGTGATGTTAACTCTTTTGCATGTACCGAACACAGAATTTCACTCATAAGGGAGAGACAGAGAAGGAACTTCGGTGCCGCAAATGCCGAAGCGGAAACGGATCAGATGCTAAGACGCTGCGGCGCGTTTCTTTCAATGGATGTGGATCCTTAATCGCGTTACTTCTAATCCCAGTGGCAGCTGCTGAGCCGTGACTCCGGCTGAGCTTACGCTGAACGACCCTCTGCTCATAGCTCCGTGATACGCATGGGGTCGGAAGTGCACGCTCATCGACTAGAGCTGCGAGTTTGATGACCCGCACCGTTGCCGACTCAGCGAGGTTCACTAAGGTGCAATAATGCAGTGCGGCGCAAAAGGATCTGCTGTTTGGCTTCTTTCCGAACACCTCCTGGTGTTCGTGTAGCTTCGTCCGCACGGTGGATGTATCGGTTCAATGAGTAGGAATCCTTTGAACAGCGTGAGCTCGAAGGTACTGAAAGTAAAAAGGAGGCTCTCAAGTGTGTTCCGCTCTCCTATATTGCAATCACTTATCATTGCTGGCTACGCTGCTGTGTAGCGACTTTATTGCGCAACGGTAAGCGTCCCTGTAGGTTCCATACTTTCATGAGCTCAGATGGGCCAGCGATGATTCCAAGATGCGGCGATGGTCTCTGTATACCGCATTCTTGAAACACGTGTTCCCTACGCCGCATTCGCTACAATTGGGCGAGGGATGACCGCCTTCTCAGCACCGAAAAAGTTATTGGGTACTGGCCTGTGGATCACCAACTGCCGGCCATGCACGCAGTTGTGAATTTTTTTCTTAAATCACGTGACCTTCTCTGCACCCTCTGAAGTTTCTGTGTATCTCGGCTACTGTGATAAGAACAGGGTACATTGTACAGTGTGCTTTGAGCGCCATTGCTGTATTTGGTCAACGGACGTTTGAACTATGATCTCGTTGATTGGGCTCGCTCGTAATTGGCCCCTGCGTGTTTTCTGTTATGTCTCTTGAACGACCTGGGTTGGGGAGGAGGCATTAGTTTAGCTTTTTTTCGTTGGGTTACTGCGTTGTTCATCTATTTTCTATCCTATTTACGTGTCCTAGAGTAACCTCTCCTGATTTGTTGGGACCCACATCCCCCATATTTTTCTTTGTTCAATGAGGCAATCAATCGATCAATAAATCAATTCACGTGTTCAGACATTCAATGGGCTTGCAACATATGCGAACCATCGGCCTCGACGGCAAAGGTATATGCTTTCTTTTCGGAATGTTTTTCTTCGCCATCAAGGAATAGCCTTCCATTCTTCACACATCCGGTTTATACGTTGCATCTTATCGGTGAATCTGCATTGACGTCGTACGAGGCGGTTTCGAAGATGTCGTGACCTGGTGCAGTGCTCGATCGTTCCAGTGGCGCCGCGCAGGAAGTGCCTGTGCAGTCTCTGCCTCTCATGATTGATGTGAAAGATAGCAATTGTTTGTATCGCGAGAGGCATATTTCCGTAGCAGTACCCTACAATCCGTATACAGTAATCGCTAGTAAAAGACGTGCTGTAAAGGCGGAAATCATCGCTCGACACAATGGTTTGCGCATGAAGGCTGTAATGTTGAGTATATTGAAAGAAAGCTATGTAAAGTCTTAGGAATGACAGCTAGACATAGATACCTGTTTCAGGTCCGAGTTAAATTATTGCTTGATAACTCACTTTTGATGTCACAGATAAACTACCGTCACTTAGTTTGTGGAAATACCACAAGAAAAACCTAAATCGACTCCTATAGGTATGAAAATAAAAATAAAGAAATATGGTACGTTACATAGCCAACATCGGTTACCGAAGCTCGACAAAGGAGTTCTATGAACGATATAATATTTTAAGTGTACTCAATCTGTATGATGATTGCCTTATTTGTTTTTAGAAAAATATCGCTAAGGTTTGGTACCTTGTAAACTTAAATCACAAAACTACATTTCGTAGCATTCGTAACAAAAATCCATCGCACCTACCACGGTTACGAACAAATTATGGCACGCCACCTCTTTCTTACTTTCTCCCTTCTCTTTTAAATAAATGTGGTGGTGGTGGTGATGGGGCTTGCCGTAAATGCCTTTAAATAAATGTGGTGGTGGTGGTGGTGATGGCGATAGGGCTTGCTTTAAATAAATGTCACAACAATGGCACCAAACTGGAAGCCAATCATTTTACAGGGAAGCTGTTAATGCATCGTTTCTCGAGATCGCAGCGTCGGCGTCGTCCGCAGAAGGAAAAGCGAATACAGTATCAGTGACGACGACGAGGACAATGGCCGGGACAATCCGAAACTATTATAATGGCGGTGTAATAAGTTCGATACATTTTTCGGAAATGAGAAATAAAGTTGGTTTGGCAGTTGGGAACTCGTTAGCTGCCGAAAGAGATGGGGAGCTGAAAACGAAACTGAAACTTCTGAAGGTTCCCTCTCCTATCTCCTGTAGCCTGCTTGACGTCACCGGTAGTCTGGTGTGGGCAACTGACTGTTTTTCGTGCACGGGCTTTGTAACTTCTTCGTGCCACAAGGATGACCAGTCAAGCGCCAGGGCTCGGAAGGGCGTCTCCTGTGCAGTTAAGATTTCGACTGTTGCACATGTGTATGTATTTGTGTATAGCTACAATGTTCTATATGTTTATAGTGTTAAATACGCTGCTTCTGGTCAGGGGGTGGGAGCGTGTCAAGCTGTTTTACAGCTTTTTCTCCCACTTCCTACATCTGTAATAGGTGAAACATTTCCTTTGAAACTCTTCCTACATCTGTAATAGAAATTCAGATTCAATTGTTCCGGAGAGATGAGAAAGGAACGGGCTTATTACCGGAGGGTATTATTAATTTCTTTTTTCTTTCTTTCTTTTTCTGATTTTTTGTTGCTGAGAGCCAATCTGTGTTGGAGGAAAATTTAATATAACGTGGTAATGCATACAAGTGTGAATAGGACAATTAGTACAGCAAACAAACAGCAATACATACATACAGCAATACATACAGAAAACTCCACAACTACAAAGAACACAAGTCAGTAAAATCAGACTATATACAGTTCATTACACGCAACATCTCCGCAAGCGACATGCAACAACAAGACAGCAGAATATTTACAACAAAACCTCTCACACAAAAGGAATAGAGAATGTACAGCAGCAAGGTATTGACCCAACAATGTGTAATAAAACCGCAACAGAACATGCAACAGCAAGCCTGAAAATATATACAGCGACACCAACAAAAGGAAAGTACATTATGTACAACATTAAGGCATAAGCTAGCCCAAGTATGCGCAAAACCGCAACAGAAAGATCAGGTCAGGTAATTACTACAAAATAAGGAGTATAAACAACATCTTATGAATTACAATATGTACAGTTAAGGAGGAGCGCCTTCCACGGTCCAATCTACTAACCAGGTGATCACAAACGCGGATGCGCGACGTAATATTTCATAAAAGATAGCGGGTGCGGATATACCTTGATTTCTGCACACGGAAAATGCTGCTATTGAAGGAGCCGCAAAAGCGACAACTTACTATACTGTGTACCTTCTGCACGCAGCCCTGCAGTTTTTATCTACATCCAGTCTAGGACCCAACCTAGACATCGTGTCGTAATCAATCTATCTGTACAGTCTATACTCAATCTGTACAGTCTAAAACGTGTATAATAGCTCAGTTTCTTTTTTTTTTTTTAATGGTAATGAGTGATATTTGAATGCATGAGAACATCTGTTGTTCCTCTTGTTTCGGTAAAAGCACAAGGAAGTGGAGAACATCTTCCTCCTTCCCTTTGTCGTCCAGTCACCAACGATGTCCATGTCGCTAATGGTAGATTTTGGTCAGTTTGATTGTGATTGTTCCGCTAGCTGTTCAATTGTCACCACCACTATGTAATGT
Organism: Ornithodoros turicata; assembly: GCF_037126465.1. NCBI lineage: Eukaryota > Metazoa > Arthropoda > Arachnida > Ixodida > Argasidae > Ornithodoros > Ornithodoros turicata. The sequence continues at coordinate 89,360,119 of NC_088202.1, forward strand.
AGACGTGGTGAGAGTAATGCATTATTTATATTTTTTCCGTTAATGATTTTCTGCAAATACTTTTGGAGGTTGCAGCCAGCCCATTCGACCGTGTGGATTCTTACTTACACTTCAACTATGATCCTTTAATCGAGAAATTGGATTGGGAGTTATCAGGTTCAGGATTTGTGTTCGATTCTCAGTGGTGTTCCCGGTCCGCATTAGCCAATCTCAAAGAACCTGTACACAGTGTTTGTTGACAGTACAAACAGAGAACCAATAAGCCGTTGACTCCTTGTGGGTCATGTATTTAAAAAAAAACTGTGAAGAATTCAGTGGCAAAATGTGTAATAACTAATGCTTTGAGCAAGGTCTGTATCCAGAGATTGTGAGCGTGATGTGAGGGACAAATACACAGGTTAACAGCAGCGGGATACCCTGAGACCGTAATAAGAGACCTTTTGAATAGACATGTAAATCGGAGTGAAAAAACGCGGCTGAGGATAGGAGGAAAAACATTGGGGTGATTTCGTATACACATAAGGCATCCCATAGGTTAAAAATGTGTGAAGTAAATATAATGTAGACGTTGTTTTTAGGACAAAAAGACGGGGTTGAGGTCGTTGATTAAGAAGGTTAATCAGGAAAGGATGGTAGGGTGTAAAATAAACCATAAATAGAAAGTATTCAGCGCGTTGACTAGGGGTAGTATATTACATTCAGCTGAAATGCGGACGCGAATACGTCGGGCAGATGTACATATTGGGTGTTAATGCAAGGTCGAAAGACCATCAGTATTCTATAAATTGGGGTCCGGTACGCTGGTAGAGCATTTAAGGATTTGTCAAGTGTGGCCCAATTTGAGAAAACGAAAATTATCTTTAAAAAATAAGGTTGGCACTTTATTATACCGTGAAGCGATACAAATAAAGAAGGCGGGGAAGAAATGCGTGAGCATGCCATCAATACAATTATCCGATCGAATTGAAGAGTTTCTAAGGAGTTACGGGGAAAGCTGTGTTACTGATCCGAAGGAAAACCACAGCGCGGAGATAAGGCACGTAGAGAAAACGATCAGGCAAGGAAAGACAACTTTGAGAAGAAAGCGGGGCATAGGAACAGCATATAAGCGAAATTTTGTGCACAGTAACATTATTGGTTCGCCACTCAGTATTCTGTCTTGTGTCGTCTTTTTAGCTCCACGGCACTGTTTCTTTTTTATTTTTTTTATAGCGATTTTAAAGTATACACGGTTCTCGTCAGTTACGCAAAGGGTTACGTCAGGTCAAAGTATGTTTCACTTATGCTTCTCAAGAGAACACGTATAGTTGCTTTCCTATCGAACGTTTTCATGTGTCGGAGTATGCATAAAATTGTGTTTACCGACAAAACTCGTTTCTGACGTACCGGGCTCATAACTTAATCTTTGTTCCTCTGTATAGTCCAGTGTCTTGGTTGCGGCACGATGCTTCACTTACTGCTAGACATCAAAGGCACCCTAAAGGCGTAGACGTGCAATCTTAGAAAATTTATGGGCTCGACAGTCTGAGCCCTCGGTGCTCTTATGACACAATTTTCGACCCAAGTGTACTCGCACATAGAAAACTAAAATTTAAAATTACGCGCAACACTGTGTCAAAATTGCTTTCCCTGGTTTTTCCGGCAGACTTTCCAGACGATTGTCGGCACAGTTCCCACTGAAGTCGGCCCAGGACGCATACTAACCCCCCCCCCGTCTCCCACTCCTTCCTGCTGTCCTCTCTCAGTCTGTCCACGTCTGTACGCCGTTCATAGCCACAGTTGCTTCGCTGCGCTAACACGGAACAAATGCCCAAAACGCACCGACGCTGGATGATCGTCCTCAGGTGCGGACAAAGGGAGTCTCGGCGACAGAGATCAACAACGCAGACACTTGTCCCCCGTTCGCGAACAGAATTAAACACTTCAAAGAGGGTTGACACAGGCGCAGTGGCTTCCTTTCACGTCTTCTTCTCTCTACTCGCACTTCCGGTTCCGGGCTGGCAAGATGGCGGAGACGGCAGCGACCCGCACGAAGAAAACAACGTGGACAAACGCCGAAATAGCTGAAATAGCATTTGCATTACTGTGAATTTCTTTCAAGTAGACATCCTGGACCAATGTTTTCGGTTAATTTGAAACTTCAGTGTGCAAGACACAATAGCTTCGTTAGACGGCGCCAAATGAAAACATGGATCACGAACGTGAAGTGCGAACGGCGCAGCGTGTCCAGTGGGATTGCGCTGACCATGCAGGATTGCAGGTCGATCCAGATTGTGTGCGACAGTGCGTTTTGGGTATAAAAGAAGCTAATGGTACCGTGATGTTACACGTAAGGTTTGTCTGCGCAGTGTGGCGACAAAAGAAGCCTTCCTGGGTATGAAAAGCTTGCCACTTCTTTTTTTGCCCCACCCATCCAGACAGTCTTCAAAGTACACGGAGGACGTCGAACAACGCTTACTATGCGTCCGTCGAATGATTGTGTATAGGTTGGAAGAGGTTGACGAGAAAGAATGCACTATCAAGGCAACAGGAAGCACGGCTGCACCCCAGGGAGAAGGTCATCCAGATTCCAGAATAACTTGTCCCCGCAATGTACTTTGTCGTCACGCCGGAAAGTCTAGAAGTTCGAAGCTCAGCAGAAGCAATCATAGAAATGGCGGAACTACTTTCGCCTGACTCACAAATTTTGGCCTGGCCTACTTCCGATTTGTGCTCGACAAGGTTCAGTGGTTCCCGCATCGTCATCGTCAAATTGCCAAGCGACACGCTTCTTTTTTCTTCGCACATATTTGTTGATTTTTCCTGAAGGTTCAATATTCCTGCAGAGGAAAAAAACTCTTACCTCTTCTTCTTCTCTTTCCTTAGTGCAACCAACTGTAGGGTGTTTATTTTGTGTTTACACTGGAAAGTTGAGGCTTTCGTTCCTGGTGCATTCTCCCACGTAAAAACGTTTCCAAGAACGTAAAATAAAAAGGAAGTAGCTGTTCTTGCGGAATGCGAGACACCTACACGATGTACGACACACGTTAAAAAGAAATTTATGCAGCAAGTACAATCAGTGGTAGAGGTGTGTGTGAGGTGTCTGGTTTTTTAAAATCTTTTTCTCCAAATAGTGATGCAGTTTCCGTTGCTGGGAAGCTTCGCCTGTCTTGGCTGTGCTCCGACAATCGAGTATGTGGTGAAAGAGGCTACTAGCGATCAGCTTAAGGAAAGGAAGAAACAAGAAAGAACGCGAATAACGGAGACTGCCGTCTAATTATTATTATTATTATTATTAATTAGACTATATAGAAGATCATTGTTTTCGGTTCCCTTCTCTCCACACTGTAAGACATCGCAGGTGGAACTGCTTTTGCAGCTTCCCAGTGGCAAATGCGGTTAAAAGGGGTTTACGCTTGTTTTGCGAGTGTACACGGTGTTTTTTTAATTATCATTTACAGAATTTTTATAAAAGCAGTATGAGAGCAGCATTTATGTCTTTTTCCAATTTTCCTCTCAAAGAGAGTGTGTGACTACAAGATGCCTAATTGCCAAAAATTAATTAATTCGCAAGTTAGAGAACTTCGGGCAAAAGCGAGATAGCTGAATGAGAGGCAATCCTCGTTGAATGCTATTCCATTTTTAGAAAATCTTGAAACTTGAATCTTGCACGTGCGTTCAGATATCCATCGCCGAATTTTGATTTTGGTATGCAAATGAGCCGAAACCACGCGCCGATCGGGAGCTCAGGGAAGAAACCGCCCGTTCCATGTCAGAGGGTCACGTGCATTGGAGCAGTGGAGATGATGTTCTTATCTGCTGCCCAGATCAACCGCTCCGCAACCCAGACAAGCCTCCGCCGGCAAAGGTGGTGCGCTCCTGAGGCGCACGATTTTGGTTTTGGCTCATTTCTATAGCGAAATTCGGTGATTGATATTTCATGGCTTGTGCTTGTTTCAGGACTTTTAAAAGATAGAATGGCTTTCAATGAGGATATTCTGCCATTCTGCTACCTAGCTTTCGCCGAACTCCCCTAATTAAAGCGTTGATTAATGAATTCTAGGTAACTAGTCACCTTGTAGTTACATGCTCGTACCGTCTTCGAAAGGATGCCCGCAAGGCCGTATAGCTCAACTGCAAAAACGGTATCTATGCTGCTCTCATAGCTTTTTATTAAAAATCTGTAAATAATTAAAAAAAAACATCCAGTAGGCATGTTCGACCTGGTCGTAACTACCTAGTTGTAGCTGTCCTGGCTATTTCGTAAGAGGTACGATTTCTAAGATGTCCCGTGGTTTTTGTAAGCTACCTCCCCCCGGAAATTTGTACGTATCCCTTATGTCCGTCGCCTGTCTGAGGCTGTAAGAAGAATTTTGAAACCTGTTAGTATCCACACCACTTTCAAATCTTCTCGAACTCTGTATAATATCCTATGCCACCCCAGCATCTGTGCCCCACATGAATAAATCGGGAGTTATATACAGATTACGATGAAAACAGTGTGACATGTGGTACATACGCGAAACAGGAAGAAAGGGGATTTTTCCTGGTTGACTTGGTCATGCAATTTGTACATGCTTTTGATAACACCTAGCTGCTGAAAATTGGTTTTAGGCAGCGCTTTTCTCGCTTCCTACGGCTCCCACATGCACATTAGCGTAGGAGACCCAAGTGTAAGCGTGTTCTTAGTTGCTTGGCTCGGAGCACGCAAGGAAGATATATCTGTACCAGGAGGAAAAAATGAAAGGAACAGAGGAAGATGTACATCCAGTGGCAACATTTTCTCATAACGTGTCGTAAATTCGACCAGCAGAGTCTCCGTATTACCGTGCTACGTGCACGCAGAACCCCAAGAACAGCGAGGCGAAGGCGTACTCCGTACAATGAATATTTACGAACCAGTTTGTCCTACGATAAGTAAATTCAATTTTGTTAGCCTCCCATTCTGCTGCTTCGTCACTGAATAGCTTAGGTTGCTTCGAGTTGGTGAACGACGATGTAGGGGCGCTTCGTTGTGTTGTTTTATCGCTCCCTCTAGGGTGATCGGAGGGGACTTCCTCTTCGAAAACTGGGCATGGTCAAACGAGATTGCCTTTCTTTGTAAATAGCAAATGAACCGCCATGATGCAAGGATGCGACGCACGCTGTCGAGTCTACGGATCAATTCCACTGATGGTGCTTTCTTCACCTCCGTCACATTCGTCGTCGAAAGTACGCTTTTGACTTTGTAACGGTATCCCGGTTGATTTGCCAGATTTGCTGCTCCTGACCAACGTCCTGACGTAGCCAACTTATTTCGTTTTGGACACAGCGTTGTCCGCATGCAATGTAGTTTCGCCGCCGTACTTGACGAACAATGCGCAGTTGGTGACCACTTCGACCCAGTGTTGTTTAATTTCAATTTTAAATAATTTTAAATTTTAAATTTCCAAAAATCTGTGAGTACAATTCGGAAGAAAAATGTGATACATATAAGAGTACTGAGGGCTCGGATATCCGGTAGATAAAGCTTCCGAGATTGGACCTCTACTGCTGTACGGTATACTCCGTTGTCTCGCGACGTAAAGCCCCGAATTATCATTATTATTATTATTACTTTTACGGTTTACGTTTAAGTTTCCTTTTGGGTTTTTTTTTTCCTATTTTCTTTTCTTTTTTTGGAGCGTTCGAATTCCTCCCTACATCTCATGTGTAACGGGTAGATATACTGTAACTCGAATTCTGTGCCACATGAGAGAAACAACAGCCTTGTTCGACCACCAGAATGTGTGTATTTCGCTATACAAACTGACGACGCGACATACCAGCACGAACAGAACTAAAACGAACGGTACTCAGCAACCTTAAGCGCAGCTACATCGTGAGATATAGTGACGAATACTTAGGTTATGCACTTCTCCATCTAGCACATTAGCGATCGTGTCTATGTAAATGCTTTCAAAAGGCTTCCATGGATGTGACCGTCCCAAGATAACATGCATGATGCCCACAGTGAACGAAGAAATTGCTGCTCCTCTCAGTGCTGAATTTCGCCGAAACGGAAGTGTTGCTTCTTGCGCCACGCAGAACAAAGTAGAGAATTTTTGCAAACCGTTGATAACCTTGCTTGCGTCGAACCGTATCAACCGGAACCAATCAGTGGATAATATTCTGAGTCACTCACGACTCCGATTGGTTCCGATAGGCACGATAACGTTACCAACGATGTCCCAGGCAGCACAATGCACTGAAAGTCGAGTGCAATAGGGGTGGACGGGTAGGTGGAAGGCCTTGAACACACTCGTGAAACTCAAGGACATTGATAAGACACATACCGTCCACCCCTATGGCACTCGACTTTCAGTACACTCCCAGGCAGCACAATGTACGGAAATTCGAGTGCAATGAGGGTGGACGGTATGTGTCTTATCAATGTTCTTTAGTTTCACGGGTTTGCTCAAGGCCTTCTTCTACCCATCCACCCCTATTGCACTCGACTTTCAGTACATTGTGCTGCCTGGGTTGTGCTGCTTGGGGTGCTAAGACTGCCTAGTAAGACTTATCGCAATTCGAAAACGTGTCTACTTGAAGGCAGAGGCGCAGACGCCTCAGAGTGTACCTCGGTCGATAAAAAGAAACGAGTCACGAAGACAGCTATATATTCCCACGCACCTCGCATGTGCACGGAGCTTCTCTCAGATATACGTCTGTCTAATGCCGTACTGAGAGACTCGAAGCTGCATTTCAATTCCTTGAAGTCATATCGGAATTCGGGTCGCCGCATACATATCTGCCTGTGCCTTCGGCTTTGATGTGAGCAGTAGCACGTCTGCCTGAGGCCTCTCTATCTCTGTAGGCGCGGCTGTTTTACATTTCAAATTGGGGGCTGGCGAGTTTCGCAAAGAACGAAGTAGGATTGCTCTTACTTGTGCCTCCGCTTGAATCGCGGCATCGTGCGGATGGAAGAATGCGCCGAAGCGATAGCAAGGCCCAGTGTGTTAGCTTGCTTTTCCGCAGGAGGTAGATCAGCATTCTATTGAGAGCGTTTTTTTTTTTCATCAACAATACGGTTTCCATCTCATTCTCAAACTGTAAATCTTTATCGCTTACCATCAAAAGCGTCTCTGGCGCAACTATCTGCCTCATCCAGACTAACCCAGCTGTTGTTTGCCTCTTCAAACTATATGTAATAAACAGTTCAAGACATTGATATACAACATATTTTTTTTAAAGAACACAGTTTATCTTATTGCAATTATTCAGTCAGCGTGGTGAGACCTGGGAGGGGACTACCTACACAGTTGCACGTTGAAGACATTTCGACAGAATATTCTCCAGAATGCGCCTTTCTGTGCCTTTTCCCGAATTTCTGCATTCATTCTTGTCGTTCCTGTCTCATTACATTCTTCTCCACTTTACTTAGATTGTACGTTGCACGGTCGTGTGTTGCAGTACAACAACAACAACAACAACAACATCAATAAATGAAGGAGAAGTGATGATGACATGAGGTGTTCCTCGTGGTAGCCATAGGACCCTACCCCACTTCACAGTACATTGTAAGTGTGTGTCTTAAATTTTCTCGTAGTAAATGATGTGACGTTAAGATATTTCGGATGACGTAAAAATCAGTTTGTAATCCGCAATGTGGAGTACTTTTCATATCCCGTTGCCAGGCCAACGTTGCGCATCGTTTATACATGAACGAAACACGTAACATTTATCATGTCTCTCTCTTGTGCGTTCAAGGTAATAAAGTGCTGCAAATCTGAGCACAGAGACGCGTGGTCGCAAGAAAGTAAGCACGTCATTCGCTATTGCAGTTGCACTATCCAACAGAGCGTTCCAACCACACAGCACAATTGCTTGTTTACATCCTTGTGTTTTCACGGTGTTTCACGGTCAGTTGGGTTCTTGAGCTGGCCTATAGCGGTTCCTGTTGCAAAGGGATTTTATGAGGACCATTCACGAGCGATGGAGTGGGCATCCCCGCTTTATTGCAGTTCTTCCATTCCCCACTACTGTTCCAACTACTGTTGAAAAGGTATTTCTCCTTTTCGAGTAGCAGAAATCACGAGTCGGATCAGGAAGCTATTGTGCGTCGGAGGACGTCTGCCGACACCGCGTTCTCAATATAGCACTCTCCTTCCAGAAGTTGAAAAGATACATACCGCTCTGTTTCCTTTTCATTCTGCGAAGTACTGTCAGCCTATGCGGCTGGTACAGAAAGGGCAAAACGAAGATCAGTCGGTGTACTGAACTGTCGCGTGTGCGCAGCATCCCAAGATGTCCAATCACGCCCTGAAGATGTACGTTTCCAATTTCGCTTCCCATCCCAACAGCGCGACGTGTTCCGACTGCAAATATTTTAGCAGCCGGATCGTTTTTTCTTTTCTTTTTTTATCGTCCTCTTCGGCGGACCAGCTCATCCACTTTGCAAACTTTGCAAGTTGAGATGAGTATTGACTTGGGAACCAGTTTGATCTCACGAGTTTAGCGCCTTCCCTGTGTCTGGGCTGCAGCAATGCAGCCTCTGGCCCTTGTCTTTTAACTCGTTTGTGACAGGCCATCACGACAGGATTTTATTTCAGACCACTCCGCGCATAGCTGACGTCATCGCGAAAACAAACGAAGCTCTGCTGTGTGTGTCTGGTGCTACAACTGTGCTGCAACAGTTGCCCTGTCTGATTGAACTTAAGAAGGTCTTGGGGAACTTTGCTCATCTCTTGGCAAGGTTTTTTTCGGTTTGCTACTTTGTATGGGGATACTTCACACAGCCAATCCATATATTCGATGTCGTAGCCAGAACCTATAGAGAACCGCCAGATGCAATCACATCTAAGCCATACTTTCCGCACATACGGTTTCCTGCTTCGACGGGAGGACACCGCTGACGTCATTTCAGAGAGTTTTACAAATACTTTTTACCTCTTCACGTACCCCTCTTGTTGGATGACGAGGCTATCGTTCTGTAGTTACTGCCTTTTACTGCAGTATTTCAACAACAAATACACTGATGATGATGCAGTATTTTATTTATCGAAAGACATCGGAATTCCTATACCTGCTGTAGTTTTAGAGTCATGTTCTGTTTTGTTTTTTTTATGCTCTATTTTAACTAAACATCGTGTTCATCATTTTTAACTAGTCGAATTCTCTCACTGCTGTGGCGCATTATGACCGTGGTTGTCAATGTGCCATAAAAACTCGAATCATTTTCGGCATCAACTTCGTAGGGGGTGCAGATAGTAATCCCATTGTTCGTAGCAGGCTGTCCTGGGAGTATCATCGTCTGAATTTCGCTACATATTTTGTGGGCGTGGCAAAAGTGCAAGGACGCACGTAATTGCGATTGAGGAATGGCAATGGAAGGTACTTAGTCATTGGAGAAGAAGGAGAAAAAGAACTAAAGCTTTCCCCTGTGGCACTCGAAATTAAAACTGGTTCACCACTTCCCGAGGTCTCAGTCCAAATATACAAAGTACGAACTTCAGTGACAGTGATTGTCCACTGCCGTTCATTGGTGCACGCAAG